>NC_079398.1:14719504-15037317 GCF_029220125.1 Pseudoliparis swirei
TGAATAGTATTCAGCTGCAAAATTCCACATTGTGCCCCAGTGGACATAAATGACCGTCTACTCTCCTCCCTGCAGCCACCTTAACTGATGTCATGACCCTGCAGAATCCAGTCAATGGCTCCAGCCCGGCCATTAGGACTGATTACAACGGCCACAAAGCCAAAGGTGAGCCCTCTCCTCCCCAAAGTGTTTCTCTGTTCCTCTCATCGGTTTCAAGCTCCTAGAAGTAAAGTCACATATTGAACTCTTCTTTCTTGTTTTCAGATCTGCCGTCTGTTTGCGGTTTCTCTTGCGAGGACATCGCCGGCATGTTTAAGGAGCTGAAGGGACTCGGCGTTGTCGTTAAACAGCTGTCGACTGAGCTCCGCAGAGTGGTAAGCTCCACGGGCCACGAGGGTCTCCTCTTTGTCATCATTCACTCCCTCTCTTCCTCCCGTCTCCATCTTTCCCTCCACTTCCAGTTCACGCATTCTCAGTGCGTAACCACTTGTCACTGTAATGGCGGTCCCTGGCCAAGTCCTTAATGAGACCCATGTGAATACACAAATATGTTTGGCTGTCGGTTGCATTTGTACTGCTTCACTAGAGCCAAGCAATGTCTCAATCACGGTGTCGGTCAGTGATTCATTTGTATTGGAACTTTGGCAAAGTGGAAGTTTTCCGTGCTCCATCCTCAGCAACTCTCTCTCTCTCTCTTTCCCCTCCAGTCTGAGGACAGCACACTGTTGAAAAGGCAAATGAACATCCACAGTGGAATTTGCATCCACAACGGCATTGTGCACAAGGACAAAGATGAATGGACCGTGGATAGCTGCACCGAGTGCACCTGCCAGGTGAGGGTCATATCACACCTGCTGCAATGCAACCTTTGAGCCAGGCGGCTGAGACACCGCCCGGCGTTTCCTGCACCCTCGCTGTGATGCAGGGATGATCGTGTTTACGTTAGCTCCTCCCTTTATAGTCGCATCTCCGCTGTCTGAACACCATCGACACTTATTCTCAACTAGCATCCGAGCAGCATGGGGGCTTCCTTACCCACCGGCATCCCCGAGTGAGAGCTGCTCACGTAGTAGCAATTAGTTATGTGTTGATGGGAGAATGTTGGTGAAGATTATGTTTTCTATCAACACAGCACGAGTGTCATGCCGCTGATAAAGATCCCTTCATTGTGAAATAGAGCAATTAGACTTGGAAGAGCACCCAGTCTGTTGTCAATCAACCAGTCAGCTCACTTATTATTCGTGTACTAATCCAACTGTTCCTCTATCCAGAACTCTGCTACCGTGTGTCGTAAAATCTCCTGCCCTCTGATCTCGTGTGCTAA
Source organism: Pseudoliparis swirei (assembly GCF_029220125.1). Taxonomy (NCBI): domain Eukaryota; kingdom Metazoa; phylum Chordata; class Actinopteri; order Perciformes; family Liparidae; genus Pseudoliparis; species Pseudoliparis swirei. Next base: position 14,720,829 of record NC_079398.1, read on the forward strand.
CGCCACCATGCCAGATGGAGAGTGCTGCCCTCGCTGTGAAAGACGTAAGCTTCTTGTTAAATCTGCTTTTAGTCAAAAAGTCATCGGCTTGTCTTTGTTTCCTTCTTGATATCTTCTCCCCCGAGGTAACCTTTTGTCTCTTCTCCTGCGATAGACTACGTAGAGGATGGTTGGTCCCCCTGGTCTGACTGGACCCATTGTTCGGTGACTTGTGGACGGGGCATCCAGCAGCGTGGACGCTCCTGTGACCGCATCAACAGCAACTGTGAGGGCACCTCTGTCCAGACCCGTGACTGCTACCCCCAGGAATGTGACAAACGTTGTAAGTCACTCAGCCTTCTTTAGCACAGCCATTGTGATGCATGTTCTCTGATGCGTGTTCTCCGTTGGAGAGCGTGATGAATTAATTGTGTCTGCATTACTCACAGTCAAACAGGACGGCGGTTGGAGCCACTGGTCTCCCTGGTCATCGTGCTCTGTGACCTGCGGCGAGGGTGACATCACCCGGATACGCCTCTGCAACTCCCCCACGCCGCAGATGGGCGGCATGGACTGCCAGGGAGGAGGACGACAAACGGAAATCTGCCAAATGTCACCCTGTCCTAGTGAGTAGAGTTTCAGTAGCGGCGTACAAACGGTAATCAGAGTGTCTGGAATCAAGGGAACAAACTGAATGTTGTTCATGATATTTTAGTCAACGGAGGTTGGGGACCGTGGTCACCGTGGGACACCTGCTCCGTTACTTGTGGGGGCGGAGTCCAAACCCGCAAACACCTCTGCTCCGAACCTGTCCCCAAATATGGAGGAAAGGATTGCGTTGGTGATGCTTCTGTGTCTCAAGTGTGCAGCAAACAGGACTGCCCTATTGGTAAGCATTTAAGATCCAACACATATGAAATAAATAAGTCATTCACAACAGATAACCCTTTTATCATTATTTTATTCGTATTTTAAGAGTCAATTCTTCTCCTCTCCAGACGGTTGTCTGTCCAGCCCATGCTTCCGGGGAGCAAGGTGCAGCAGCTTCCCCGACGGCTCTTTCAGGTGCGGCAGGTGTCCACTGGGCTTCTCTGGGAACGGCGTTGCCTGCAAAGACATTGATGAATGTAAAGAGGTCCCCGACGCGTGCCACACACATAACGGAGTCCATCGCTGCGAGAACACTGAGCCCGGTTACAACTGTCTGCCCTGCCCTGCACGTTTCTCCGGAGCTCAACCCTTTGGAAGAGGAGTGGCGCAGGCGACTGCTAAGAAACAGGTTTGTGTTATTACTTGCTCATTGTGTGTGTGTGTGTGGCTACATAGCTAGACGATTGCATTTGTTTAATTCTGTTTCATTTTCTTTAGGTTTGCAAACCACGTAACCCTTGCCAAGATGGGAGCCACGACTGCCATAGGAATTCAAACTGCATCTACTTGGGCGTCTTCTCCGAGTCCATGTTCCGCTGCGAGTGCAAACCAGGGTATGCTGGGAATGGCCATATTTGCGGAGAGGACAGTGACCTGGACGGATGGCCCAACACTAACCTGCATTGTGTGGAGAACGCCACCTACCACTGCAAGAAGGTAGCCAGACCACACGTGGACATGCACAAATACAAAAGGCCATTATTCGCCACTGTTACTCTATTATTACGATGATCGCCTCCTTCACCGCTCCTTTGTTCCTTTACAGGATAACTGCCCCAACCTTCCCAACTCTGGCCAGGAAGATCATGACAAAGATGGCCTGGGTGATGAATGTGACAAAGATGATGACAATGATAGGATCCCCGATGATAGGGTGAGTCATCACAGCAGTTTATTTAAGCCTCAAACGGTGCTTCCCTCAGGGACCAGACGTAGCAATCAGCAGCAGCCATCCTTCCTTTGGGCAGTAGGAATGTAAAGTCTCTATGTTTGTGTGCCTTCACCAGAGAGTGGATAAACATGTAGCATAGGATAAAGCCAGAGTTGAGAACGAAGTGGCTTGTTGCCCATAATTCTTCGTGTGTATTTGGAAAGTTGGGCAAGAAAATTGCTGTGGTAAAAATTACCAACTCGCTGGCAGTGGAATATCACGGTCCAGCAAAAAAGTAGAAAAAAACCAAGTGACAAACAAGAGTTTTGTTCCTATCGATGAAGTTTATTTGACTAATGATACATATTTGTAATTTAATGGTGCTTTTGAAATTTCTCTTTCAAATTAGGATAACTGCCCAAGAGTGTACAACCCTGCCCAGTATGACTCGGACAGAGATGACGTTGGCGACAGCTGCGACAACTGTGTGTTCGAGGACAACACCGACCAAACGGACACTGACAACAATGGCGAGGGGGATGCCTGTGCTGTTGACATTGATGGTGATGGTAAGTGGTTTTTTTGTTTTTCTCAAAACATTTTAAAATGTTTTTCCGTATTGTTAATACAGGCATTTGCACAGTAAACTAAAATAAGCATGTTTTACACTCTACAGGCATTCTGAACGAGAACGACAACTGCCCTTATGTTTACAACGTGGACCAGAGAGACACCGACAGGGACAGGGTGGGAGATCATTGTGACAACTGCCCCCTGGAGCACAACCCCGATCAGGTAACATCCCACCTCCTCTGTCCATTACAAGCCATGCTGGGTAACATCGATCGATGTTTCATGTAACTATTAATAATGACGGAGAGCAATATCTCTATTCATCCAGCTTTGGAACAAATATGAATGTGTAATGTTGCTGAGGTGCAATGGCACTAGCTTGCATCCCTGAAAACAAGGGGCTACATTTAAATCGGTAGCACGTCTCACATTGAGAAACAGTAACGGGAGTTTTTGAGTCTGATAGTGTGAGTGGGAAATCTCATCCTAACGGAATTCTGTTCTCCTGCAGTTTGACTCTGACTCGGATCTCATCGGAGACAAGTGCGACAACAACCAGGACATTGACGAGGACGGCCACCAGAACAACTTGGACAACTGCCCCTACATACCCAACGCCAACCAGGTAGACCACGACAAGGATGGCAAGGGTGACGCGTGCGACCATGACGACGACAACGACGGCATTCCCGATGAGAAGGACAACTGCAGGCTGGCGTTTAACCCAGATCAGCTGGACTCTGATGGTGAGTCAGGCGTTCAATGTTTCGTCACATGTGTTCTTTTGAAACATTCACATCGACCTGATAAATAGTGCCTCAGTTAATTGGGTTTAGTTTTGTTGCTGCTTTTTAATTTCCATATTCCGTGTTTTCCTCTCAGGCAATGGCCGTGGTGACGTGTGCAAAGACGATTTTGACCAAGACAGTATTCTGGATATCTATGACGTGTGCCCGGAGAACTTTGACATCAGTGAAACAGACTTCCGCAGATTCCAAATGGTTCCCCTGGACCCCACGGGCACCTCCCAGATTGACCCCAACTGGGTGGTCCGGCATCAGGGCAAGGAGTTGGTGCAGACTGTCAACGGCGATCCTGGCATTGCTGTTGGTACGTAATACGCAGGCAGACGTCTCGCTGCATGGGCGTAACGTGGTAGCGAGCCGCCTTTAAACCATCTCTTTTCTTAATTCAGGTTCCGATGAGTTCAGCGCGGTGGATTTCAGCGGAACGTTCTTCGTCAACACGGACAGAGATGACGACTACGCTGGTTTCGTGTTTGGCTACCAGTCCAGCTCACGCTTCTACACAGTGATGTGGAAACAGATCACACAGACCTACTGGTCCCACACACCCACAAGAGCTCAGGGCTACTCGGGCCTGTCAATTAAAGTGGTCAACTCCACCACTGGACCCGGCGAGCATTTGAGGAACGCCCTGTGGCACACCGGAGACACCGCAGGACAGGTGAGGGTCTACTCAATGACTCCGGGTTGGAGACATTAACAACACGTCGTTTGACACGTTTCCCATTCTAACTATTGCGATTCTTCCTGTCCAGGTTCGCACTCTGTGGCACGACCCCAAGAACATTGGCTGGAAGGACTTCACTGCCTACAGATGGCATCTGACCCACAGACCCAAGACTGGACTGATCAGGTGAGTTCAAAACCTCCGAAGCATGCCCTTTCATTCAATTACCCAAATCTGCATCATTTATACCGGTGCCAATGAGCTCATGTGTTTACGTCTTATTTTTTTAGAGTGGTCATGTATGAAGGCAAGAGAATCATGGCTGATACTGGAAACATCTTTGACAAGACGTACGCTGGCGGGCGGCTAGGCTTGTACGTCTTCTCTCAGGAGATGGTTTACTTCTCAGATCTCAAATACGAATGTAGAGGTAAGCACCAAACTATAATTTGATATTTAAAAATGAATGGTTCCATCACCGTAGGCTTTATTTGTAACATATCTTTTCTCAATCATTTCTTTCAGATACATAATCTGACCTGAGAGCCTTATCGCAGAATGCCCGTCAGTATGAATATATAAGATAAGACCTGGATAGATATCTTTTTAACATTTTTCTTTGTGAACTTTGAGCACATTGGAGGAATGACGAGTAAGGGAGTCAAATTGAGGTCAACTGACCTCAGGACATTAAGCCAGATGAAAGTTCATCGATGATTCTGCACCAAACTCAAATTGTGAGCGCGGCTCGGCACAGAAGAAATTCTCCCTCTCACTTTTTTGCTCTGATCTGCATTGAAGGGAGAGCCCACAATTTACTGCTTTGCACACCTGAACCGTTGGCGGTATTCTTCTGTGGACGAGGGACCAAAGGGAAGAGTGGTCCACGTTTTTAAATAACATTTTTGAGCATTAATAGACATCTGCTGTGGACTGGTCAGTATGAAGAAAGCAGTAGGAGAACTTTCGGAGGCTGGGGGTGAATACACCCCATGAAGGACCTGTTGAGGGACCATGGACAGTATGGACTAAAGAGAGTGAATGTGTGCCGCCCAACAAGCATAGTTATGAAGACAACGGCATCCTTATTTTTCATTTTGATTTATTTTAACGACCCCGCCCCAACACAGACCTGTACAAGCTCGGTCTTGTATTTAGCCATGGCTTAGGGCTGGCCCAAAAAAATCTTCTCAGGAAAGAGCAATAGAAGAAACGAGGAAAGGACACAAGTCAGGACAGCACAGGACCTCGAAGCAGGTGCACTTAATACTGCTTTGGAACAGTAATTATTAGCAAATATTATGTTCATACCTCTAATCTTTATTGAATGCGTCAAGAGACGTAAACAGCGAGGGGGTCAGTCTATTTGGCTTCTATATGGATGTTTGTATGGACGTAGGCTGCAAGTCTCCCTCATCTCTGCATCGTGAAATATTGGCCCTAACCTATTCCAATTTCCTGAAATCAATATGCGCTTATGACTAGAGTCAAAGTGAAAGATCATTATCCCTAAATATCCACAATGTGCATGACTGGTGTGCCTGAGCTTTTGTGTATAGGTCTACATTTCTGACAAGGGAAAATCAAAGGAAACCCTTCATGTACAAATATTACCTCATTAATTATTGTTGTATTGAGGCCAGCAATGCACAAGAATCACATGCCTTAGCATCACAGTATGAATTGTTTGGCTTTTTTTTTTTTTTAAGCAAGACTTTAGTAACATTTTTATGGTGTATATAAGATATTTTTGTAAAAGCCCAAACAGGACCGTAAAGGATGAAAGAAATGTTATCTGGACTATGTTGTGCTATATATATTTCCTGTGCATTTGTTTTGATAAATTATTCTGTTTGTTTTATGTTGAGGTTATTTCATTTGTGTAGATATATGCTATTTAAATAATTTATCTAGAAGCGTAGCCTCATATGGAAGCGTTTCTGTCTGTATAAACTTATTTGCACACTGACATGAGGATGTCTTTGGTATTTTGGTTTTTGTATGTTTTTTTTTAATTATTACTGAAGCTTTTCTATAAACTTTGTACTATAGTTTCTACCCAAAGTGCTGTTTATATTCTGATATTTTGTAATGTCAAGTGAACAATAAACACTTTAAAAAAGTATCTTGGGCGGTTGGTTTCTTTTGGGCAGTTAGTTAAAGACTTATTTCCCAGTGATTTGTGGACCTCTTATCTCCTCTGATGGAGGTCCTCTCCCTAAAAAAGCAAAAGGAGCCGAGCCATGCTGGACTCCATTAGTTGAGTCTGGTGAAGCCTCAGAAAAGGGAGTCTCCTTCAGAGTCCACAGAAGGAAAACATAAGATGAAGTATAACCCACTTATACAGCTCCTCCATACAGATCTGCTTACATGTTACACAAGCATCGCCTTACCCCTTCAAACAAAACTCCATCTGAGATTTAGACATATTTTACACTCTAGAGTGATAAATTCACTCTCTTTAGGGACGTACACTTATGGCTGTGGTCCACCCTGGCCAGCAAGAATGTGCATTGTAATTCCAGTTTGTCATAAAAATGTCTTCATAAAACTTGCTTCAAGGTAGATGAGGTATCCGTAGACTCGGTGAGCCGCTCGTCGTAGAGGGAGCTTAGAGCTGAGAAACTCTGCACCCGTTTGTCATCAGCAGGCAGAATTCAGACGGCGCATTTAGATGTTTCACAAGAGCCGAAAGCTGCAATCTAAGGCACCAGTGAGGATCGTGCCAGGAAACCCAGTCTGCCCCAGGTCTCTTTACATTAGAAGTGACCTCACTCTCACCACGCTGAGCTCACTGTTTCCATTTCCCCAAATGAGCAGCATATCTTCCCTACTGAAGACATATTGTGTCACAAACAGACCAACATGATATAGGTCGTTAGTCTGGTGTTTGCGGGTGCTCTATTGGGATCTGTGCGGATCCCCAGGGCAGATAATGCCGCAGGTTTTATTTATAGCTGGGCTCTCACTTGACCTTGGAGGCTCACCTGGCCGGCGTGTGTTTAGCCGAGAGGAATTTGAGATAATTCCTGACGTTAGTAGGGGTCAGAATGTGCGGGTGAAGAGTGAGGCGAACGGGCCCGTGAGTGTCCAGTGCCAGGAGAAGAGGAAAGGCCGGACCTCTGGGCCGAGATCAGCCAGGTGCGGGACTTGCTACTCACACAGAGCAATAAGGAGCAGATAGGAACCATATTAACAGATCTCAAATCTCTCGAAGCTTCACATCTTTTGTTCTTAAAATGTATATTAAGCGGGATAGAAGTGACACAGGGTGCAGTTTCAGAAGGTCCGACTAATCTGAGCCCCTCAGAAGCAGATCAGCGAGAGAGGGAGGAATGACAGGAATGCTAAAGTGGATCTGACTTTCACTGCTGTGGAGCACACTTAACGTCCTCATTAACAGCCACACATTACCAACAGAGACCAACTATATGAGGAGAGCACTTGAAGCAAACACAACATCGTGCGCAGACCTCACCTCACGGCCGGCTGCTATCCGCTGAGTGTTTATGTGAGCAGGAGAACATTCTGTGGCCCCCGCACCCGGCTATTAGATTTAATGGCTGTAATTTTGTGTTCTCATCTATGATACTTAGGCTGATACAAAGGGTGGCCCTGGTGCTCGGTTTCCTCATGCTGGGCCATAAACACAAATAATAACAATGGGATGTAATCCTGCTGCATATTGTAAACAAGAAGACCAATTAAGGAAGCATAGCAGTTCTCAGGGTGGAAGTGACCAATTATATTTACTCTTGTGACTGTAACAAAGTTTTTTTTTGTTAAGTGTACTTTATTGAGTATTATTAATAATCAGTGATTTTACTTTTACTTAGGGGGCTACTTTTTATCACCAAATATTGTGCAGTCTCTCCTTTGCTTGTGTGTTGTTGACGCAGCCAATTTGAGATTTTACAGTACTTTTGAGTACTTTTAATTTTATTTGAGTAAAATGTATTTAAAGTAACAATATTCTAGTACTCTTTACACCTCTTGCCAAATAACCAAAATTTAGAAATACAATTTTTTTTACAGTACTTTGTGGAGCATGAATATAAGACTAGATAAATAAAAAAGCGTCTCAATCCCTAAACATCTATTGTAATAAAATGGGGGTAATCGATGGGGTAGTAATCTCTACCCCACCGATGATGCATTTTGAAAGGTGTTATGATAGCAGGGCTTCAGATGGATCAAGGTGTTCTCAGGGCCTCATGGTGTTGTGTCATTTGTCTCAAGGTCCTGGGTCACGCTGTCCGTCAGCTCACATTCATCCAGCAGGAGAAGTAACTGCTCCTCGGTCAGGTCTGGGGCCCCATTCTGCAGGAAGACAGATATAATGTACACATGATTTACATAATTATTCTAGAACTTAGGCTCAAATAAAAACAAAGTCAAGAACATGTGCAGGCCGAAGCCTTTTACATCATACATGACATCATTCCAGTGGACCTCTGGCAGCATCACGGTCCCATGGCCCTGATATTACAGAAGAGATTACATATTCTTCACCTTAACAGCTCTTCCCGAAAATCCTCGCAATATTTGTTCCACTACAAACATCTTTTATTGGGCGTAAAAAGTAGTTCTTGGTAATATGATGGATTAATGCGTGAACTGTGATGACAGAGGCATAATAATAATGCCGCGCTCCTTTGCTGTGCTTAGTTGGAAGTCTTCCGTGGAAAACCACTTCCAGTGAGATGTAACTGTTGTTTTTCTACGGATAAGTCAGACTCCTCACAGGCAGCCTTCTGGAAGTGATGTGGGTTCAAGGAGAAAAGCCAACCTCCTTAAAGTATCTATTCATGGGAGTCATGTTTTATCTGGCAACTGCAATTTCTGATTTCACATTCTTATTGACAATGTAGACGACACTCTTTATACCTTTATTATAATAATGTGAGACACGGCTAATTTACCGTCAGTTTCCATCTCTACACGTGAGAATGCAGAACTTTGTTTCGACAGCTGCAACAACCCAACAGTCAACTTGTTCCGATAATATCGAATTATTGAATTAGATGACATTAGCAGTATGCCAACAACGTGTCCCAGACCTTAATCTGTGAGTAAAATAGTAGGCTAATCGTTGTCATCTTTCTATTAGCATGTGCATGTTTGCTTCTAGCTGTCATCACACGACGGACAGAATGTCCCTGGCCTTAAAGGAGAAAGGTCCGGATTATTCTGTCCCTAATGCCAGTCAAGGCACAACTAACTTTGTGTGTCTGCGGCTTGGTGCAGGGCCGGTAGCATAGCAACAGCTGCCTGCTGAGAATCTGTGATAGATTAGCACATAGACTCAAAGCACGGGGAATCAGCAAGCTTCATCTTGTTTTGTACAGGTTAAACAAAGAAGACACCGCATGCTCATTCGTGATCTTTAGAGGTGCTGCGTGGTGCATTGTGTTCCCTTTGGACACACTGGTTTACCCTTCGCCTTCATGCTAAACTTGAATAAGATGTAGATTAATATTGGTAGTGAACTGCTCATCTAATTATCTGGAAAAAAGTGAAGCATATTCCTCATAAATTCAACATGTTAATATAACATGAAAGTATTTATTCGTGCAGTTTTGAGATACATAGACAGTTCAACAGCAAATCTATTACACATATTAAAAACCTGCATTTTGCATGTCGGATGAAATACAGCCTGGCACCACAGAGTGCGTCGTCTCAGGCTCTATCCTGAGAGAACATGATGCCCATTACCTCTTCCACACATCCCGCTGAGTCGAGACACAATCCCATTCCTGTCTCATCTATTCCCACTAGTTGAAGCTAATACTGTTCATCGATCATCTGTATTCCTCAGCGGCCCGGCCCACCCTCTGAGATCCCTCGGGCCCCTCGCCAGGACCCAGTTGCTGATAGACGTCTCTACCAGACAAATCCTGTCCATGTTCAAAGTCCTCCAGGATGCAATGACAGACACCCCCTAGAATAGATCATGACAGGTTGGGCCGTGTTTCTCATCCATGACCCCTGCATTACTCAGAAGCTGAGAATATTCTCGTTCTAATGGACAGAAGACCACCGGCACCGTGGTCACATTCCAGCCTCAATGCACTGCCTCCGTTGACATGCGTGTAGCAAGTCTACAGCCCTCTGACCGTCGACTTGACCGTCAGCTCTAAATAGCAAAAGGGGACAAGAAAATAATTCCTATATCTATGGTTTATGGTCAGTCACACACTTAGTGTCGAGGCCTTTTGGATTCCCTTAGCTTCCCTTCCAGATTTATTCTGTGTTTTAAAAGTTATAACTGACTCCCACCCACAGAAGAAAAAAATTATTTGCTTGGAACTGTCATAAATTTGCACAGACATAAAGTGAGCCATTACTTCAACTTGAAACGTATGGCACAAAGAAAACACTGGTCACTTACAGGCCTGTCAGTGTTTGAGTGTTTAAAGTGGCAATAATAAAAGTGCCCCAGTGGCTGGAGTATTAATGGACAGAAATACCAGCCGGTTAGATGGGAACTACAAGTTAGACTTTCCAACAGAAGAGACAAAAAGAGATGTAGGAAAGAAAAAGAGATGTAGGAAAGAAAGTCAATGTGTTACTGCTGTGACACTCCTTAAAAGTAGTTGACCTCAGGTGCCTTTAATAGTAGGGAGGCCAATGGTGTCTGTGGGAGGGACTGATATGAGTTTTCCTGTCAGTCTAAAGAACCAGAATAATGAGCTTCCCAGTCGACGCCACATTCATTTCAGTACACAGCAAAGTAAAGAGCTGCGAATACAGGAAGGATGTCCAAAGAAAACACATAATATGTTTGATTGAGTCGGTTCCGGGGAGTACCCTCCAAGGATTATCACTGAGACAGGAACAACTTGTTGAGCCCGGTTGGAAGTTTGTCAAAGCAGCGTTATCATCTGCTTGATTCCACAAGGAAGCGTCTCACCAGAGCAGAGCCAGATTCAACTTCTATCAGAACTGGACACGCTTCAGTTGTTAAGCTACCATGAGTGTCTTTAGTGCAAGAAACCACACTGTGAGAGAAGATGTCAATACATACAGACAAATGAGTATTTATGCACTGGTAACCATTAACGACTCCAAGTCAAGGGAAGTGTGTTGCTGTGTGATTCTCAAACAAACCTCCCCCAGTTTAACATGAAAGCTGTAGGAAGAGGATCTACTGACAGCTCCTTCTGGCCTTTGACAGCTTTATAAAAAAGACGGAACACTATCGCCAATGTAATCCTGACACTGACTTACTTAACACATACTGAGACATAAATAACACTGTGAGAATGAAACCAACAGAAAGAAAACCAAACATAATTAAACACAGTAATATTTCTCCCTCACCGCTCCCCCGATGCTCAGAGAGTTGTTGTGAACATTTGGATCGCTTCGAGACGGAACAACAAAGCATCAACGAGGAAATGCCTTTGACGTCGCTGCTCATGAACCCGACACTTATTTATTTTAATTATCTATATTCCACGGATGAGTGATTCCACAAATGATAGGAACATTTGCTGCAGGCACAACGTCTCTCGACTGGCTCATCACTGAATTCAGTGAGTCTTGAAAAGGACAAAGTTCGAATCGAAATAAATTCCCAAACACAAGATCTGATGGTTATGGTCAGAATGCTCCAGACATCTCCCACTGCTCCCGGAGCTCTTGCTCTCCCACCTGCTATCCAGACCCAGCGGGGTGATTGTGTCGGTCTCAGTCTGACCCGTAGCCATGTGCGGAGACAGTACGTGTAAGGGGAAACCTCGGCCACTGCCCTGCTTTACAACTCCTTACAGTGCATTCGTGTTTACTTTGTGCACTGGCATTTGTCTTGTGGATCTGAATTACACTCATCGTGACGATGGGTTCAGTGTGTTGTCCGCCCTCCAGACAGGAGGAGTCCAGTTTCCTCAAACAATGGCAGGGTGGGTGAACCTCCAATCATTTTTGAAAAGATCAAGCTTCCTGCTCACCGTCCCGTATCAGTTTCCCACCTCGTGAGGAATCTGACAAAGACAGAACTGTTCTGCCCTGCAGGGGACCGCCACCCCTGCACCGCTCTCTGTCGGCTCCTGTACACGGAGGGTGCAGGACCGGTTTACCACAAGCGTGGGCTGCTCGGCTTTCAAGGTCGCTGACATCAGTCACATAACTCAGCTTTATCGGCTCGATGGGGGGGCCAGTTCTCCACTCATGGAGGAAGGAATTCTGTACTTTGTGCTGCTCATTCAGAGCTTGAATCGGCGAGCTGGCAATACGTTCTGCTGTAGCCCACGACGACACTGAATGCATCGATGTTAGAAGACAAAAAACAAAGTTGTCCGATTTTTTGGATTATATAGATACTAATTTGACCGGAGACTTTCTGGGGTACCTCACTAATGCCAATCTATATTAGTGAGTGCACATATCTCAAATGCCATCTTTATAACAAAAAACACCTCTGTGACACTCATTAGATCCGTTAACACAGGAAAGGGAGAGATAATAGTGGATAACCCTTTTAGTCAAACACTCTTTTGTTTCTATTTCAGGAGATCATGAAGTGTAAAACGAGAGGAGACGGTGTGACAAGCCAAACGCTAACAGCCAGTAGCCAGTGGAATGAAGAGTAGAGCTGAGAGAGAAACAATCCCTTTTTCTGGCAAACCTGACCAGCCTCTTCTGGAAAAAAGCGTTTTGAAACTGCATTGTTCGTACAACCTCACCCGACAGATTCAGGCCAACCTTGACCTTAAGGTCTCACATTGCCAAACATATCTATAGGTTCTCGTCTATGCACTGCATGTAGGCCTGGCTAACATGCAAAAAAGTGAATGATTAATGATGTCGTCTTGTCCTGCTGGAACCATCTCAGAGTAAATGTTGGGATAGTCCTTCCTTCTGCAGCGGATCCAGGAATGGAGTCAACTGAGGCTCCAGGAAAACGTGCACCGGGTCAGCTGTTGAGTTCACACATTTAGCTTTCGCACTTAAATAACCCCGCTGAACTCTCCACTGTGTTTCTTTGTGTCATTAAAAGATACAAATTATCAAACAATAATACCGTTATCTGGAAAAAAAGGCGAGAACCATCCTCTACAGACAAATATTATTAACAGTTAGATTTTTTTTTTAAATGGAAAAAGAGAACTGAGAGAAGAGATTCTTTGGCAGAGAGATGCATTTCGCTGGAATGGGAGTTTGGAGTGAGAGAAAGGAGAAGCAGAGATGACGCACGCAATTACAGGTCTCAGATCGGAATCCCTCACAACACATCTTTTGTGTAAATAAATGACTGCAACAAGGTAAATCAGGTAGATCTCTAGACAAATATTGTAATTCTTAACATCGCACGCTGAAATCAGACTAAACATCGAGCTGCAAGCTCCCAATTTGGAGGGAGAACCTGATATCCCATCAGTCCTGGAAGAGTTTTTCAATATTGGACTTCATTAAAACATTTTTTATTTCAAACAAATCCATGAACTGTCAAGCCTTTTACTTTTAGCTTCCTTGTCTGGAGTTCAGAATTAATTATCTAACTCTCTACTCTACTGTCCTCATCGACTGTCAGAAGACACTCCTTCTTTAAAAGTTTTGACACGCAAAGAAACACACGGCATTGTGTGAGCCACGGTATCATACGCTTTTACTATTGTATTGCGACTAGATTTTCACTTTAAAAGGATGAACTAATACTGTAATAGTTTTAGTATTGGTAGCATTTTAGAAGAACTTTGACTTTAAAGACTGCGAGAAGACATTTGAGTTACGGATTTGACACAAATCAACTTTATGAGATGACTGGAGCTGTGTGAAACTGTTCAAGAATGCCCTCCCAGACAAATTCCGAACAAATAAATCGTTCCCAACCACAAAACAAGCCCGGTGGCACAAAGAGTATCCACAGTGAGTGTGTTGTTTGCATTGCAGTCGCTCGCTGGGTTCAATAATTTATTGACCGTAAAATATTATGAGACACAGCTATATATAAAGAGTGTCTACCCTAAGTTAAGAAACGGGTGGTTGTGATGTTTTGCCATCACGATGAGAGAATTGTTTCCTCAAACGGAGTTTTGCTTAATAAGCAAAGAATTCCACTTGTGTCTCCTTAATTGTGCCGGGAATAGGTTCTGGTGGCACGGCATGGGGCCTTGTTTGATGTCCGGGTGTGGCTGCCACTTCATGCTTTTATTACCTCGCTGTTTGTGAGCATCTTTTATCTTTAAACTAGGCCCTTATACATCATGTTGTGGTTCACCACTTTGAGAACCGATGTGTCTGTAACTCTAAGTGAACACATTAAAAAGGAGCATGCCATCGACAGCGGCGCTGGGAAGAAGCCATCATCTAGTTTGTTGAGCAACACCGGGAGAAGCTGCCACGGAGGAACAATGGCAAAGTCAAACAACCTCCTCTCACTCGCTCATGTTTTCCTTTTCTTTCACACAAAACATAAAGTCATAAATGTCAGAGAAAGCAGAGAAAGCAGAAATCAAAGCTGTCCACCTTTTGTTCTGGAGACATTCTTGTGTTGTACCTTTAGCTACAGGGTTTGGGGAAAGTACGACACTCGTGTGGCTGTAACTCTGCAGTGGCTCCTAAAAGCCGGCAGAGCTCAATGGTTTCTAGGGACCACTGTGGAGGGTGGACATCCAATTTAAGACAAGAATGCTTTCAAGCACTGAAATGACGCCTTCGCATCAAACCCAGGCACAAAGCAAAGAGGACATATTTACCTCATTCAACTAATATGTTAGCGTGGCTCAACACTAACTTCTAAAAGTGGTTGCCAAGCTGGCAATTTGAACCGTATGTGATGATGCGTCCACCCTTGATTCCTGGAATACTAAACAAGTAGTGCATCTATTGACATGTTCTTCACAGAGAATCCACTGGTTGCTTCGTCATCCCTTGAACGTTTTTTGGGACCTTGATGCTGATTCTCACCACAGATCCGTCATCCCTTTGGAGGTCGGGTGCCTCGAGTGACACCAACCACGGCTTGTCCATCATCTCTACTTTATGAGATGAACTTCAGGCTGTCATCTCTCACACTGCAGAGGAGACTGGGGGTGCTGTCCCTATTTTTCATGCGTTAAAAAGTAATTGCCACTAATGGCAACCAAAGGCCAAGAATTGGCTGCTAATGTCTCAAAATAGTTGCCAGTGGCAACCTGGCAATGCTTACTACTGTGCCCTGGCTCGTGATACAGAGAGACAAGGAAATGGAGACAAAGAGGAACAATATTGGCCTGCAGACACATGATTAGTGCACGTGATCTCATTGTCCACTTGAATGACAGAACGAGCTGTGCACACCGTGTAGGGAGGCAAGCGTGTGTGTGTGTGTGTGTGTGTGTGTGTGTGTTTGTAGGTTCTCTGAACTCACAGTCATCTCTTGGACCTGGTTCAGGATCTCCAGCTGCTGTTGGATCTCTTGGAGCCGCCTCTCCTGCCATCTCCTCTCCTTTATATCCTGCAGGACCTTCTCTCCTGGCTGCCGGTCCCCAGAACACTTCCAGCCATCCTCTGAGTCCCGGCCCTGACACACAACAGACCCGATTGGTTCTCACAGGGAGCAAACATCTCATCTCGCGTGTTTGGGTTCTCTCTTAGATCTGCAATCTCAGCGGATGGTTTCCACTCGGAAACATTTATAGCAAACACATGCACGAATTTGACACAATGAACGTTCAGCTGCATTCAAGGCAACTTTGAAGATGGGTCAGGAAGATACGGGAGCGTCACACCTGGAGGACCATCCACAGCAGCTGATAAGCAAGAGGCTTGTCTTTCAGACCACAGGATGGATGTTTTTCATTTTTGTTTCAATCACAGAGATAGAGAAAGATCTGAAGACAAGCCACCAAGCACATCTTATCACAAACATATAAACACAACTGCTTTGCTACAATGGAGGGATGTCTTCTGCAGGCGTAGTAAGATGAATTGTGGCAACTGTCAAAGGAGGTCAAACTGTTCACATCCTTCCCCACCTCACCCACAATTTATTCATTTATAAGTATAAGTCAAAATTAACGAGGCTGACCAGTACGTGACCTGCGGTACGGTCATATTTAAAACCTCTAAAACACAGTTATTCTATAAAAGCACTAAGATGATGTTGCCAACCGCAGAGCTGTTTTGGAGTGTCATGTGGTTGAAATCTCCCTCTCGGTTGGTTAGCCTGGATGCCAGGCAGGCGTATATGTATGATCTAATAATGTTGAAATGAAAGGTTTTTCATACAATGTTGACATCTCAATAGGGACTTGAAAGGTAGGATACCGGAGACAGAAGGACCCAGAATATCTTAGTTAAACCCTGAGTAGTTTAGCAGAGCCACTATTTCGAGAAGAAGAATGAATGCTTTTGTCATTGTTAATAAGCAAAAAAGACGTGCCTAGAAAACTAATGCCGTGGTTTTAGGCCTAACTTCAATATTAACATCTTGGCAAAAACAAGCAGATTTTTCCAAGTGTGTGTGAAGCCTCACCTAAGAGTGCACTATGTCTCCCTATAGGGAAATAATAACAGCTTCTCTCTGAAGCCTCTTATAAGTGGTTGTTACTAGAGCCCTGCAGTTCAGACTGCCTCATCCACACGACATGAGCTAGGACCACGATGGGATCCGACTCCTGTCATGCACCAGAGTGAGAAACGCAGCGTTCCAACCAGGAAAAATACAAATTAAAGTCTAGCTTTTCCACCATAATCACACCACTAAATGCATGTTTCAAAAAAAGCCAAAATCTTTGGGAGAAACTGTTTGTTTAATTTGGAAACGACAGCTGCCCTACTTTTTAAGAAAGAGACTGCAAACTTTATAATGGTCTGAGGGGCTGAATAATGATAAATGGGAAAGCTATCAGTGAACAATTCTTGAATGAATTTGCCATGCACAGTCTGTCACCTACTGTATGTCCTTACTAAAACAATTCTCTGTGGCTAGATGAACACCCTACGGATTCTGGTTGGTGGGAGGCGAACGTCCACAGTCTCTTTGTATAAACAAAGATAGATGGCCCACAGAAGTACGCGTCATCTTTACTGGATTTCACCTTACGCTTACTATATCGCGGCCTTGTATTAGCTTAGTCATAACAGGAAAATCAAGTGCCCTTCAAGTCGAGTATTCAGATTCTACAAGCTTGTTTATTCCAATGTCCACACCCACAGACTTTGAGGGCTGTCCCACTGTCCAATCGTCTAGTGCTTGAGGGCTCTCTTACTTTTTGAGCTTTTTATGCAAACATTTCTGTAGACTTTGTCGAAGGGAGTTACCGCAATTCATAGCGTTGTCTTGAGGGGGAGCCTGGAGGCGTGAACAAAAAAGGTTCATAAGAGGACGGCATATTAGGGCTTGGTCGATTATTCAATATGATTTTTTTATATTTTTATATCTGTCATCTAAGTTGTTAGTAACAAGCACATACTGACTACAATTTCTCATAAAATCTAAATATATGATCATTCTGCTCACACACCTCAGTATATGACCACTTGTGTGTTTTACGATGTTTTAACCATTAGTTGCATACATCACAACTAAATAAACGATTATATATGTAATTCAAGGTTCATCTGAACGTAAGAGTTTAAATGCTTTACATTAAATGCAAAGATTGTATATAGTTAGCAACCTTATAATACTGTGTATGAATGTGAACTTGCTTTGACAACTAACAATTGAAAGCTGTATGAGCTCATACAGAATGTGTTAACCTGAACACAGGGTTCAGTTTCTGTTTCATTCAAGACTAATATAACATATCATTTGCAGTTTATGTCTGCAAACTGTGTGCCAGACATTTAGATCAATTTCCAAGGCATTGGCAAGAATACACAATCGATTGGTCTCTGATCTTGTGCCAGTCAAGTTGTCGTCATCATTCAGTTCTTGGAGAAGACTAAGACCGTAATGTACTCCAGTGATTGTTTTCATTCATTGTGGTATTTTTGCTTCCTTTTCATGGATTTTGTGAAAGCTTAAACTAAATATGAGGGTGGACTGAGTGTCTTCCAAACAGAGAGACAAGGGTTCAGCTGATCTGAACATCAGCAAAAGGCTGGTAATCGGTCCTCCAAGTGCCACTTGACCTGCTGTTGGAGATCTCTAATAATCACAACACATTTCTGGGTTACAAGAGAACTGGGAGGCATCAAAGTTCTAGACTTGGTTTTCTTTCTATATAAAAAAACATATTTTTTCAAGTGCGTCAACTTCTTGATGAAATACCAAACGCCTTGGACTTTGATGCTGCAATAGGGCCACGGATTGATATGAAGTTCAGCATTGTAAATATTACACTGACTGGCAAGTATGCCTTGAATGCAGAATGGATGTTAAGTTAAAGAGGGAAAAGTAATTTGTACCTGATGTGACGACACTTGAGATGCTGTCCTTGTTTCACCTTGTGGTACAGACTTTGCTCTCCCGTAATATGAAATACATTACAATTTGCCAATTTCTGTAAGCAAAACCAGCATTATGAACTAAAGTATTAATTTCACATTCACTCAGTGGTTATTGATAAACTTTGATCAATTGTATGACGGCAGCTGGAGGCAATACATTCCATTCAGTGGTTGTCATGGTGTGAAACAGCTGCAGCAGTTGATGGATGAGCTGAGTTTTTCCAACGTGATGGAATAAGATCAATCTTATGTTTATAATACCAAATAAATCTTGGATAACGCTCAGCCACACTGACTGCCCTGTATCTTGATGTTCCCATCAAAGCTTCTTCTCTGCTCCAATGTGGATTGCATTTGTGGTGTGATTTGCCAAATATGACCTCTCATGCAGACGTATTCTCAGATACATCCGGAAAACGAAACAAATAATTACAGGCCAACTTTATGTATACGTGTCCTGTTGCTATGTGTGCTTTAGATAGATGACATGAGTGTGGAAATCCACTGTTTGCTTCTTATATGAGTTGACCAAGGACCACTGAGAGAGCTGAATGATCTAGTTCAGTGATTCTTAACCATGGGCCCCCCCCGATTGGGCCGCAAGCACCACCTAGAGGGCCGTTAATAACTTTCAGTTTTGCAACCGTGGGTGGTTATCAATTGAAGACACCAGAGGTAGTCTCAGTTACAATATAGCTTCCCACCACTTGGTGGCGGTAATGCGTCAGTCAGTTGTTTTACAAGCTACAATAAGCAAAAGAAAACACTCAGCCAGAGGCAAAGTTATGACGAAGTATTTAAAACGAAAATATTAAGACGAAAGTGGTGGTAAACCCCCCCAAAAGTCGAAATGTTTGCGCAAGTACAATCCCGACGTAGCCCAGTGTGTGGAGGGTGAGCTAACGCTACCAACGCAGCACTGAAGCCGCAAAGCTAAAGCGGCATCGCGAGACCAAACATCAGCGCTCAAGCCCGTGGAATTTCTCAAGAGAGAGTCAAATGGGCTCCAGATGGGTCCGTGTACGTTTTGTTCATTTTGTTTTATGAATCATTCTAAAATACGGAAATACCATGGTTTCTTTGCTTTTTGTTTGAAACCAAAAACAAACGAACAAAACGTACTCGGACCCATTTCCATCTGTCACAGATATGAAGAGCAACTTCCGGTTCTGCAAACATGAAAACTGCTGAGGCATATAATTTGCATATTATAAGGCTATATTTTCATTTGCAGATTATTTAATTTTATTTATGGTTTATTTAATTTGAAATTTATTATTTTGAATGTATCCATTTTATTACCACATATTATTTATTTAAGAAATTTCAATTTCTCCGTTTTTTTGAGTCCCTTCTTCTTCTGGTACATTTATTAGTTACTTTTGTGTTAATAAGCCTGACTTAAGCCTTTACATTTCTTCTTGTATTAGCTTGATTTGTTCCATGAATTGTTCGCCTGTTGGGCTTCTTGTTGTATGCGCAGGCTTATATACACATGGTGAACAAATGTCTTTGTGATGATCACATTGCGTCATGTTTTTGCATGTTCAGTTGTAAGTGGATTTCATTTAGTTATTGAATACAAATCAAACCAAGAGGGAGATCAATTAGTTAAACCAATACGGTGTTACTCTTTGAATTGGGCCCCGGGCCACTTTGTACTTGAAAAGTTGGGCCCTGAGGTCAAAAAGGTTAAGAACCCCTGATCAAGTTCACACACTCGACACAAGCTAAATATGGACGGCCTCTCTGACGCAGCTAAAGGAAGCATCAACAGTAAAAATCTTCTGCAGACAAACTCACTCATGTGTACAACATGAGGTATTTTCAACCAAGTTCTTTGTACCTTCTTCAAACTAGTTAAAATCAGAGATGGACATGTTGTCATAGGAAAGAAAATAGAGACTAATGTAATGTAGTGTTGTTGTCGAGCATTACTTTGGAAATCCAGTCCATTTAGAATGATGTGGGTTGTATTAAACTACTGGTAGCTTAAGGGTAACTCCTGATAATACATTGAAGATTCTTTACCTTTCTAGAAACGGATCCATATACTGATAGACAGGCAATCCATCTTGTTAGCGACCCCTGTCTACACATTGCGAAAGGGACAATGCTTTGATGACGAAGCAGGAGCCGTACTGACTCACCCCGAGATGTCTGTGTGGTTCAGAACAGCAGGCTCCTCTCTTTCTCTCTGTCTCTCTTCCTCTGATGATCTTCAGATCTCAAGTCGGAGCTGTGGCTGTGCCACGTGGACACAGGCTACCTGCCAAGGCCTGTCCACATGCCTCGCCACGAGCACTCCCTGTGAGAGCTCCGGGAGTAAGCTGTTCGGAAGCTATTGCAGAGAGTCTCTTGACTTCTCTCCTTCTCCCGTATTCCCCGTCTCTCAGAGATTTTTCCTCGCTATGACCTACAGTCATCTTCCAAGTTCTGAGACAGCGGTGCCGTAACACTGTCTGCATGCTGACCAGAGCAAGGTAGTGCCAAGAGATCCTGCACCACTCAGCTTTCACAAAGTCTAGTCTTTGCTGAGGGAAGTCAGACCTCAGATCCATCGAAAACAGCTTCAACTGAAACAATGTGAGGGTTTTTATAACACCATCTTATAAAAACGTCCCATATTACATTTGTTTGTTTTAGCCTTCTTTTCCTGCCCATGGGGTCATGTTTTCACGCCAGTCTTTTGGATCCGGGTTTGATGACTTGGTGATTGCTGAACATTCCTGAAGTATATGATACTTGGTGGTCTGTAGCTATTATGGTTTCACAGATCAGAACCTCCTGGTGCATCTTCAAATCAAAAAAGCATGTTGAACGTGATTCTGGGTTAAAATACCCCCCCCCCCTCCCCCCCGGTGTTGTTTTCTTAGTATCCTCGAGGAATCCACAGAGCAACCCAAGGTCGGCAAATGTTTCATCCGTTTGAAGTTTTCATCGCTTGGGTTGTGAAGTTAAATCCTGCATCTGTCAAGAGCTTTCGCTGAGACCTCCACCCGCTGATATGAGGTAATTTAAGTGTTTGATAAATAAATACAAACAAAATCATTTGGATGTGCTTCAGAAGCGTAGCATGTTTAATATTGATCAGAAGCATATGGAGGGTAAAATGTCCAAGCATTATTCTGCACTTCTTGACCGCCACTGACACATGACTCAGGCGCAGCATTGGACCGACATTTATTACAGTGTATTTCTTGTCCAACTCCATCCTGCTTATTTAATGATGACTGATCAAATATGGCAGTGTGAGCATTGCCAGTGCAATGCTTGATAGTATATATATTTTTCCGCTGTGGTTTTCGCATGCTTTAAACCAATGAGATATGATGTGGTAAAGAGCTTCAAAGTGTGTTCAAACTAACGGCGTGGCACATGTTTGCCTGGCATCTTTCGTACAACCATGGCTGCTCGACTGGTTGCAGTTTGTACCGGTCCTGTTGATTCGCCCCAAACAATGTGTGCTGTCCAGTTGTTGGCCGTAAGCTGATGGCATCTTTCAATTTAATTTGCCGCCTTTAAAAGTTGCCTCATGTTTTGGCTGAACACACAGCTGGAGGTGCTTTTATTGTTCGGCTCATTGGGAAGATTGGCAACATTTAAAGCATCGTGTATTGTTAGCAGATGGTTTTGTGACTGAATAATCCACCACAGAGCGTGCTATTGAGTGGAACAGTCGAAAGAAAGATCTCAACCATGACGGGGAAAAATCACTTTAAACCACATAACACAACCGCTTCTGTGGGTGACACCGATGGGAGAGGCGCTCAAAAGAAGACAATAAACTCCGTCTCATGGGAATTATAGGGTGGGAAAGGGTGTGGAGGACATTTCGTTTGAGCCAAGTTAACCTTGTGAATAACACCAAGCATGCCACATGACACACCTGACATCTTACTCTCTCCCAGCAGCTGTTAAGTCAAACTCCTGCAGGATACGATAGCCACAAAGGTTGCAAATATGATTCTTATGAGCAAACATTCATGATAAAACACTATTTATAAAAACACAACCATTCCCTGGCAACATGGTGACCTGTGAGATCAATGGAAACAAACGTCAGTTTCTGGAAAGGAACTAAATAGTCCCTCTCTGTTGTGAATTAGCATATTTTCAATATTTCAGTGCGGACATGAATATCATATGTCATGGAGGATGAGATGTATTTTTGTGTGTCCTGTTTTGCTATTAAAGAGAAAACTGCTGTTCTGTTAAACATGACACTGCCTCCGATGTACGCCATGATGTATACATGAATACTATCTGTTGCACATTTCTGAATATTATGAGTAAGTTCAGGTCAGCAGGTATGCTGAACCTCTGTCATGTAACACAGCTTACACTTGATGATATAAAATAAGAACTAACCCACATTTTAGATGAATATAACGTGACCAAAGCTTTTCCACAGCTGTTTAATTATATGAACCGGACCAAATAAGATACATTTGCAAACTATCTGCTGACCACATTGTGTCGGTCGAAAGGGCGTTTTCTGTCCAAAACTCTGCTCACTCACTTAACATTTGCTGTAGTTAAAATCATGGGTGCTCATCAGCAACCACACCATGTGACAAAGTGACCTCATAGTCTTACATCAAAATATAGCCGACCAATGCACAACAAAAACACAGCTGGAGTTACTATGCAAACATAGGAGTTGCAATCAAATGCCCTGGGACAGTGACAGAAAACCATATTGTACAAAGCCATTCATTAATTTTCATTGTAACCACATTTGAGAGATTAGCCTATGTAATTCTGACACACACACACACCCATGTCACCACACACAAGCTAATTATCATGACAGAATCCCCATCTTCTGGCTTCAAGCTGTGGGTGGTGCAGGCATTACCATGCAGTGGCACAGTAGGAGGGGTGTACTGTATGTTAATCATTTGTGCCAACAGATGTTTTTAATGACAGAAGGCCTATTTTGGATGAAAGCCTGAGAAAATGGGAGCAAATAAAGAACGCAAAAGCAGCAATGCTGTCATGAGCACAATACTCAGTGTCCAAGGGAAACACTGTTAAACTCGTGTTTTGATTCTATTCAATTCAGATCATTAGAGTTTTTAGCTACCAGAAACTTTATCCAGAAATCATAAAAAATGAGCCGAAGGGAAGAAAACAAGGCTTTATCTCATCAAGACTTTTAACTATGGCTCACCGTGTGACCATAAAACCAGTGATACTGTGATTCTGCAAACATTAATTATGTAGTTTATGGCATTACGAGAGTGAATGTTTCTGTGCCTTATCATTCAGTCAGTGCAGAACAATGCACCTGCCACTGCATCGACTCAAAGAAGTGGACAAACCAAATAGCTGGTCCCAGCGTATCTGAAACCCAGAATCCACAGGTGACCAAGGCTGTTCAAGACATTTTCACTTGTACAAAAATGTACAAAGTATGAATTTGTACATTATGGTACAAAAATGTATCACTGCTCTATTGCTCTTGTCAATACGATATATTCAGTATAAAGTAGTCCTTACTGTATACATCGTAAACCTTTCTGCATATACATCTCCAAATGAAAGGGAAAATCTTGTTCCTTTTCTGGAGCTGGCACTCCTCTCCCTCCACCAGCTCTGTAATTACACTCTGATGGCGAGCGGACTCTCCTCTGTGGCAGTATCTCGGCTGGTGCATGGCCTCACAAGACTGCATTTAACCCCACGGGCTCAAGCAAACGACCAGCTCAGCTAGAGAAGCTTACGCTAAGATGACTGCACAGGAATACACAGTCCGCTTTTTACTTTAAATATCAATCACAACTTTTTGGGAAAGGATGCAGCCAAGTTCTGACATCACAGATTCAAGCCTTGGCGGATCATAAAGATGAGTGAGTGCCCACTGGGGAGAGGTGAATAACTCCCTCTTCCATGTAATAAGTGACAGATATGACACAGACAGAAAACAACAGACAACAGCACACGTGGCCATCGAGGCTGTGATTTAATATTCTGCTCAAATGTTTCAGCGGTGTTGAAACCGATTATCTTATTGTGTTCATTAAAGGCTGATCTGAATGAGCGGGGCCTCAACTGCTGTCCAAATGGTTTCAGTTAGGAGATCTGACTTGTGCAAGCTACTCCCGAGAATAAAGCTAAGCGCAAAACAAAAGCATATCAACTTTATGGCCACCGTTAAGATTTATGGGCACCGATGTGGAATGACTGACCGACAGATTTATTGCTGGTGCAGTCTATCTTTAATCTATGCCACAACAGTGAGAAGGGATAACGGTCAGGCATTTCTTTTTAAGAAATACAGGTGACGTTCACCAACCTTTCACTTTCTAGTTTACGAAAAAAACACTCAAATAACGTGAATTTGATAAGCTTCGTCATCTGATGGTGAATTAGCTGCTAACATGAGAGACAAAAGTGTTGTGTGATTGTTTAAATCTTGTTTTACATCATTTGAAAAGGAATGCTTGCATTAGCCATTTTTAGCACTAATGGATAGCAGATGATGGATGGGTGATGGGGAGTTTGACTTTCCCTCAAACTCTTTTAACCAGGCACGATGATTACAGGGTGGGAAGGGAGGGAAGCAGGTTACACAAAGTAACACATCCATCTGTGCAGTATACACACAGTGTTGTACTATTTGGCTAAAATCCATTCTACATCATGTGAGGGAGAGCACAAGGGAGGACTGTTCAAAAACGACGATTAATTAGGATTAATCGATCATCAAAATATTTGGCATTTAAATCTCTGTTAATCGATTAATCTCAGCTCCAAATGTCACATCAATATAAACATATTGTATCTTATTAATGGCTACATCTAGCTTAGATAGTATCTAAACAGACAGCTGGAGGACACAACCTGCCGTTTCCTTACAACATTGGTGAATGAGTGAGAAAATTTGCAGTGAGAAATTGGGAAATATTTAGGCCAGCAACATAAATACTTCAGACATTGTGACATAGATCATGAGCTATTCCAGCACTGGGCTTCAAGAAATGAAGTTGTTCCTTGTCTACATCATGTAGCGGTAGTGGAAAACGGCACCTTTGGTTCGCACAACTGCATTGTAAAGTTTTTATGACTTCAAAATACACCATTTTTCCAATGACATGCTCTGCAAATGACGAACATGCCATCTGGCCTTTAAAATGTAGTGAGATAAGGTCCTGAGATAACTAACTGAGCTCACGTCTAGGAGCAGGCCCGAACCCGAGACCAAGGATGCATGGAAAACTTTTAATAGTTGCTTCTCCAGTCTGATGTGGTAGAAATGTATATTATATTCTAAACTCAGACAATGTACAGTATGTAAAGTGTTGTAGAGCAGTCAGATAATTTACAAAAAAACTGAGTATAAATTGGCAATCAGGTATGAAAGTAGATCCAAAAAAACTAATTTCTTATTGCTCATATCGAAAAAAAATAATAGTTTTAATATTAAAACAATAGTCAGATCTTTACATTCAATTTACAAGGAGCAAATAATGCACAATGTATATCACCTTCCTATGGAAAGTTGGATGGAAAAGTGAGGCAACCCTCAGTTAATTCTGTTTTCCCCACTTATGAATAAGGGAGTGACTCCCTAAGGGTCAATAACAAAGGCTTTTACAGGAGATTGCCATCGATGCCATACTGAGCTTGTAATAAGACTTAATAGCCTGGTGCAGTCATAGATGGTGTCTGGGGGAGTTTACAGTGCTTTAAATGAACCCAATGCTGTTGTAATGTAATGTCGTGCTGTGGGATACATACCTGCGACATGCTTAGGCTGGTATATGAGCTTTGAACCGAGAAAAGACGAATTTTGGAGTCAATGTCCGTCAGCTGCTCCAGGTGCGATGGCTCCGGGGTGTAACCCAGGCCTGTCGGCACTGACACAGCCCACATGTCCTCCTGGAAGACAATCACAGCTGAAATAAGTCGTGGCCTACTGGGTTATAACTTGCCTCCCTTAGTGGCAGCCTTAATTGTGGACTGATAAACATAAACTCTTGTAAATTTAGCACGTTTGTGACAGTGAGGTCTGGAACGGGTACAAGTCTGACTCGTGCACTTGGTATTCACATCTGGATGGAGAACAAGGTGCTGGTCACTCTTCTAGTCAAATGACAACCCTTTAAATTGCCCATTGAGACTCTCCTTTTGTCCTATGGGAAACAACGGGCAGGTGGTGAGCTAGTCAAAGTCTAGCGGTGAGATAAGGTCTTGCATTACGGTTTTAATGCCAAGAAAGATCACAACGTTGACCTCTGAGGAGGGAGGAGAAGAAAACTGGCAGCAGAAACAGCAAAAACAAGGGTCCATCAACTAGGTGGGGCCCAAAACAAAGCCAACATTCAGCAAAATGAGATCAACAAATTCTTCTGAGACCAATTTTGTGTTTAATTTACAATGGGCCACTTGGAGTCATCGACAATATGTAAAACCCAGCCTTCGTGCTCTGTAGTCATGTTTGACCCTTTACTTACCACCACTCGATGGCCGATTCATACAGACACGTGATGACACAGCTAAATTGATATAAAGAAGAAACAAGCTATTTTTTTGTTGATTCAAACAGATCAATTCCATCTTAAAAGGAATAGTTTGACATTTTGCGACATACGGTTATGTTCTTTCTTGCCGAGCGTTAGCTAAGCATCCTCTGGCTTGAGCCTCATATTTGGCGTGAGAAATAGCGAGATTAATCTTTTCATCAACTCTCGACATTAGGTCATTAGCGCTTGAAGGCACTGCATTCACGACTGTAGGAACCAAATGTTCCCTGATTACTGACTGCTATTGATTTACTGTCTCGGGTTAACACACAAAACTGGGGAACTTGTTCGAACGAGAGTCAGTAAGACAAAAATAAATAAATAAATAAGCGTGTGAGGCAAACGTTGAGCAGCTGCATGTGGTAGATGTATCCAGAGGGATACTGCCAAGAACCGAATGAAGTCCTCAGAAATAAAGACGCGTCACTGCCAAAGCACTGGTGACATAACTGATGTGCTTGCTCTGTTATGGCCATACACGATAGCACGCCTCGCAATAACAGGAAGTCTTCCTCCTTCCAATAAAAAAAACCTCCCCTGGGGTTGTGCTCCCCTGACCTTGATATCTACCACCACAATTGCTGCAGTATTGTTCTAAAAGTCAAGGCAAACACCATAAATAGAGCAGCAAGACATGAAAAAGAAACCCTGGCAAGCCGCCCCACGGATGCAGAACTGTCGGGGTCAAGCTAAATAGATCCGTAAGTATGTCCCCGCCCGCTTTCAACAGGCTTCATACACCAGATTTCAAACTGGTCTCAAAGCTGCCAAAAGAGCTATTAAAGCAACACATTTAAAAAAAATAGTACGATGGTTTAGGAGGGTTTAAATTGAAATGGTCTGCTCGAGGTTGAAGAAAAACACAAGGAGTCAGTCTCTTTGCCTTCAGCGCGATCAGAACTCTCTTGCTTTAGCTTATATCAGGGCACATCCTGGCCTTTGAATTTCATACAAGCACCATAGAGTGAATTATCATGATAATCAAGCCATAAAATGCAGCAATCCGTGAAATGCATGAGGCACTTGATATCTGGGTTGCAATCTGAACTGCGTTGAGGTGTCAGAATCTTCTGCCCAGAAGCCTTCTGGACTTCCAAGAAGTCATCAAAACATTAACATCTGACCAATGCTACTCTGTGTGCTATTGTGAGGAACAGAGTCTGGTGGAGTCACTTAATGCATTTAATAATAGCATTCAACGTCAGGCAATGACACACATTAGAACAAATGAGATTCATGCCAAGATTGGTGACACTGGAAGCAATATTTGCTTTTGAATGAACACAATATGCTATGAATTTAAATGTTAGATGTGCTGCTCCCAATAAGATGTTTGGACATGAGGGGGAAGTATTAAGGAACTTGAAAAAGACAGACTTATCCTCCAGCATATGTTGTCTTTTAGGGTTCATGTCAGCCTACCTCGCTGTCAGTGCCTCTGGGACGACCCTCTTCCCCCTCATCTACTTCTTGCAGGAGCTTGGCCAGACGCTCGTTCTCTGCCTGAGTCAAACGACTGTGATCCTCTTCACCACTTACTAGCTATATTTGGGGGAAGACAGAAAGTGGTCATTATTCATCCTTCATAGATCAAATCATTATGTGCACAACATTTCTATTATTTTCAGTCGTCCCCTACTAGGCTATAAATATATCCTTTTCTTGAACCAGAGACAAATATTTTCCGAACTGGAAAAACTAAGAGAAAGAGAATTGCTCTCAGTCATGTGATATACCCCAGCACAGCTTTTGACCCAACGTGAACTTTGACATACCTCAATGTTTCTCTTGACAAAGTCTTTCTGTTTGTTCTTGCTTTTAGAAGCTCCACAGTGGCTGTCTTCAAATTGCTCTTCCTCGGTATCCTCACGACTTCGTTCTGAAGACCCTGTCCAGCTGGCTGGCTTCTTTTGACCTGTCAGGCAAGTCACACTTTAAATTCAAAAAGGTAAAAATGTAAAAAGTAAGTCACAGCTCTAGTAGTTATAATCAAACAACACACAATGTATATGAGTCAACCTTCTTATTCCATCGTCTGATCCACATAATTAAAGACTGGAATTAAAACTTTTAACATAAAAGTCTACAATTCTGCTGGTAACCCTGCAAGGCTGCATCGTGGGTGTGAAGACTGTGATGAGAAGCAGCCAGCCTGTCGAAATGTCTCTAAACAGAGAAACATAATGGATTCCGTACAATTCCTGCGTTGCTTTTTTTTCTCCTTTTTCCTTCGGTGCTTAATATTATAAAAAAGCCCCAAAATCTTGTTGAGTTGTTCATAAGTGGGCAAACTGTCATGCATTCACTTCTGGAACACTATTATCTGCCTCACAAAAACAACATCTATAAGTTCCATGTAGTCATGGCGCCATCAAGTGCACAATATAGGCAATACAACTGAGAGCATACATTTGAAGACCCACGATTGCAATCTGAAAACAAAATGTTTGCTGCTTTTTCTTTTGTGTTTGAGTCTCCCGAACTCACTTTGCTCCAGGTGTTGTCCGTCTCTGTTGTGCTCACAGTGCGGAACTTGAGTTTCAAACACAGGCACAAAGTCGTCCTCCTCTTCTGTCCCTTTAAAATAAAGACAAACCAAAAAAACATATTGAAGGTGTCTCTCAGAAACTGCACAAAGCCTAAACTTGTCAGCACTGTTCTGGATTTTATTGCCGATGCTTACCAGTGGGGGCCTCCAGAGCCAAAAACAACCTTGTGTTCATTGCTTCTTGGGCACATTCAGAGTGACCTTCAGGTGTATTCTGCTACAGAAAAATACACAATATGACATCACACCATACGTGATAAGAGTGACTACCTTTTCAGCCACAACAGTACTGGTATGGTGAACTGGTAATGTCAGTGTAGTGAACGCAACGAGTTTGTCTACCAGGAACTCATGCCAGAGTTTTGCTTGAAGGTCTTTCCTTCGACGCCTAACTTCCTTTTCCGTGCAGATCTTTGCAGACAGTATTTCATCAAGTCTTCTCATGTCCTCAATAGCTCCCTGTAGCTTGGAATCGTCATTCTCTTCATCGGTAACTCCAATGGGACACTGGCCTAAACAATGCACAAATGTGTGAGGTAACTTTAGAAAAACTCGATCCTAAAAAGCTACTCCAATAACACACTTACTTTTGTCAGGACCTCTGGCTGCTGAGTTGATTGTGGCTCCTTCAGAGCTGATCTGGCTCTACAGGGAATTGTGTTCTAAAGTTATGGAAATTATCACATTGTGGATGCATCGTCTTGACTTAATTACCTGAATATCAGCAGTATCGTTGGTCAACACAACAAGGGAACATGGAGTTGTCGGACCAGTCCTGTCACAGTGTGGCAATGCCACGCTCGACACACGGCTCCCGGCGTGCTCGCTCGATGCAGGGCGTGAAATGTCATCTAAACTACCTCTGATAATTTCCATCGTGGGACTGTATTTAAAAAATATATATATTGTAAATAGACAAAACAAAACGGTATTCACTGTAATTAAAGAAGTGTTGGCCCAGTAAAAAACACTCGTCAACAGAAAACGTCCAAAGTTTGTCCGGTTATTTTTGGTAACTATGGACACAAACACTCCCGGATGTTGTCACTATGGAAATGTGCATGTGTTACTATGGCCACTGGCCCACATCGAGGCTGCTCAGCCGATCGATGCAGCTAGCTAGCGTAGCGGGTAACAGGCTAGCCTACAGAGAGCTAGCTAGCGGGAGCAGTGCCCCTCGGCTCGTTAAATCATCGTATCGCCGTTTCGGCAGTCACTTCAAATGTCGTCGGTGTAGCTGATATATTGTTGATCCATGTCTACAGTGTGAGGACGCGAGGGTGGAGGATTCGAGGCAGTGTCTTTGAGGTAGGTGGCGAGCCGTTCTCATGTTTAGCTAGCGTTAGCAAACCAAAAATGCTAATAGTATTAGCGAACAAAACAATTAAAGCCACGCTAAGATGTTGGATACGAATGTGTACTTGGTGCTAACGCAGTTTCAATTAATCACCAACACTGCAATTTACACCGAGTGTGTCACTGGGATTTCTTTTTGTTTAGCTCTGTGACGCTATCAAACGGAGCTATCATAGCTCATGAGTTGCACATAAAATGGGTGTGTTATCACTGGATTAGATTGAACCAGAGTTATAGTCGATATGTGGGAGATACAATTAGCTAAAGTCGTTGCTTCGCTGACATGATCAACGGTGCGGATATGCATTGACTTGTAAAACACGCTCGCTTGCTAAATAAATATACTATTATTGCTAGTGTTTTAGTCGTAGTCTTTGTGCTACTTTTCCACAATCACACCCATGTCACTGGCAGCTGCCCAAGCTGCATCAAGCAGGTGACAACATATGATCACAAGGCTATTGTGGTTGCTTTTTTCATCCCGATGCTTCTATTCCATCTCCTAATTACTTGTATAATTGTTTTCTCTTGATACCAGGTGAAGTTGACTCTGTGGGGAAAGATGTGCAATGGAATGATAGAGCCAATATCGAAAGCCTTCTGGGCCCACACCTCAGCCACTGAGCGGTTCTTTTTGTTGCTGCTGATACTGACTGCAGTGCCTACTGGGCAAGGATCAGGTAAGAGGCAACATGTTTTATGTCTGTATTCTATTCAACTTTAATGTCTCTGCTGAAGAAATATCTTCACGTCACCTTTGTCAGGATACAGACCGAATGGGTGAATGTCAACGCAACCTGACGCAGACATCGCAGATTATTCCACCAGATGTATCATCATTAAGAGTGCAGCCCGAATAAACGTCCCCATAATTAGCTCATATGATCTCATTTAACTCATTGTCATGTATGTATTTTTAATTTATTTTTTAATTTACTATACAAATTATTACTAATATTTAATGTGCCTATGTAATGAAATACTTGTAAAGCTTTGTAGTTGTGTAATCCATTAAAAGAAAATTGGATTTCCATCATGACACAGTCAATCCACATCAAACAAATCTGTAAACATGTTCATGGATAATCCTGATCTCGAGGAGATTCATTCTGTTCTGATTGTGGTGACCCATTGGCCGTAACTCTTTCACCTTTCACGGAGGACTGCCATGTCATTTTCATAGCGCATGTGATGCCACTGCAAAGACTTTCTAGTACAGATAGTTACCATGGGCCAATCTGTGTCTGAATAACACATGATTCAAACCAGGCTCAAATATGTGTTGTATTAATTCGTCTGAAAACCGAAGCAGTTTCACATCACTCTTTTTGTGTCTTCTCATCCAAGGATGCGTGAGGCCTTATATGGTCCAGAACAGCTGGGTGAACCTCACAGAATCCAACAGGGGCTCGTTCCCTGTGGGCACAGTGCTGCAGTACAGCTGTGACCCCGGTTACCTGCCCGACGGACCCAGCATCCTCACCTGCTCCACACTGGGCCGCTGGACCTCTGAACCTCCTCATTGCATACGCAGTGGTGGTAAGATATTTTGTCCACCACTGTCTTTTCTGATCTGTCAAGTAATGAGGTCCGACTGTTGTGAGCAGCTAAACTAATTTACAATCCTTCTTTCATAAGTAAAAACATATGAAAGAAAGATGAGGATGTTTAGCTAATTTGTCCTCCATATAAATAAAAAACAACGTAAAACACTTTAAAAATTGCACTGGTATTTTGATATGTGTTGAATGTTCTTCCCATCAGCCTGCTTGCCCCTCTCCAAACCTGAAAATGGGGGCTACACTTGCCACCCATCCCCCTGCCGGATGTTTTCCCATGGCACTGTGATTGAGTTCTTCTGCGATGAGCGCTTCATCCTCAGTGGCGACTACAACTACCTGACCTGTCAGGATGGACAGTGGGACGGCCCCATGCAGATCAGTTGTGTTAGCCAAGGTTGGTCAGTCCTTAAACTCCGATGTAGGAAGAGCTCAACGCGTGAGTCTTAAACACTCACCGGTTAGCAAAAAATAATGCCTCAAAAATGTGGATTGTGTGGATAAATTACTCCACATAGAGATGTCAATAGTATCAGAGGTCTGTACTGTCCTCATTTAATCCTTCTTTAAAACAAATAATCTTTTCATTAAATTCATTGTTATAACATTTATTTTTCTATTTTAACTCATTCATAAATGGCCTATATAAACAAAGCTTATATTTATTATGAAAACAAAGTACAGATATTTACTTTAACTTGCGTCTGTTCTGTTCTTCAGGATGTATAAGACCTTCGACAGTGCAGCATGGCATAACTAACCTGACGGACACCAATAGGAGCTTGTTCCCTGTGGGCACATTGCTGCAGTACACCTGTGACCCCGGTTACCTGCCCGACGGACCCAGCATCCTCTCCTGCTCCACACTGGGCCGCTGGACCTCTGAACCTCCACGCTGTATACGCAGTGACGGTAAAGACTCCTCATACGGCTACACTTCTGAGTTTCTGTGTTCGTAACACCTACAGTGTGTTTTACATCAATAACATTGATGTGGATTTATTAAAAAGACAAGTTCAAGTCTTCCTGTAAATGCTGTTAGAGACATATTGGCGCTTTGATCATACAAACCAACTCCACACGAGCTCGGAGACATATTAGCGTCTAAAATCAACATCCAGCAACTACAATAACAGGAACGGACATACAACACCAACATGCTGCCCAGATTGGAGCGTACTCTGAATGTCCTTGGATAGAGAGAAAGAAGGTTTTTATTACAAATACACCAAGATGAGATAAAGTGACACACAGTATACAACAGAAAATCTGTATTTTTTGGTCCCCTTTCTTCAATGGACAGTATGTCAGACTCTGTATCAGCCAGAGAATGGCCGCTACAGCAGCTACTCCTCCCCATGTGGAAGGCTGTCTCATCTCACTGTGATTCAATATTTCTGTGATGAAGGTTATAATCTGAAGGCAAACTATAATAAATTCCACATTTGTCAGCATGGAAAATGGGATAACCTAATGCCGATCAGCTCCCTCATGGACCAAGGTAGATAACGGTAGATAAATTAAAACATTTGAACTATTTGATAAACATTTAGTTCTGAACAGATAATCACATTAACAGTTTATCCGTGACATAGAATGCTTTAATGTTATTCTTTTCTGTTTCATGTATTTGTTATAAAAAATACCAGCTATTAACTGTATTTTTGGCTGTTTTTATTTTTTAAAGGATGCATAAGACCCTCCACCGTGCAGCATGGCTCAACCAATCTGACTGATACCAACAGGAGCTCGTTCCCTGTGGGAACCGTACTGGAGTACCTCTGTGACCCCGGTTACCTGCCCGACGGACCCAGCATCCTCACCTGCTCCACACTGGGACACTGGTCCTCTGAACCTCCCCGCTGTATACGCAGTGACGGTAAAGACAAACCTCTGGGTCCGAGTCGGGAGCATGTCGAGGTTGAACAGAAGAATAAACAAGAAGGGAAACGTGGGAAACGCTGCATGTCGTTTTTGGATACTTAGATGTGTACAGCATTGGAATTCATGTATTTATTGTTTTCCTGTCTTTCCGTGGGTAGTATGCCAGCCTCCATTTCAGCCGGAGAATGGGGGCTACGCCTGCCACCCTGCCCTATGCCAAAGACTTTCTCATGGCACTGTGATTGAATACTTCTGTGAGGAAGGCTATGTTCTGAAGGGAGACTACAAATACCTCACCTGTCAGTATGGAGAGTGGGACAGCCAAATGAAGCTCAGCTGCCTCATGGAGCAAGGTAATCAGTAGGTTATAGATTTGAACGATTAGATAATTACAGTACGTTCTGCATTAATAAGTGTCATTTCTTATCTGTCGCACAGACCGCAATCCAACTCTACCATTGGGGATGCCCGCCTTGTCCATAGTGGCATCAACAGCCAGCTCAGTGGCCCTAATCCTGCTCCTGGTGGTGCTGTTTGTGCTGTTACAGCCCAAACTCAAGTCCCTCCATCGGTGAGTCTGCCCTCGAAACGACATTCAGGAGACGTACAAGGAACCAGTTGACCCGTTTGTAACTTTCTCCTGGTTCTCCACACCTAGACGTGATCAGGGCGTGACGGGCCAGCCTGTGTCGATCATGGTGGAAGGAGTCCCGGTGCCTCTGCCCTCGTACGAGGAGGCTGTGAATGCTTGCGGGGCCTCGGCCTCCCCTCTCAGCGCCGAGTCCCGGGTCCAGATCGTGCTGTCTGAGGGTCAGCATGCCACAGCGCCAGAGGCCGGCCCCTCTCGGCCTTCGTCCCTCAAACTGCAGCAGTCTGAGATGGCTGTCGTGCACCCTGTGCCACCCTCCTCATCCTCCTCCTCACCCTCCTCCTCTACCTGGGTTCTAGAGCGTGCCGGTGCTGCCGCTCCTTCATCCTCACAAAGAAGGCCGTCTGCAGGCAGCGACCAACACAGCCTGTCTCTGGACTCTGAGATGGACTACGCTGATGGTAAAGCCCTCTCCCAACACACTTTTTAACGACGTAAAGAACCACACAGTGTTCTGATGAGAATGGTTCTGTTCTCTTCAGATATGCCATTGCTGAAGGAGGCCTGAAAACTGCAGCAGCCTTTGGACTCCCCGAGACAACCAGCATTGCGACTGACCTGTCCTGGTGAGCGGGATGCCTCTCGAGAGTTTGTCCACACAGCTGTCAACACAGATGAGGCTCTGAGTGAAGCTGTGGGTTACTCAGAATAGTTCCTCGGTCCATCCCAGAGGAGAACAGAGAAGGGATTCACATGTACATACACGCTTCAAGTGTTTCATTGGAATTCCTACACAATGTATGTCTGTCCAATGTCTGACGCTCAGTTTGAAAATGTAAAAACGAAAAGAACAGGCACAGGAATGTGTCTTAAAGGCTGTTTGGGGGACGGGTTACATGACTGATGTGTTTAGGTTGAATGGGAAAAGCTGCAAACTCATTTTGAGAGCTGATGACCTCTTACGTGTCTTGGTCACCGTTACTTTTCTTTCACCACATATCGCACCGTTTGAGACGCACATTGGCCGAGATGCATGAAGTCCAGGTCGTCTAGGTTGTTGTCCAAGCCATGCACACTTACAGGATTGTCCTCGAAGGTTTGTGTGGTTCTAAATAATTAGTTACGCTGTTGTTAATCATGGTTCAGTTCATTCCCGATGACACTAGAGTTTGAGGCTGAGGGTCCCGTTGCCGTGTTTGTCTTTGGACTGAGGGCAAACCTCTTCAGAGACCAGTTGATTCAGGCCTGCATTTGATACGTTTCACTCGGTTTGTGTTCAGATGTATTCTCTTCATACCCGTGTCCTCAATGGCCTTAGCTTTCCACTTCTATGCACAGGTATCTATAATATGTAAAATAGGGAGTTTTAAAACTGAATGTCGGTTCAAAGCCTTCACCGCTTGGTGATTATTAAGTGTGGCTTTGTCAGACACATCACTTGTACACTAGAAAATATTATTCTCTTAATTTATTCAGGCTGCTTGTACATTGTAAAATAAGTGTCATGTTTTATGTGTAAATGGGGAACTGAGATGTTTATTTAATTGACTTGTGACCAGACCGCTGTTGATCAGCCATGGCTTCTTTTGATGCTTCCATAACTCTTGGGAACTTAAGAAAGAAAAAAAAAGTATGTCTTTTCACTTGGGCGCTTCAGTTTAGGTTCGACTGCAGCCACGTTATGTGTGTGACACTGTAAATATGGCTGGGAAGCTCCAATACAAACATGAGTACGTGTACAGATGAGTGTAATGTCTTTGTTCACTTTGTTTCACCCCCCATTTAATCTGCTTTTAGACTGAGGAAGGGATTTGTGTTTTTGTGAAGATGTTTTTTTTAATATATGTCAAAAGTGTTTTGTTAAGTTTAGTCTGTATATTACATCCCCCCATTTTTATTAAATATTATTTAACGTGTCTAAATTGTCTATTTCCTTCTTTTTCATGAGAACGCTTTTCACATCTTTGGAAGATCTGAGATTGACCTCTTTGGTCTGATTGAGCATCCAGTCTGAAGAGAAAAAGTGGCACGTCGATTTATTTTATAAACTCATTAATTCTCAAAGTGTCAGTCATACAATGAGCAAATTTCAATATAACACAAGATTTTCAAAAATATAAATACAAAATGGAAATATTCTTCATCATTGTCTAGCAGGCACTACCCGTAGTAACAGTAACATTGCATGGAATTGATTAAATAAAAAACAATAACGGTATTAGTTTGCTTTAACAGTCATGGTGTCACAGGAACGAAGTGAAGAATATGCAGACGATGGGTGCAGCTCCTCTCGGTTTCCCTCTCCAGCTCTGGAGTTTCATCTGTGCAACAGTCACGGCTGTTTCTCCTCTTGTTTAATGTCCACGCCGCCTGTAGAAGGGAGAGGTTAAACTTCTGCTTTCTTTGGTCTCTGGCTCCAATTGTGTGGAGAGAGCTCATGTGCTCGCCTGACCCCTCCTCCCAGCCTCACTCTACAAAAACACACAGCCAGCTGTGCCATTTACCCTCAGCTGGGGGCTTGAATGCTTGGTAACATCTGAAGCTCAGGGTCAGGATCAGGGCCTCTGTACACTGGAATGTGTAGTATATCAGAGGGAAGAGAAACATGGGGCCGATCACTTCAGGGGAAAAGGCCACTTTTAGGATGGTAATGCACAACTGGATATTTTGACATCCTGTTTCCATGGAGACTGTCCTGCTGCATCTAAAAAGAGGAGTCAATAATTCATTATTTCATACAAAAATGCTAACATAAAGTTGTATGGCAACTAGAAACCAGTAGAAACTTTAATATGGGACAGCTGGGGAAGGTGTCAGATCCTGTACTAAAATAACAGGTATTCTTTTTGAAAAATGTATTTCATAAAACAGATTAAATAGTAGTTTAATCTATAAATGCATCATGTACTCATAGTAACTACAAGCTGTCATACATGTAGTGGACTAAAAAACACACTCTTACCCCCTGTAATGTAGTGAAATAGAAGTATAATGTAGCATGAAATGGACATTCTTTGAAGTAAAGAGCACTGGTACCCAACCTGGGGGTCAGTCCTCTAGGAGGTCCCATGATTCAACTGATGGGGCAAACGAGGCTTGAATTAACAAAACATTATGTTTTTTAAAAATCTGGATTTCGTTCCAACGATGCCTTTTTTTCCTCATGAATACTTCACCGAAACAAATCCTTAAATTTAACAAATTCAAGAAAGCAACTCAAAGAAAGGTCGATTTAGCATGTGAACACTCACTGTGGGCTGAGTCTGCATACGACAGACATGATATATCCCAGCATGAAGCCAATCAGCGGCATCAGTGCAGCCACGGCCAGAACATCAGGTGTGAGGACCATCCATAGAATGTCTTTGACGACGAAGCCAGACAGGCTGAACACGATGATGCCAGAGATTATCAGGATGCTGAGGCCAGCCTGTCGAGGAATAAAAACAATGCATCTCCTCTAAAGGGACTTAAAGCATGAAATGCCTCTTATCATGTACACAGTCTGCTCTTCATTAGCATGAAAGGACTATGGCTTCCTGCTTATTTGGCCGACAGATGAAAACAATAACAACTAGAACGGGCACTCGTTAGAGCGCATACCTTCGCATATCACAAGATTGGGCATTGAATGATGAACATTTTGGCATTAGTTGCATGCCAATTGGATAAACATTGATGTATGGTAAAAAATAAGATTTTGACCTTTTCATGACCTTGACCTTTGACCCGATCGATCCCAAAACCTAATCAAATGGACCCGGATAATAACCAATCATCCCACCAAATGTCATGCGATTCGGTTTAATACTTTTTTAGTTATGCGAGTAACACGCATACAAATAAATAAATAAATACACGGAGCTCAAAACATAACCTTCCGCATTTTTTATGCGACGGTAATAATAGCTGAATGGTATTCAGCTGCTTCAAGGTATTGTGCATGCTGGTTCCTCCTCCGATCACAAGTCAAAAGGCCTGCTGCCTATAACATAACAGATTACGTTTACGTGAGGCCCATTTCAGGAGTCTCACTTTTTTGACCACCGATGAGTAGTTTGGTTTGTAGTGATTAATGGCAATGCCGACGGCACAGGGCACCAAGGTGGACGCGAGAGCAGAGACGATGCCGACGTATGGAACGGCGTTTTCCAGACCGGGGAAGCCTTGGGAGTAGATGTAGAGCAGCAAAGGCATCAGAACCAGTGCCGCGATACAGGAGCAAGTGGTCATCACGATGCTGGGAGGGTGGAGAGAGGAGGAACATGAGTGGAACGTCTCAAGTGGTATACGCAGGAACAATTCTGTCATCAACACATCGACGAGGGCTTACCTCAGGTTCATGTCACCCTTTATGGCCAGGGAGAAAATGTTTGATAAGCTTCCCCCTGGACAGCAGCCACAGATGAGCACCGTGACCGCCTTGACGGGGTCCATCTGGAGCGTTTTGGCGAGAGAGAAAGCGGTCAGGGGCATGATGCCGAACTGGGCCAGCAGGGCGATTGCTACTCCTTTCGGCTGGAAGAGATGGGTCTTGATTTTGGAGATCTCCATGGTACAGCCAAGGGAAATCATGGTGATGAAGAGGATGACGACGGTGAATATATTGATGACTTTGTTTAGGGAGGAGGGGATGCTCAGGACGCCCATGCTGCCATTACCAGACACGTTTCCCTGGGTGTAGATGTTGGCTATTCCCACGTAGACTTCTGTCACGTTCATCGTTGCTCTTCCCAACACTCTGTGTTTACTGGGCTGCGGCTTTCACCTGTCCCACAAAGAAGATATGATACAAAGACATTAACAGCATAGCAATGGCAGTATGAGGTTATTGTCATTGCATATACTTTTATACACATACATAAATGCAGGCCCCTACTTTCTATTTCAGTATTTCGCAGCTTGCAAATGTCCAAATGAGGAGCTTGTTGGTCGTTCTCTAAAAATATTGTTTTTTTAACATTGCCATTTGTCTGTTCCTGGAGATAAAATGATTGAGAAAATATAGCATCACTGTTAGTCCTGTAGACATTGATACATAAGTATTCCACATTTGTCTGACTATAAACTAATTCCATGAAAAGATCAAACCCATCAACGCCTCAGTCCATCTCTTAATACTCTCAGATTGTTGAAGTCTGTTTGTGGTGCTCAGCCCCAAGCCAATTTGTTTCTAAAACATGTTAAATATGTATTATTTTCATTTAAAAAATGCTAAATAGTCTACTCCTGGGCACTGTAGTTATTGGAAAATGTTACATAAATTATAAATAAAATATTACAGTACAATAATAAATAGGGCATTGGTTAGGGACTACTTTCAGTGGTGGATTTTGTCCTACCAACGTGACAATGTGAATGGGATTTAATCCAAATAAACGACAGTGCCCATGTTCATTTTAATAAATTACCAACGGTTTTTTTACAATTGGTATTGTTGTGACAACATATTCATACAAAATACAAAAAGTGTTTATTCTTAAGTGCATGCCTTTGCTTATGTATTAAAAAAATCTATATATTTTGGGCAAAATCAATATAGAGCAGCGCCGGTTGAACTGCCATGCAACTCATAATCCAACCCTATCTCACTTTCTCATGATATGTTACTGATTAACCTGCTTTATATGCTTCATCCATGTTTTACTCCAAACTATTGGATTGGAGTCTGTTTCTACAGGTGGCTTTTTCAAATATCAGACAGAAATTCCAGCAAAAGGCATCATATCATTGATCAGTGTTGATTGATCAGCACTATACTAACAACAATGCAGAATCTCATTGATGTGAAACCGAGCCGGACACGATGCCAGCAGTTCTCAGACCTGTCTCAGTCCGACCTCAACCATTGTAAAAAAGTGACAGAACAGCAGTTGACACACACTGCAAAACTCAATCAAGCCGGTACACAAAAGCAACGTTACAACTGATTATGTGGTGTAATCGGACATTATGTAATCTTCCAGCAAGTGTTGTGCAACCACTCAGCCAATTTCCTCTGTGTATTCATTTACAACCTTGCTGTTCAATTCAATTTCAATTCAGTTTATTTTGTATAGCCCAATACCACAAATTACAAATTTGCCTCAGAGGGCTTTACAATCTGTACACATACGACATCCCAGGACCTCACATCGGATCAGGAAAAACTCCCAAGAAATAGAAAAAAATATGTTAAAACCCTTGTTAAAGCCACACTTCGTCGACAATTACTGCCGATAATATGAGAATAAAACAGTGGCAGTCTCCCTCTTTAAAAAGAAAAGATGAGGAAGGATAAGCTAATAAATAAAAGCACTTTCTTACCTTGATTATAGGCCAGCTTCTGCAACTTTGCTGTGCTCGCTCCCACTCTTGTTTCCATCTCTCCCCACATTCTTGCGCCTAACTCCTTTTGGACCCCTGCAAACGCCCCCTCTCCGTCACATGGGCTCATGGCAACATGGCGCAGGGGTAAACATGGCAAGCAAGTCCAGTAACGAACCAGGCAAACCATGCTCAACTCCTTGCACAGCGACTATTATTTTTATGCATTTCACAGAATTCCAGTGAATCGCACTTTCCAGCCCGTTGCCGAAAGTCATCTCCCATCCATACTGAGTTGTTCCCCTTTAGTTCCTCGTTTTCAGGCCACCGTGGGAACATTTGGCATCGGTGGGCACCAACTAGTTGAAAGCATTTGTACCTCGAAAGAGGAACTTTATTCATGTGGCCTCACTTGCATTTGTAAACAGACTCTCAATTAATATTACGCAACCAGGCAGAGGATTTAGTTTGGCTGGCTGAGTTATCAGCCTTTTCAAAAGGGGCCCCATTGTTATTGAGAGACTTGGTGCTTTGTCCAACGAGAAGTTGTATTTACAACTCACAAAGCTGTTGCTAATATGATATACACGACTCAAACGCTGTTGCCTTGATATCTGTAGCATGGTAGAGATTAGGTCAAAGTTAAAGGGGCTGAAACATCAATGCACCTCACACATATTCAATGTAATCTCACAAGAATAACCTTAAAGAATGGTGACTGTTCAAAAAAAATCAAGGAATCAAAGAGAAATTGTGATTTTGGTATCTGTATTTTTCGTGTTGTCCTGGGGGTCATTAAAACTAAATCATTTGCTGTTAAAATATGTTTTGTATTCATCAAATGGTCTGAAAATAATTGGGGTTGTTTGATACTATGCTCTTCATGATAATACATTTGAAGTAATTGTATTGAATTTGAAGTAATAATTTTATTTAATAACCCCCCCGCCAGCAACAAGGACTGAGCACATGTGTTGTAATGTTTGGCAAGATACATTATTCGTGTCTCTGCTCTGTGAGTCCAGTCCCTCCATTGCAGCTGATATAGAGAGAGACACAATCACCCTGATTCCCTACAGCTGAGGCCAATTAGGCCTCTTCCCAGCACCTGTTCGCTGAGCCACAACCCCACACTCCGAAGATAGTATATATATGTTGACCCCAGGGGCCGGTATTTCAAAAATGATCCACCAGGATTAATCCTCCTGGATTGGATTAAATCCTGATCAGATCCCAAAAACGGGTATTTCAAAGCAAATCTGATCCTGAAGATTCAGATTCGGATTTGGTAATCCAATCCTGCCTTTTATCCGGATTAAACACTGCTGTTGAGTATTTCAAAACTTTGGTGGGAAATCTGGATCAGTTTGATCCTAAAAATCAGGATTATCCTGATCCCAGGAGGGAGATTACATGAAAATGTTGGACCAGCCGAAGTGTAACTGCTCCCAAAGTTCATTGTTTGATACAGATATAGCTAGACTGCTGTTTGATCAATGTTTATTTTCTTTGCACGTTCCTTCCTTTTTCAGAAAACAGTGAAAAATTGAAGTTAAAAAAAATAATACAACGTATTCGTTGAAAATCAGTCAAATGTATTTGTTAACATGCATTCAGCACACACACTTAATGTTCATAGCAAAGCTCAAGGTTATAGCATTTGGAGCAGCTCTGTGTTAACTGTCTGTCTTCTCTTTCCACAAACATCTCTAAAGAAAACGCATATTACGGTTTTATCTCTTTTGTTGACAACTGTTTCCTAAAAATGCAATTTAATTGAGTTTATTTTGTATAGCCCATTATCACAAATTACACATTAGCCTCAGAGGGCTTTACAAACTGCACACATAGACATCCCTGTCCGAGGACCTCACATCGGAGATATGTACAACACATTTTAAAATCTACACCCAATGCATTGCGAGTAAATGCATTCAAATGTGGACCGCGACATACAGACGCTAGCCTCTTTACGAGCTTGTTAGCTCCTTAACACAGAAGTCAATGGAGCAGCGTTAGCTCGCGTTAGCGCGAACTCGGCTTTATTTGACTTCGCCAAGCTATTCTTTCAACTTTGTGCGGATTTACGTAATTTGTTAACTCAATATAGTGATTGCCTTTCATCTCGTCTTAGGACGCATCAACACTGACCAATATTATACTTAGATTTAGAGACAACAGTAGTGCCAGCTTCTCCTTTTTTCCGTAAAATGTTCGCTCCGTTTCCGGTTTCCCGTCTGATCCAGGGGGCGGGGACGGATTTGGAAATCCCAATCTGCCGGTATCAGCATCACTCTGATCGAATCCCGCAACGTTTTGAAATACCGGGATGGATCAGGTTGATCCGTGGCTGAGGAAAGGGGGATTTGGTTATCCGGATCATTCTGATCTAGATTACAAGTTTTGAAATACCGGCCCCAGAGGACAACAGGATTGATATGCACCTTGGAAAGTTGGTTGCGATCTGCCATTAAAAAATAAAGAAGAAGACAACAGGTGTGATCATGTGCTGCCATTACAAAAAATGAAATGATTCAAAAACAGTATCCTCACTAAACTTTGACATATACCACTCTGTAATAAGTCAAATAGTCAAAATAATATAAAGTCAAAGTAAAACAATTGTTTCATTTAATTTCCAATAAAAAACAGGGTATACTTTTATGTAAACAAGGTCTTTTGGCTAAATTAAAAAAAGATGGGCAAAAATAGTGTGGTAATGGGTTGGACTGAAGTAAGACTAAAGGTGTGAAACAGAATGTTTTGAAAATGTATGCTATATGCTTAAATAAGTCAATCCAGGTGGGGTCATTTTTTACCACAGAGGATAATATTTATTGTAATGTATATTACCATTTAATGAATATCACCATCTAAATGTGACATGATGACACCCTCTGTAATAGAATAGTAAATGCTAAGGTGTTGATTAAGTTGTTTTAAAGGATATTACACCACCAGCGTGTTTTATTTGTCTTGCTCAAATAAAACTCATTCCTGATAATAAAGCACTTCTTTAATGCTGCAGTAGGTGGACACGCAGTGATGACTTGCTGCAGAAGCTATTTATTTAAAGGTCCTATTGAGGCAAATGTGCAGTCATGAATGGTGAGTGGGGGAGGGCAGTAATATTGAGCCACCATCTGGCCTCATAATCATATGCTGGGAGGAGATCCAGTTATTGTGGCATACACTGCTGACAATGACCACGGAAGCGGCAGACTTGAGCACAATGCATGCTTTTCCTTATTACCGCAGCCTCCTGTGTTCATGACAGTTCGGCTATATTGAGAGAGGGTACGTCTCATCAAATATGATCATATGTCGTTCAAGTAGTCACTTATTTAATTATGACTATTTGAAGACATGCTGTGTCTAATATATTTATTTATAACCTTCAGCAAAGTACATGGCGATCCGTTTGGGACTAAAAGTCCCGAGACTGCGGTGTTTGCAACTTGTAGGGTAGAAGGGTGTATATTGGTGGGCGCGTCCACACCGCATGGGATTGTGGGAAATGAAGTTCACGTTCCGGATGTTA
Organism: Pseudoliparis swirei; assembly: GCF_029220125.1. Lineage (NCBI taxonomy): Eukaryota > Metazoa > Chordata > Actinopteri > Perciformes > Liparidae > Pseudoliparis > Pseudoliparis swirei. The sequence goes on from NC_079398.1 coordinate 14,765,354, forward strand.
TCGTCGATGACAAGCGGAGCGCGCGTGGGCGAATCACTCCATTACCCACAGTGCCTTGTTTTGCTGCGCCTGCGCTGTTTTTGTTTTCCCCGTCCATGTGTAGGCGAATCACGTGGAGAGGAACCGTTGCTCGTCATGTCTCCGCTGTAGCGCAGCGCCGTGCGAGATTTTATTATTTGCCGTCATTTGTTTGCTGCACTTTGTTTTGACATCTGCTTGTTTTCTTCTCTGTTACCCGTTTACCGAAGAATGAGCGAAAACGATGACATCGACGTCGACAGCGATGTATGTGGTTTAGTTTCCTCCAGAAGTTAGCGTTAGCTAGGCGAAGTGTTATCCAAACGGCAACTTTAACATTCCTGCCAACCTCAGCTCTGATTGAGTTAACCTAGCTCGCGAGCTAGTCTGGTTCTGGGCTCAAACTGGATTTTGAGACGACTCGAGTGAGCTATTTGAAAAGAAAATGTTTCCGTAGTGCTAACCGGCTGGCTCGCTTCGTGAATGCCGAGCACCGGTGAATAGCTTGCCCTGTTTTTCTGATGTCAAGTGGGGTCAAGTGAGCCGTCGTTTGCGCAACAACACCCAAACCAACCACCCGCGCCGCTATTTGTGTAATTACGGTACAGCAGCCAGACAGACTCGCTCAGTATTATATTACTACTTTCAAAAACGATACCTTGTGTGGTATGGATTTTAAATGTGGCTTTATTTTCATATCTACAATCTAGATACTTTACAGGCGGCAAAGGCAATTTTCTTTTTGTTCAGCTCTCATTCCCCCGCAGCTTTCTGGACCTTGTGCAATATGTTCCTCTCCAGCCACAACCCGGTGCTGCAGCAGTACACTGCATTTAAAACATAAATGTAATATCACACACACTGGACATGCTCGTTTAAATTCCCCATGGTTTACGAACTAGCGGCATTGAATGCCACGTTAGTGGGCTTTAACTGAGTATGCATATAGGATCATGTCTGATTATCGATCTGGTCACATATTTCTCAGCCTTGGATTCCCCTCCCCCCGCGTGTTTAAGCCGGGCTCTCCAGCTTTAGATCCTCTAAATACTACATATATACTGTGAGCCCTGCTAAGCCCACATTGTTTAAACGGCTCTAATGTTAGAGGATAGGTTCAACCTTAATATGGAAATGCTCATATTTTCATGTTATATATGTTGTTATTAACCACTCTTATTATTGACATCCTAATAATAAATGTACTGTATTTGTGCTATTTAAAAAAAAAAAAAAATTTGTTTATGTTCTTTGACCTGGCTAATTGTATGATAACTATGAGAAGATCAAGCAATGCATTCGGTTGTATTCGCCTCATTCAGCCAAATGATGCTTCCGGTGTGAAATCTTCCCACATTGCCTCATGCGCCTTTAGCGTTTGACACGCATTACATAAATCTATACCACGTATACTCTGTTCTGAATCAAGCCTTCATCAGTTGAGTTAACTCCTGCACCCGATAAGCATGAATTTATGGAGCTTCAGAAAATATTGAGTCCAAAATTAGATTCAGTCCATTTAAATTAGAAGAGATAAGGTGGATATTGAAACTGTCGTTGGACAAAATGCTAAAACTGTCAGGACATGCTGGGCAGCTGAAAGCACACAGCACTTGATATTCTGTAAACCGATGTATACGTGTACAAACAAGGACCCTGTGAAAGATAAGATCACTACTTATCCAACTTATTTGCAATTTAAAGCTGCAGCATTTGTATATCGCAGCTTCGAGACCAATTCCTCTCTCTCGTCTTCTAATGTGTTAGAAATCACAAACTTCCTTGTGACTTCCTGGGTTCCGCGTACAGCACATGCCATTCTAAGTGTAAACTTTGCCTGTCCCCCTGCAGGCAGACAAGCGAGCCCATCACAATGAGCTGGAGCGCAAACGCAGGGACCACATTAACGACAGCTTCCACGGTTTACGAGATTCTGTGCCTGCATTACAAGGGGAGAAGGTGAGAGGAATTTCTATGCATTTTCTTTTGTTTTAAAGGTAGGACTGATGTCAGCCGTCTATCTCGGGGCGCAGCAACCTTGTCCACCTAAAGACACATATTTAGATTTCCTCGTCGGTGTGACTGCCGGCCTTAATGCGAGCTCACCTTTAGATGCAGAGAAACAAACAGATGCCAACAGTCAGTATCAATAATAGTCTTTAATCCTCCGTGTATTTCCACCATCAGGAAGCCATACCAACAAGTTTTCACTGACGCCCGTTTCAATAGTTATCCTATACAGCCACAGGTTGAACCGGATAAACATCTGTGAATTATTTATTTAAATTTATTTTAAAATATGTTTTAAACATTAGATCTTATTTTCCTTTCTGCGATTTGTTGCCAAGGGGTTGCATTTAGTCATGCACATGCAAAGCCCCTTTGTAATGGATCAGAACTGCATTTCTCTAGGACCAACAAGTGAAATCACAGCTTTTCTCTTCTTGCACTGCCGTCCTTTACGACCGTTTTCACCGCTCTGCAAACCACAGTGTTCAGCTCGTTTTATAAGTCCATAATATTCAACCACCTTATCGCACCTTATTCCACTTTGTGCCCATGAAAGCCAATGCTATTCTATGGTGTCCCGCTTGGAAAGCTTCCTTTGAGGTCTGAAATATAAGAAGAAGAATCATGGGATCTTTTTAGTGACGGCTGGCCACGGCTTTATAACCGTTCCGCCCACTGTTTGTATCTACAGTCCATTTTTTCAGCCAGTAAATCATTCAAATTAAGTCCAAGTGCAGCCGGAATTGTCAGAATTGAGTATGCAGGTGTGCGATGATCAACATGAAGGGAGATGAGTGCAGTGCTATAATTCTGCAGTGTGTCGATGTTGGCACATATCTGCCAAAGGTTGCCAACCTCTTGGAACAGTCCTGTTTTTAACCTTTATTTGATAATGATTAAAAACTAATTGTATATATATACATATGTGTGTATATGCATATATATATATATATATATATATATATAATTGTATATATATGGGTGTATCTGTACATATATACATATATACGTATATATATATGTATATATATATGTATGTATGTATACAGGACTGTCTCAGAAAATTAGAATATTGTGATGAAGTTCTTTATTTTCTGTAATGCAATTAAAAAAACAAAAATGTCATGCATTCTGGATTCATTACAAATCAACTGAAATATTGCAAGCCTTTTATTCTGATTTATTGCTGATTATGGCTTACAGCTTAAGAAAACTCAAATATCCTATCTCTAAATATTAGAATATCATGAAAAAGTATACTAGTAGGGTATTAAACAAATCACTTGAATTGTCTAATTAACTCGAAACACCTGCAAGGGTTTCCTGAGCCTTGACAAACACTCAGCTGTTATAAATCTTTTTTTTTACTTGGTCTGAGGAAATATTAAAATTTTATGAGATAGGATTTTAGAGTTTTCTTAAGCTGTAAGCCATAATCAGCAATATTAAAAGAATAAAAGGCTTGCAATATTTCAGTTGATTTGTAATGAATCCAGAATGCATGACATTTTTGTTTTTTTAATTGCATTACAGAAAATAAAGAACTTTATCACAATATTCTAATTTTCTGAGACAGTCCTGTATATATATATATATATATATACATGGCTGTTTTTGCACAATTAATGTTTTGTTCTGCCTGAACAAACAGACACTGCAGCTTTTCCCCTCCATGGCTTTCTGACATTTTTGCTGACAGAGTTCTGTCAAACAGGCCTCCCGAGCACAGATTCTCGACAAAGCCACTGAGTACATCCAGTACATGAGGCGAAAAAACCATACCCACCAGCAAGACATTGATGACTTAAAGAAGCAAAATGCACTGTTGGAGCAGCAGGGTGAGTGGAGGGGGCGCACGGTGTCTCTTGTTGTCCTTTTACAACAGTGTTGTGGTCTTTGGGTTCCCATGAGCAACATGTGATCCTTTTCCACTGCAGTCTTTTTGCTTCTGTGAATTGCAGTGCGTGCCCTGGAGAAGGCAAAGGGCAACACTCAGCTCCAGACAAACTACTCTTCCGACAGCAGCTTGTACACGAACCGCAAAGGCAGCGCGGTGTCCGCCTTCGACGGTGGGTCCGACTCCAGCTCCGAATCGGAGCCGGACGAGCCGCCCAACAGAAAGAAGCTGCGCGTGGAGCCCAGCTAGACCCGAAACCTCTCACCGGTCTGCACTAAGTCCTGCCTTCTAACGCCAGTCCACGAGACACGGTGGAGGCTGTGTGAGAGATGCTATTATGTATAAAACGCTTCTACCTTTCTTTTTTCCTCCTGGCAAAAATCCTGTCACTCCGTTTGTGGCCAAGCAACAACTTTTAAAACCCCCAAAGTGAGGCAGCTCTGCCGTTTTGAAGGACTTTTTGTCTTTCTATCCTCATGATAACCTCTCAGAATCAAATGTGGAGATGACAAGGTCTGACGCTTTAGTACAGCTACACAAAAATATGTTTTTTTTCTTTTTTGGTTGTTTTGGACAACCTCCGCAATCTGTTGGAGTTGTGAAACTTTTTGACCTTTTGACAAAATGGTAATTGTGGTTAGTTTACCTTTTTTTAATATTCATACTTTTCCAGAAAAGAATGTGAAGTTGCTTTTGAAAAACAAAAATGTCTGTAATGCAAGATGCAACCCTCCTTATTCAGTGTAAGTGGCTGAAGTGTTTGTCTTTGGAAATGTGTCATCAAAGAATCCCTCTATTTATATTGATGCACCGCAATTAATTTAATGTCTGATCTACCCAATGTTTGGATTGAGATTTTCCAGAAAGCACAGGAGGAGGAACACGTTGACCTGCTGTTTCAGTGGATTTTCCACAGGTACAACTATTTATTTTCCTCTATTTTTAGTATCAGATCAGATGGGTATAACAAACAAAAAATCCCCTATTGGATACTGAATGTTACACAATGCAGGTGAAGGGCAGTGACCTTTAGTTTTGTTAATGGAAGTCCATTTCAGTGTGTAGTATATCACACTGTATACTCTTTAATGGTGTCAGTTCTGCAAAGAAAAGCCTTCCCGAGAAATATTTGCCTGTGCCGGGAACATTTATCTTTCTTTTTTTTCTTTCCTCTTTCAGAGGTACATTTGTGTGTACGTAATCGATATTTGTTTGTTCCATTCTGTGGAAATTACAGGTATGTTGTACATACTGCCAATGGTTGTCTTGCAAGTTAAGGCATACCTTTATTATGAGACTATAAATAAAACTATTTTATCCTTTTGGGACGTATTTGTGACTCAATATGTTTTTAATAACATCATATGACAACTTCTGTCCATAAGACTTCTAAGTTACTCCTATTGTGTGTTTGTGTGAATGTGTGTGAGTGTGTGTGTGGGCGTGTGGAGGGAAGTGGCTGCATGAAACTGCTAATAGAAAGCAATCAAGAGGCATCATTTTCACGTTTAAGGATATTCAATTTCCCTAAATCCCTTCTCATGAATTGTGTCAGGTGGAAAGAAGATTCAGATTTCTTTGTTTTTCTGTTTCAGATGTTATCTGGACAATAAGAGGCCGATGCCTGTACTCGGGATACTATTAAGGACACAGAGGTTAAATCCTTATTAATATTTCAGAGAATTCGGGGCTTTACATCAACAGAAGTTTACATGTTGGATTTCTTTAAAGCCGGATTCTCATAGTTGTAATAAAAAATGGTAAGATTCGATTGTTGTAATGCAAAGGTAAAATAACATAAATAAATGGCTTTGGATTAGATATTTAGTATTCTATGGCAAAAGTCTGCACTGGAAGTGTGGATGAACAACATAAAAAGAAAAGGACATGTTGTACATTGTTTCCGATGTATAATAATGTAAAACGTGAACACCTTTGTTGGTGTTAAGCCAACACGTTCTGGGGAGGGTGGGGTTACATTGTGGGGATGCGGTCTCATGACTTGAGTCTATCTAATACCTGGATATAGCTCTGCATATATATGTTGTTTACATATTGATTTTAGGATCAGCTCCTGTGTGATGTGTCCCAGCTAACAACCCCACAGGCCCCACTGCAAGAGGCAGCCTCTTCAATGATGCAGGTCGTGTGCTGCCTCCAGGGGACGTAGGTAGTGACTTAGAAAACAAGCACGTACATTCCAAATGAAATAATGTCATCTTTGTTGCGCAGTGTAAAGTCTTTAAATGAGAAGATAGTGGCCATTGAAAACATTATGTGGATTAAATACATGAACACTAATCAGCGTTGTTCATGTTTCTACCATCTTTAACCTATAATGTGATCAACTCGGATGGAACAACAATATAACTTGCTATTATATATATATGTATAATATCTGTAATCAACCATCTTATATAAAATGCTGCGAGTTGTGAATTAGAACTTCACTTGTATCTGACGTTTCCGAGAATTTTTTTTCCCGAGGGGCCCTGAAAGCAGCATACAGCAACAGTGTGCCTATGCGACGTGGTCATGCCTTCTCCTAAGTTGTAGTTGCTGGTCATGGCTAAGCAGTACGACGTGCTGTTCAGGCTGCTGATGCTCGGAGACTCGGGCGTCGGGAAGACGTGCATGCTGCGCAGGTTCACGGAGAGTTACTTCGACCATTCACACATCTCCACCATCGGTAAGCCACCCAACAACTGTTCACTGGCGCCTGTTCACACACTCATCCTATTGGTCCGAGTTGAACCGGATACATCAGTGAATTCATTTAAATTATTTATTTGTCCAGTTTGATATTCAGAAGAGCTGAGTGTTTTACCTTTTGTTAAAGTATAAACAGGCCCACTCAGCTAGTGGGATTAGTACAAATACCCTCGGGCCATAACAGGCCTGAAACTTGACTGAAAAACCTGACAATTGCTTAGACAGCTCGTCTGAAATATTAATAATGCATTACAGATATATGCCTTCAAGAAATATACGTAAGGATGCAGGAGAGGTCTGAAAGCATGGGTTTTAATTGTCACAGTCACTACAATGGTAAAGAAAGGTTCACAGGAAAATACAGTTTATCTGCCTTAAGAGTGTTTCATATCCTGTTATGATATTTAGGAAAAATGGCAATTAGTGCTCAGACTGTGTGATAAACTAATGACTCAGTGTGAAGCTGCTACACACAATAGTGTAAATTATGTCCACATTAGCAAAGAAACACAGTTGGCAGACTTGGCACATACTTCCATGGGAGGCTACATTTGTGTGACTGTAAAAACTAAATGCAAAAAGAAGTGCTGTCTGAGTAAATCCAGAGTGAGAAGAGCTGGATCGCAGGAGTGCTTTGCATGGGATTAAACCCAGTTAGTAGTGCAAGTGCATTGTACATGACATCTCCTCCTTTTGAGGTGCAGGATGACAGTTATTATTGGGAGACATTAGTCAGCTTCCCTCCTGATCTGCACCCACATTACTCTCGAGCACGGTGTGTTTCAGAGAGCTGTGGGAGCAAGAAGCTGAACGCACACGTTGGATATATGACATAAACACACATAAGTAAGGCACAAATGGCATGATTTGAATGCAAGCTTTTGTCAGTACCAAGGTGTTAAAGAAGCTTTTTGTTCCACAAGAAGCACTGTTTGAAAGGTGAACCGCACCATCAAATGCAGATTTCTGTCGCAGAATACAACCTGAAGATAAAATCCTCTCATTCTATATAAAGATGACCAGGGACATCATTTTACTTTTAATATAATTTTACTGAGATGCACAGAAGCCACTTTTTCGGATTTCAATAAAAAACATTCAAATACTTATTTGGATATGCAGTAGTAGAGCAGAGACACTAATCAATAAATCAATTATTGTCTGGCAGTAAATTAATCTTTACAGTCAAACTGTTCTGGCTCACTGGGACACTTTAATTTAGAACAGGGCCGTTGTTAATGCATTTAACACTCGAGCCATAACATTGATTTTATTTTGTTTCTATTTTATTTTTCAAGCAATAATTTACATTATCTGGGTGATATGGACAACATTTTCCATCCCGATAAAGGTCATTTCATCTCGAAAACAATATACGTGGCCATATGTCTTGTTTTCTGCTAATTTAATAACCATATAGTCTATTTGACATAACCACATGCTAAAGCATATTTGTGTATGCTCCCGTGGGAATTAAATATATATATAATACAAATTAAAATAATATATATATATATATATATATTTCCAGCTATATCCGTTGATAATGCTATGTTTGCATGCGTGCACACATACAGAGTAATCAGATTAAGACTATCCCTTTATATAAATATATATTTGATTGCGTTTGACTTCTTGAGAAATGCGAGTTAATATGTGCATTGAAAGTGGATATATTTTCATATTTAATTATTTCCTAGACCTTTCTCTACTCGGCAGCTTTGCTGCGTTAATCTGTCGCATGTGACCTCCGGCTCTCGGACTGGTGCTCAAACAAGACAATCACTTTGAAGATGTGGTTAGCTTGTTTATTGGAAAGCTACTTTTCATAAATTTCTCGCGATATTAGATCAAATTGAATAATCAGGATTCAGGAATGAATCATTAATTAAATATTATTCTATCTATTTAGGATAGATAATCTCAAAACTGCAATCCAACTATACTAATGCAGACAGTATGTAGCGTGAACAACAGAAATAAATTATTTTTTAGCGTGGACAGGAAAACAAAATGAGAAGTGATTTAAGTATATGAACAGTCTATTATCTTTACTTTAATGTATCCATAAGTCTTGTTGGCAGCTGGTGCTACTCTGGTACATTTCTTAGCTCTTGTTCAATTGCAATTTGTGGAGACCCGGTGACTTCAAAGCTGACGGCATGCAGGGCCTGAGACACTATTCACGGGGGATAATAGTGTCTGAGCAACAATTAAGTAGAAACGCACAACTGCACATGTAAAATACCACAAAGCTTATTGTTCACCAAGTTGTCACAGTCGTGAAGTGACTCCAGGTTGACCTTGTGAAGGTGTTTACTTCGGTTTTGGGTCGTTGACTCTGCTTTTCACTGAATATGAAATGTCATTGTTCTCCTTTTTTATTTCGTAGGAGTTGATTTTAAAATGAGAACACTAGAAGTAGATGGAATCAAGGTGCGAGTACAAATATGGTAAGTCTTGTCTAATTAGGTTTGCGTGTGCAGTATGCTGACCTGCATGCTGGGTAATCTTCTTCTGCGGATGTGTGTGTGTATGTGTGTGTGTTGTCCTGTGTGCAGGGACACGGCGGGTCAGGAACGTTATCAGACCATCACCAAGCAGTACTACAGGCGTGCACAGGTGACCCCCCGACCCCCCCCCCCATCTGAACATGTCGCCTTCATGGGTCTCTCTAGCATTCATTCTAACCCTTCTTCGTGAATTCTTGTCTAGGGCATCATCTTTGTATACGACATCACGAGCGAGTCGTCCTTCCAGCACATCGTGAAGTGGGCCAGTGATGTGGACGAGGTATAAACACCTGCATGGTGCTCTCTTGCTGCGAGTTACAAGATTATGAGGCCGCCGATCTCTCCGGAACTGTCTCTTTCTTTCTGCTGGCGTTTTGCAGTTCGCCCCGGACGAGGTGCGGACGATCTTGGTAGGAAACAAGTCTGATGAGGAGCTCAGGAGGCAGGTACCAAAGGACCAAGGAAGCAAGGTTCGATTTAACCTTATTTTGTGGGTTTTATTAGGATATTTTTCATGGTCTATTTTTGCATACAACTTGCATAATAAGTGATCATTATTTTATTATTTTATTAATATTTTGGACACAGCACGTCAGTTCATTTATATGAATATTTCTTTAAAAACTAATTGTTAGGCTAGTTAATAACTACTAACACTCAGTCTCCTAAACCCTGTATTAATGTTCTCACAGAAAAATGAACTAAAGCTAAAAAATACCTTTTGTTGTACTTATTTCTTACCATATCATACCTGCATACTGCAGCTAGCAGAGAGCTATGGGATGGAGTTCTTTGAGACCAGTGCTTCCACCAGCAGTAATATCAGTGAGGTAGGATTCAAGGTCATGGCCAGAGAAACTGTCTGATGTGCACAAATACTGCGGGGAACTCATTATAATGTATTATCTTGTGTTTTTCACTTCCTACTTCCTTCAGGCCTTCACTCGAGTGACAGAACTGGTGCTGCAGGCTCACAAGAAAGACGTGGATAACTTGTTGGGATCTCTGGACGATTATCTGGAGAAGGCCGCTTTGGAAGAGGAGAAAGGCTCCGACTGCGACACCATTCGGAAGGCCTGCGCCTGTTAGGAGAAGGAAAGGTCGCAGTACTATGGCTCATACTTTAGCTTAAGACATATGCTCCCCACTCAGCCCTCCTCCGCCTCCTTCATGGATACTGGGATCATCTGGCCAGAAGGGTGCTCAATTGGTTTGAGCTTTGTAAGTATGTGAGACGCTAGCTGCAGTTAGCAGCAGCAACCAGCAGGGGGCGGTTTCTGTTGCATGACGCTGAGCCCTGGAGCTATCAATGCACGTGCTATGTGTGTATATTTATATATATATATCAATAAATGTGTGTGTGTATGTATATATGTGTGTGTGTATACACACACACACACACATATATACACACACACACACACATGTTTGTGTGTGTATATATGCTAAAACAAGGTAGCCAGAGGACAGAGTTGAATTATTTACGCCTCGAAACTCGAACCAAGCAGGGGTGGATTCTTTTACACAATGGGCTTATTTCCTCAAGGAAGATGGTGTTGTGTCATGTCCAGTGACCTTTCTGAATGCAGTGCATGTTTGTTTTCCACCCTGAATGTAAATGTATACGTTAGTTTTTGTTATGAACGTGACTGGCATTGCCTGCTGTGTGTTACACATTTAAGCAGGCTGCTCAGAATGATGTTTTCAGGGTTTGCTGAGGTGCCACATGATATGTCATTTAAACGTATTGTTAATAAATTGCCAGATTTAAAACGGATGTATTGGGTATATGGGTATATGAGCCTTGCTGAGTCACTTGGTTAGGTTAGTTAGGTAGAGTTCAGACAGGTTCATTTATTTTTCATCAGCTGCTGTGAAAGACATGTTACATTTTTAACCACTGAGAAATCTGAAACCTGTCATAGAGATGCCAAACCCAAATGCACCCCATAATACATGCTATTTCCCCTTTACAATGACCATGTCAAATACATACCCGGGATAACACTCACTCACTTTAACTTCCAATGATTACCAACAGAGACATTCTAAAACGTAAACCCCTTTCAAAAGCTCAAAACACTTCTTTATGTACTTTAGTGGTTTTACAATCCAACTACCTGAAAGTTGTGAAGAGCAATGTCTGTGAGGAGGAGATCAGTTTCTTGCAGCCATTTGACACCCATGAAAGGGGTCAGGTGACCAAGCGGTTGGATACAGTCACAGGTTGAGATCCCGGCTGCCTCCAGTGAGGAAGCACGGGAGGCAAGATGACGTTCATCGCCAAGACCTTCTACGACCTGAGAGCCACCACGCTGGAGGGGGACTCGGTGGATTTCAATGTGTTTCGGGGACGGGTGGTCCTGATCGAGAATGTGGCCTCTCTCTGAGGCACCACCACCCGGGACTACAGCGAGCTCAACCAGCTTCAGAGCAAGTACCCCCACCGGTTCGTGGTCCTGGGTTTCCCCTGTAACCAGTTTGGGTATCAGGTCAGTGAAGCAGCATTGGGTTGGGTTGACCTCACAATCAATATCTGCTTATCTGGATAAAGCGCATTACACGACTATGCAGATGATGTTTATTTTCTATTCATATTGAAACTGTGTATATATATAATTCATAAAATAAGGGATTGAAATTCACTTTCAATATCTGATGAAATTCAGGTGACGAATAAAAAAATATATTTGTATGTTTTTTTTCTTTATAAATATATATATATTTATATATAAAGAAAAGAAATATACATATATATTTTTTCTTTATATATATATATGAAGAAGAAAAACTACATGAATATATAGTTTTTGTTAGTCACCTGAATTTCATCAGATGTTTAAAGTGAATTTCAATCCCTTATTTTATTAATTGTGCGTGATTCTCATTATATTTGTCATTAAAGTAATTAACTCAACTAGAGAGTGCAGCTGGCTTGGTACACTGTAACCGTTCCAGTTATCACCAAAACTATCGGCAAACTATGACCTTAAAGTCTTTATAAGATTGCTATGGAGTATAAAACCATTGGAAAATAAAACAAATGAACACTGTTTTGCAGGAGAACTGCAGCAATGGTGAGATTCTGAATTCCCTGCAGCATGTTCGTCCGGGCGGCGGCTTTCAACCCAGCTTCACCATCTTTGAGAAGTGTGACGTCAACGGGACACGCACACATCCAGTCTTTGCCTATCTCAAAGATAAGCTCCCATTTCCTGATGATGACTCCACCTCCTTCATGCAGGACCCCAAGTTTCTGGTTTGGAGTCCCATCAGCAGGACGGACGTCTCCTGGAACTTTGAGAAGTTTCTCATCGGGCCGGAGGGAGAGCCCTTTAAAAGATACAGCAAGAAGTTCCCCACCATTGATATTGAGCCTGACATTCAGAGACTGTTAAGATTAACTAAATCCTAAGAACAGCCTCCACCTCTTAATAACTTTTCATCAATCGCAGTCAAAGCTGATATGCTGTCCTTCCCACTTTTAAGCCTTATTGAATGACGTTGATATTCTGAAAAGTTAAGGGAATATTATCTGAGACCTTATAAGTGCTTAGGAGTTGTGGAGTAAGCAGGTATTTCCTTATGCATGTCATTCTGCTTCTTGTCCTATCAAAGTGTGGCCAGCAGATGGTGCTACTGATTTGATTTAACAAGTACTCTGTCGTCATTTTATGAATTAACATTCACGACACGCACATCCTCGGAACATGTTTGCACTGGAATAAAACCCTAAACCCCAATATTCTCTCTCACTGATGTCTTTTTTTAACCAACAAAGCACCTCCTATAAAGATGTGTTGCTCTGATGCAAGGTTGACAAAAATAGATGCTGTCATGTCTGAAAAAGCTCCGTGGAGGCATAATAATGAGGATTATTGAAGAACAGTGGGAAGGGTGCGGAACTCGGATGCATGTTTTCATTGCTAATTTAAAGGCGCACAGGCTATTCCTCTACATTATGCACCCTCTCCTCTGCTGATTCAGTCTTTATCTGTTAAGATCTTCTTTATTCACAAGATATACATTTCCAGGTCTGCTGACACCAGCCTACACAGCAGCAGGGATGCTTTACTACCACAGTGACACTTAAAGACACCTCTTAAATCATGCATTTAGAAGAGCATCGGCCTTGCCACTGTGTAATTAGCTCTTATCTGCCTTTGATTTTCCATGCACAGCGTGCATTGTTTCTGAGGTCTGCAGATTAGCTGTGGGTTTTCTGCACATCAACTCATATCAGCTGATGTCAGCGCCACAGGCTGCAGAGGCCAGGCAGTTTCTTAATGGCTTTGGCAGGTTGCTGTGGGGACAATAGTGGAACAATATGACACTGTTTTAGATGCTTGTAGATAGCCTGACTCACTGTCTTTGCAAATCACATTTAAATATTTGTATTGTCATGATACACAAGGACATTTGATTAATATATTTCCTACATGTCTAGTCTGTGGCTTACAGCCCAGTATTGTTGCCTATTAGAAACAACAAATGTTGGAGGAGGAATATCAGGGGCCTCCCCTCCACGCTGCTCCCCTGCACACTCAGCTTGCAGAAAAATACCACCAACAATCGTTTAAGTTTCAGAAATGAATCACTCAATTGGATTATAATGTAATATAACTACCTCATCACATTTGACTGTGTCAAATTTAACACAAATTCTAACTTTGTCTCGAGACAATACTTTTGATTTGCATATGTTTCATTCCAAATAACCCTGTAAGCAACTGCAGCGATAGTATATAAATAATATAAATACGCATGCAATTATTTACTAGATACAATATATTGCCTGGGCTGCTTTTGAATCCGCTCACTCCAGAGATGATTAATGATGTCTGATATCAGACAGGGCAACAGGTCATGACGTCGTTCAAACTCGAAAATGAGAATATATGTGTGTGTGTGTGCGCGCGCGTTTAACAGGAAATGTGCAACAGTAGGTCAAAGGTTGTTGCTTTCCGAACAATAGGTCAATGGGTTCAGGTGAGCTCATGTTTTTCGTTACATTTCCGCAGAAATATCTAAAATAACTTTACTCCGATTTGTCCAAACCTAAACATAAACAAGTGTGTACCTACAGAGCTTTCGCTGCCTCGCATTACTTCACAGGATGTACAACCTGTGCTTTCAAAGCAGAGTGAGAGCTCCTCACTTCCTTTCCCGTCTCCTCGTCTACCCACTACAGGTGAGCACTGTTGCCACGGTAACGTTTGCTTTGCCCGACGAAGGCTTCTCGCGAGACTCCGGGGCAGAGAGGAGGGAAAGAGAGGGAGCGAGAGAGAGAGAGAATGAGACTGCCTGAATGATCTCATCCCTTCAGCAGCTGCATAGCGCAGCCAGGAAAACCCGTAACTTTCTATCAAACTTCCAAGTTGCCTGTCGGCGGGCGACACACCGGGGAATTCACGGTTCGAACCGGAGCGGACCCGGTTTCCCCGGGAAGGAGAGGAACGCGTGGCGGACTTTGTCGTGTCGGACTTTACAGGATATTGTAAACGAGTTTAAACAAAAAGAGGAAACCCCCCCCGCCGCCGCCTCCGCCTCGCATTGTGTGACATCCGAAAGCTCGAGGCAGAAAGGAGGAAAGGTGAGTCGGAACGTGGCGCTCGTCTCGCGCACAGGGCGCCCATAACGTTACACGCCACATCTGTCGGCTGTCTGTGGACAACGCGTATCTTTGTGCTGCGTGGAGGTGCGGCGTGGAGCCGGTGCGCTGCCGGTGCCCGTGTTTCTGTCTGCCTGCCGGGCTCGGTGGTGAGCGGCATGGACTCGGTACCGCACGTCTCTGGGTTTAGACGTCGGCATCCGCGGCGTCGTTGTCGGCTGCATGTCAAGGGCATTGTTCTCCCCCCGGGGCGCTGCTTTTGGGCAGCCGCTGTACAGGTGGTAGTGTGCACACGTCACCGTCACATACATATATACACACACGTACATATGGTTGGTCTCCTCGTGTTAGTGTCACCACCCTGAAGACATATGTTTATATGTCAGCGTGGTGCTGTTGCCGCACGAGGACATCTTTCTGGCAGTTGATGTCCTTGCAGGGTTGCCAGGTCTGTGTGACAAAACCAGCCCAATGGCCAATAAAACCAGCCCAAAAACCAGCCCAATATCAGAACTCAAAATATGCCCGTGCCAAACCATATACACTGCTTTTAAAGTCCATGTCCATGTGTGTACGTGCTGATCTGGAGTCAGTTTTGTAGGATTTGGGTATAAATAAATTATTTCATTTAAAATATGGATTTTTATTTAAAGATATTCATGTAATTTGCATGCAAAATAGGTCTACCCGAACCAGCGGACAAGAAATTCAACTCGCGGCAACACTTGAAAAGTAGCCCAATTCCGCGGGGAAACCGCGGACCTGGCAACACTGTCTCCTTGCGCCACATCTGCCTGGCCCCGAGAGCTCTGATTGGTTACTGTTGCTTCTGATCAGGCCGAGCTGATTGCGTGCAGGCTCATCTTATAGGAAGCAACCCATGCTAAATGTTAAATGTTGTGTAATCAGATGCGACCCAATCAGACTATCCATTTGTTGATATAATGGATGAATAATGTGCAGAATATACAGAAACCAGACTGTCTGTGCCCGCTATAGGCTGCTTTAAAAATATAGAGAATACAGACTGTTAGTACATGAGTAGAATAGGAAATATTTGGCAATAATAGGCAAGAAGGCAAACCTACGTTTGTAACTAGCAGGAAACAACGGCAACCTTTAAAAGTTCAAACATAAGCAGTATTGTGTCTGAACAAGCATATTCACAAAGTATCAGCACTATCAAACCCCAACTATGCAGGTGGGCCCATGGACATCCCAGAACTGGATCAGTGCCTGCTCCAGGAGCTTGTTGGCGGTGGAGAACTTGGCCATGAGTCAGGTGACAAAAGGAAGCTTTGGAGTCTAGCTTGTTGCGAGGATCAAGGATGCTTGGCATTCTCAATAGGCTTAGCTGACCTGCGGCGCGCTGGGCATGACTGATCATACACTGCTCTGCAATATTTTACGACTGAGTCTAATCTCAGCATGCAAACGCTCAATGTGATTGTCCTTTGAGGGGAAAACAAGTCATTGCGTCTCACGTCTCCCAGCATACATCGTCCTCCCACTAGTTTATCACTGGAGGACGGTGTTTCTATTTTCACTTTTTGCATCATACTTTTGCATCATACTCGCACAACAATAACAATCGTTAATGTGCTTCGTTTGTCGTAGAGTCGTGCACAGAGGGACGCTTCCTGTTGCTGAACTGAGCCAATGTCTCTATTGTCTCTCGTGCATTGGCTCTGGGGGAACCGCTCGAGCAAAGATCAAAGACAAGAGGAGCATTGTGCTGCTTTATAATTTGCCACTCTGGAATGTGTGTGCTGCAATTATGCTAAATTGCCATCGCGAAATGCTTGAATTAACATTAATTAGATTATTGTTATGATTTATTTACTCTCAAGTTCAAAGTGAACTTTATAGTTTAAATGATCGTAATGTGCAAAGTAGGTTTTTAACCGTGCTCGTCTTTCAAAGCTTTGCGTTTGCATCATTTCCCCAAACTTCTTGAACTTTTGGATTCATCCATACCACCTGACCGGCTGCTGTTCAGCGTGTGCCCCGGTCACTTCTCGCTGTTACTGACGGACTCGACGACGAATCGCACAGAAATGGCCTCTGATGAGCTGGTGCACCAGTGTGGCTACGAGGCCGATTCCTTCATGCTTGTTGACTCTGGCAGACACCAACATGAGTCATGTATTCATGAGCTTTGACCAAACCTTCAGTTATATAGCTGAAAACATAGCACTTGTTTTTGAGGTAAAAAAGGGAAGCTTCGTCAGTTTTAAGACGAGCGATAGTTCAGACCGGAATGAGTCACTGATGGTCAGAAGTCAAATGACTTGGCGGTAATATGGCCTCCAGCGTTTATTTCTCCGTGTGAGTGTCTTTTGTCTGGTGACTGAGGGGGCTGATGAGTTTGATTGTAATGTGGAGTGACTTCGGGTCTGCGTTTCCTGCTTGCTAAACTGTTGGAATGCTCCGTCTTTGTCCGGATCGGACGGTCCACTGTACACCAGCCGACGGAGGAGAGCAGAGGGCTCGGAAACTACAATAGTGATGATGTAATCCATTTTCAGTGCACTGTCACAGAGTAAATGCATGCCGACAAGGGGAAATTCCAGTCCCCTTCGCCCCACCTGCCACACAGTTTGGGGAATTTTTACCTCCCGGATAAATGCTCGGCAATTCGGACTCTGTAATTATCTATGCGAGAGATTCGGTGGGGCTCACTGCCACTGAGGGAGTTTAGCGGTGGGACGGGTGCAATGTGTTGCTGTTGACTCTGAACCGTAACCCTGATTGACAGTTGTGTCTTTATTTGTAACAGTTTAGCTCCCCACCTTCCTTTTTGTATTAGTTGTTTTCATCCTGTCACGAACTATCATGTCATTCCAGATCCTGCTTCCCATCTCGTCAATTTAACTCCCCTCACCTGCCTCTGATCACTCCCTCGTTAGTCCCTCATTACCTTCACCTGGTCCTCATGCACATCTCACCTGTTGCCCATTCCCTCATTAGTCCCTGTCTACTTAGGTTCCCTCACTTGCACTTGTCCTCTGCCAGATTGTCTTGTGTTTTCAGACCAAGCCCTCGAGCGTTCCACTGTGTTTGTTTATTCGGTCTGTTCCTTTCCTGACAATACTTTCAGTGAAGGATCTTTATCAGCATTATCTGTCTCCTGAGTCGTGCATTTGGGTCCACTCTAATCCTGTCGTGACATTATTTGGTTGTCTGTTGCCTCTGTGCTCACGCACTAAAGCAACCTCTCTGGGCCGGAGTTCTGTCACGCTGCTTCCAACTCTCAACCCCAATCCAGAACCCACAGCCATGCAGAGATCAGACACTGTGTGATTCCCCTCTTCTGCGTCCATCAAACCGCAAGCAAGCCCAAAGTAGTACGACACGGCGTAGAGATCGGAAGATGGGGAAGAAAAACATGACAAATTTGACCAACAACCATGCACTGAATAAAAAAACAGATGATTAAAAAATATATAAACTTTCCATCATAAAATCTGGAATTCTGTTCATGATGATGTGTCTCCGCTGCCACACGGCGATGACGTGCTCGATATTGTCTCGACATGTCTGCCAGTTTTCAACCCCGTCCTTTACTCACCGGAATGGGTTACAGGACTCTGCTTGGAGAGGAATCTCAACGTCGAGCGGAGCTAAAGGCCCCGTGCCCCATGCAGAGCCGCGGTGGAAAAATAATTCTACGTTCAAAAACCAGAGAGGTCTTTGCTGTTGTCCCTCCTGTGGACAGAAATCTGAGAAGCAGGCAGGAATGCGCGAGGGCTCGGTCATGGCCGAGCTCAAAACAGATCTCAATGTGGAGACGGGTCTGTTCAGCTTGTCCTCATTCCTCTGCATGCTTCTGACTGTTTTCGTTACTTC
Organism: Pseudoliparis swirei; assembly: GCF_029220125.1. Taxonomy (NCBI): domain Eukaryota; kingdom Metazoa; phylum Chordata; class Actinopteri; order Perciformes; family Liparidae; genus Pseudoliparis; species Pseudoliparis swirei. The sequence continues at coordinate 14,783,964 of NC_079398.1, forward strand.
CAGGTGTCACTTTTACCATGTGAGTTGTAGAAAAACGGGAATGCTGGCACAACAAGACACCATGTGAGGTGTTCCCACTGAAAACACTGCTCTCTGAACATTGTCCACCGCGGAGCTGCTTAAAGTTGTCTAAAAAATAGTGAACACATTCTCCAGTTTGTGTTGTGCTTTGTTTCCTGTACTCAAACAAAACAATCATAAAAAGCCCTTCTCAGATTGCTCCAAACTTTTCACATTCTTTGCTTTGGAACCAGGGAGTTCATTTCCACCCGCAGAGTTCCTGCTTTGCTCGTCGCAAAGCCGAGAGGGAAGAATGAGCCCAGTGTGAACCCGAGGCATCCTTTTGCCTAATTCAGATGACTTTTTAAACAAATAGTAGTTTTAGGTGGAGTGAAGTGAGTAGGAAAATGCAGTATGTCCAAGCAGTTTGGTTTTATTACCCAAAGATTTACACAAAAACATGTATTATATTGCAATATTGGAATAATCATGCTGCAGAGTTTATAACGGAACACTATCGGATGAATTAGTTTAGCTTTTCAAGTCGCTCCAGGTGCAAAGGGCAGATAGGGCTGGCTAATAACAAACATGGCTGCTTTCCCAGCCTTTCCTCCCTCTCGCTGCCTGTTTCCTGTGTGTTTTTTTGATGTATTCCAGGATACCGGATACCTTTTTAAAATACATGCATGCAAAGTTGAGTTTTGGCACCAGAGCGCCTGTGCTTGGTTCAGCAGTTCTCATCCCCGTTTCTGCTGCGTGAGGAACGGTGGTCGTGTTGTTGCCATGTTTGTGTTTAAAAGCATTCCGACTTGCCTTGAATGTTAATTAGGAGGAAGAAGGATAAAACATTCACCTGTACATCCTGGTTTGCTGTTGAGCCCTGAATATGAACCGTTTGCCTATTTTTAACCAACCGTAAAAAAACAATAATACAAATACACGTGGTAGGCAAACACTCGTCGTGATGGTAGATGCACAAGAGGGACCCAGTCCAAACTGGCTCTTCTCCTCTGTGACTTAGGAGGAGGAGGAGGAGGAGGTTGCATTCGGCTTCACTCTATCAATGGACGAAGACTAGAACAAAATAGTTCCTGGGACAACTGTCGTATGTGGCCTGATTTAATAAAGCAGATGTCAGTTTGCTTGCCTTTTGCTGTCATGTATTTTCAATATTCTGGCGTTTTAATGGAAACCAAAGTAGTGACGACACTTCACCCTCGGCCGTCTGTTTCACATAAGACGTGGCTTTCATGGAGCTGCAGCTCACATGATAAACCACAGCAGCAGCAGCGCTGCGCAGGTTTGCTGGCACCAACCGTGACCTAGCCGGGCACCACTGTTATGCAACACTAGCCGACGTATCGCAGTTCAAATGACTGTATGAATTGATTAACCTTCTAATTGAACTGGAAGTGCACTGTGCTATGCGCTGGAAACGTACCAAAATCAATACGGTTCACTCGTAAAACTCTTTGTGTCCGCATCAAGCCCGTACACGTCCGGGACTCAGCATTCAGAAACTATTTGCCATTTCTGACACATAATGTTGACTCGTGAAGCCCACCTGAGCTTTCCACTGAGGCCGCCGTTGGGGAATCCGGCTGCCCTCCGAGTTGTGTGGGACGACACAGTCGGCCAGGCTTCTCCAGAGACACCCCCCCCCCCGAGGTTTCCCGCGAGCAGGGTTGCCAGGTCTGTGTGACAAAACCAGCCCAAAAACCAGCCCAATATCAGAACTCAAAATATGCCCGTGCCAAACTATATACACTGCTTTTAAAGTCCATGTCCATGTGTGTACCTGCTGATCTGGAGTCAGTTTGGTAGGATTTGGGTATAAATAAATTATTTCATTTAAAATATGGATTTTTATTTAAAGATATTCATGTAATTTGCATGCAAAATAGGTCTACCCGAACCAGCGGACAACAAATTCAACCCGCGGCAACACTTCAAAAGTAGCCCAATTCCGCGGGAAAACCGCGGACCTGGCAACACTGGCCGCGAGGATAACAAGCCGCCGCTGTTCCGGTCCTCGTGCGCTCGGTGCTGCAGCCCATGCCGCTGCCTCGTTAAATCGCGTACCTGGCAAGATCCTCATGCTTCTACCTGCATCCTTGCAAATGAAGTCACTATGTTGCTGAGAAGAGCTTGTGCACAAGTCAGGCACACAATGCATGTCTCTGGGCAGCACAGCAGCTATTTGACCCACGCGGGGGGGTCATTAATCAAGCTTTCACCTTGACTCTGGCCTTCCACGGCGGCCGCCTGTGTACTCCTTCTGACTGCGGCCCCGTTAGCTGAGGATCCTCTTGTCTCCGAGCAGCACTCTCATGTCACTGATGAGTCTGTGGGGAAGTATTGCACAGAGGGAATGCGTCCCATCATGGCTGCCCCCATTCATCTCTGCTATTCAATGAGTTGATGTGCTTCCCCCTTATTGCTGCAGAGGTGTATTCGTTGATCGCTTGATGGATCAGGTTGTCTGACAAAATGAACTCCAAGGATGTTTAGAGCATCTTATGATCTATTTAATTTCTTTCTCTGGGGGGGCTTTCAAATAGATTGTGGTGAACGCTGCTGCTGCTGCAGTGACGCTCATGTTTCTCATGTTTGCTCAGCTGGGTCCCGACCCTTCCCAACATTCCCATTCAAACCATCAGAGGGGCTCCTCTCCCAGAACATCACCTTGCCACAACCGGTCCAGACAGTACTATCAAAACACAGAACAATCCAATAGGTCATTCCCAAAGTATTCCATTTTTAAAATCCCGTTTCAGCAGCAGCGGGTCCTGTCGTGGGTTTCATGTTCCATGTGAGCCGTTTCTTTGTTGCTGACTGTTTTCATTGTTTTCTCCCGGCGGGCTGTTATCTGATCAGAGCATTCATTTATTGCCTTTGTGTTTTAGCAATAGATACAAGGTCGGTGTTGAATGGGCACAGAGGCTATGATTTTAACTCCAAATGTTTTATTATTTCTTAGTTTGCAACCATTTAAAATCAATGTACTTTATAGTGGTAAAGCTGGTCCAATCAGGGTTCTGTCTGTGTCGTCCTCTGTGATGTCATCAGGCAGACGACGTGAGAGGACATCGCAGACATCTGTCATGTTGACCGCTCTGCCTGGAGAATCCGTCAGGCTGCTGCCAAGCGACCTCGCTGCTCCTACACGGTCCTGGCTCTGCCCTCATGAAGACAATCCTATTCAGTTGTTGCAGTTTGAAATACAAGAAAGAAAAGAAATCAAGACTTTCAAGCAAGTAACGGCAATGTGGCTCACTGATCGAAGACAATAGGGACGAATAATACAAATGGATAACCCGAGCGATGTGAGTCAATCAGGCGACCACCATTATCCTCCCCTGAGCCCAAACCTTTTAGCATTGATTAGTTTGTTTCCATTAGGAACAATGGAGTAACGCGATTGGTATTTCAATAACGGTGTGTATGTGTCATGCTCGCCTGTTGTCTCTAAGCAAGATGATTTTCAGGAACATTATTGACTGCGTCCATTTTTTTCTCCACTGCTCGTGGCCATGAGCCACACGAGTAAACTGCTGCATTGGCCGGCCCAGCTGGACTGGCATGCGACAAATGACCAATCGGCAGGGTTCCCTGGCATGTGTGTGTGACCCCTGGATGGCCCAGCCTCGAGCTGCAACATCCCATCTCCGGCACACCAGCTTTCGCACAATCAAAACACGGTGATGTCATTGACGTTTTGATTGACCCACTCTGTTCAAACGTTCTCCAGCGCCACTTAACTGCTGCCGCCAGCCGTGATGTGACGGTGATCCAGTGGAGCAAATGAAGCAGAACATGCTAGATGCATACGATGTGTGAGCACTGCGGGCTCCCTGTGATCGGTTTGATCGTGAGTGCCTGTGATCACAGAATTAAGTCATAGCAGGCTTGGGAAGTGTTTGGCTAAGCCCCCACCCCCAGTCCTCTGGCACGTGGAGAGGCTGAATTATAGACCTCCGCCTCGCGTCATCACTGGTAATTATACTGCTGCTGCTCTCGAATCCCTTCTATTTTAATCCTCAATTGATGGTGTGTGTGCCACCCCCCATGCTGAGCTGGGTTTTTTGTTTTGTAACACATTCACAGCTTTTCGGATGTTAATTCAGAGCGTATTTCCCTTCTCTCGAGCGAGTAGAGGAACTGCAGAGGCCCTATAAACACCTCTTTACCCCGAGTCCACACGGCCCTGTGAAACAAGGCATGCTGCTGGGAAATGCCCCCATTTCATTGGGGCTTAATCCAAGCGGCCTGGTTGCTCGCTTCAGCAATGCAAAATGTGGTCAAACATCAACATGGCTGCAGTTTATTGCAGTGTGGAAATAATCCAATCTACTGTAATTGCAATAAACCTACAGTTGTTTAAATGAAATGAATGACTACCTCAGCGTAAGCCGCCTCACAGCCTCTCATGGGAGCTGCCGGATCATTTGGCAGAAAAACTGAAGACGGCCGTGCAAGTGTCAGACTGTTTTTAGTGGATGCGAATTTGCAATTGTACTCATCAGTCTTGTGCTACTCACACTCACAAAACAAATGTTCATTGCTGCTGATAATCAGCAGGTGTTTGACCATTTCATACCAGACTGCTGTACCAGGTCGTCACGAGAGATTACACAAGACCTGTGTCTGGAACTACTTGTTGTCACACACACACACACACACACACACACATACACACTCCTACCAGCCCAATTCTAACCGTAACCATAAACTGACCTCACCCCAACCTTTAACCAAGTCTTCAGCCTTAAATGTAGTGATTTGCATTATGTGGATGTGCATTTTGACCCCACAATGTGACCTAATACAGATCTATGTCACCACAAGAAGGGTCAACTAGAGTGAAACACACGCTACCACCAATACTACTACAACCGACTACTCTACTACCGTATTGCAATGCAGTCATTGTTAAATAGATGAGTCAGCTTTCAGTTCATTAAACGTGGGTACAGAAAGCTGACGGTGTTGATGTAGGGATGTATCTCATCACCTTATACAAACTTTATGGCTGAGAGGTATACAAATCACAGCCAGTATCTCCTGTCTGTTTGCCAACAAGAATATCCTAGAATTCCTCTCTGGCCTCCCATCTGCGAAAACTGCATGCTGGACACATTATTGCATTTAATCAAGCCAGAAAGACTGCGGCAGAGTTCCATATGGCCACTGTGTTTATTCACATGCATTACACATTTACTTGTCCTTTCATTCAGAGAGTCTATGAGATCTTTTTGTTCTAATTGGACCCAAACAGAGACCATAACTTGCATTTAAAATGTGAAAAGGTAATCTTGGTTTGAGACTGAGACATTACAGAAATAGCATCTCTTCGAGCCGACTCGGGACGGGATAGTGCCGTCTTTGATGTTTGCAGGAACAGAAAGCGTCTTGAATTTTTTACATTCAGAAATAACTGTTGTCCCATGAGTTTCCTCCCATGAGCCAAATCCACTTGTTTGTGTTCTTGTAGATTCAATAGAAGTTAGACTTTTCCTCCAGGTTTTGCTCTCTGCATGTGTGTGTGTGTGTGTGTGTGTGTGTGTGTACACGTCCATGTGCATCAGGAGCTCGCTGTCTCTCCGATTGGAGTCCTCTCGATGGAGCCGGGCGGACAGGCCTGGAAGAAGGAAGGTGCAGCCTGGAGCAGACCTCAGCTCCCGCCTCATCACAACCTCTCGCATTCCTCTCAAGGCAGCAGCGCTCGGCTTCTCCTCCATTGCCCTTCAGAACGCACAGCTTTTAAAAGCTGACGAGCCCAAATATGAACCTCCTCATTACGAGTCATCTAACCACGTCAAACACCAGGCCCTAAACCAACTCCGGAGATGAATGGATTTATGGACTGTAAAGTTTCTGTTGATCAATTGAACACAAGCCTGACTCTTTTATCTTTATGTTTTGACGGGTAATAGATTAGACTCGAGAGTATAAGAAGTAGTGATCCTTCTTTACTCTGAACAAGCAAGACCAGCGAAGCTGTTAGCAGCGCAGTTAGTAAATTACCCTCTATGATTTGAACAAAGGCTGTCTTTGTGCAACTCCTGGCCTTCCCTGATAATGACATTTGAAATAGGACCGGGTTATCCATTTCTCACTCCAAACACCGTCAAGTGTTTCAAGTGTCTATTTATCCCGCTGCCTCCGCCACGTAACATGTAAAAACCCCGCTGAAGTACTTTCTGCATAAGCAGAGAGGATCCAGGACACCCTGCTGGAAATAATGGCAATGCGTATATCCTGGCGCTCCTCCAGAGCGGTCTTCTTGTGTAAGGCAGTGAGTGAAATTCACTTTGCCAGTGTGTTAGCAATGCCCATGACTCACTGAGCTGTGCGGCAGTGATAGCGAGGGGCCGGGCGACGGGGCAGAGCAGCAGCACATCGCGGAACAATGGAGATGAAGTGCTCCAACTACACGCAGGATTTGCATGGCATGTGTGGTCGGTTGAACAATTCGTCGGTTCAGTTCCTTTATTGTGGCGTTCCACTTCATCCAGAGCTGGTGTTTCATAGATTAAGGCTCTCGGTTTGCAAAGATAGGAGACTGTCAAGTGATGGCAAACATTAAAGTATTTTATTACTGACATCACTTTGACTGTCAGTGTTGCATTTTTCTCTAAGAATTTGCCCAAACATGCCCGACTCCTCTTCCCCCCCCCCCCCCACACACACACTCACGCAGACATTCATCACTTCCTCCACTGAAATTGGTGGAATTCCAGGATGTCGATGCTGGTATCGCCTGCCTGTTTCTCTCTGAAGGTGTCGGGTTCTCGGGTTTGCTCAATCAGACGGGCAGGTTTGAGCCTGATGCACAGACGGGAGGAGGGGGAGAAGGGTCCAAACAAAGAGGGAAGGGCTCCGCAGACGGGAGCCGGGCGAGTGGTGGGGATGCTGCGTTACTTCCCGTGCATCCGTTGTGGCTCTGGGGGGCCGTGGTCAGTCGACACCTCAGCGCATGTGTCGGGGCCGCAGTGTACGCATCACTCCTGGAAACGACTTCCTTGACAGGAAATGATGTCGTGAAGGAGTTAGTGGATTTATCACTGCCCCATTCTTCTCTCCTGAAGTTTCAATGATCCGTCTGACTTGTGTCCCTTTGGGAAGGCTTGCTCACTGGGGAAGAGTGACTGCATCTTGGCTCCAGTCTGTAGCTTTAATCCCGTTTTTCCCACGTTACTTCCCCAAATCTCAGTCATCCGTCAGTTCATGTCTGTCGCGGCAGCGAGTCACACTCGTACGAAAACAAATCGGATAATTTATTGCCTTTTTTTTCGGAAGCCTTCTTCCTATTCTTCCGGACAGGTGAGCCCTTCATGTGCTCGTAACAAATGTCTCCTTCTAGCTCTTTGTTGCTTCGATTGTTTCCAAATTTGGGTTCAGTGTTTGCTTCATCATTATGTCTCTAATTCCCCATCTGATTCGTCTGGTTTTCTGGCGGGCCTCGTCTACACAGCCACAGTGAGGGTCCCTTGCCAGGCACGTTTCAAAGACTTCAGCATGTTGGAATGGGGCCCCGGTCTCGCCCGGGACAGAGGGACCTTTGTGCCGGCTGCCCAGCCGCCCTGAGAGCAGGACGATGAGGGGGACCGGGTGAGCCGATGGGCTAAATGGGAGGGTGCCTGTTAGAAAGCCAATGGTGTCAGCCAAACAGCCCCTCAGCCCCATTCGAGCGCGCAGTAATTACAAGCTTGTAGCGCAATCCTTTGTCTCGCCTTTGGAAACACTTGCTCAGTCCACTGGGGAACTTCATTGCCTCTCTGTTTGGAGACGGAGGACGAAGGAGTCTTTCAACCCCAGCATGTTGTCCTTTCTCTGGGCGACACCAGATAGCCAGACGAGCTCAGCAGCAGCGGTTCCCCTCCAGGAGGCTCTGTCTTTGACGGCGTCTCGCACCCCATGCTGGGGCTGGATCATGACTCGGATCACTGCTTAAGTTGCGCAGATTTTTGTGAGTCAGATTTGAAAAAACTCAGGTGCATGTTTGTGATTCACCGTCACAATAAAGTTCTGCTGACTGACTGCTGTCTGTCCAACTTTAATTCCTTGTCGTACGTGTGTGTGTGTGTGTCTGTGGCGCAGTGTCTGAGTCACCTGCAACACATGCAGCCCTCATCTTTATTCAGGCATGCTGCTCCATCAGAGGAGCTTTGTGTCTCGACTCATCCCTACACCTTGAACAACAAAGTGTAGCACCTATAGGTGCCCCGTGACATCACGAACCCTCCGTCTGCACCAGAGCTTTGCTTATCCTTTTTTGAGGAGCCCGAGGGAGCAGCTGGGAGGTCAGAGACCCGATGCAGCGAGTTCACCTCATTTAGTCAACAGGCTGAAGCTGTCTGGACACGCCCCCAGAGCGGGGAAACAGATCGTCCCTTTAATGCAGCATGGTCTGTCGAGGGGATGGCTGGCCACGTTGGAAGGAGGGTGATGCCGTGGGGTCGCCGGCTGTCCTTCACCAAAGAAATTCTTCTCCCACTAACACTTTGTCAATTTAATCTACACACGGAATCATTTCAAAGCACCCCATTAATGCTTGTGAGGTGCAGGCGATGTGCTTCTAAGTTTCTTGAGCGTGACAAAAAGCATAAAAGCGACTAATGGACGAGTCGTCCGAGACCAAAACGTCCGTGAAGTCTCCTAATCGCCTGAGAAGGGTCAGTCCTCCTCGTGGGGTCACCGCCTCGTCTGCAACGCCAAACTCCTTCGTTTTAATCTGACACGACCATGAAGACAGTCATTCGTCTGTGTGTCCTTCAGCGAGTGGATTAGAGGCCTGTTTTCTGGGATATGTGCGTGCGCGCATATTTAGTGTGTGTAACTGCTCCTCTTCTGTTGTGTGTGTGTGTAACTGCTCCTCTTCTGTTGTGTGTGTGTTTCTGCTCCTCTTCTGTTGTGTGTGTGTAACTGCTCCTCTTCTGTTGTGTGTGTGTTTCTGCTCCTCTTCTGTTGTGTGTGTGTAACTGCTCCTCTTCTGTTGTGTGTGTGTGTAACTGCTCCTCTTCTGTGTGTGTGTGTGTGTGTGTAACTGCTCCTCTTCTGTTGTGTGTGTGTAACTGCTCCTCTTCTGTTGTGTGTGTGTGTAACTGCTCCTCTTCTGTGTGTGTGTGTGTGTGTGTAACTGCTCCTCTTCTGTTGTGTGTGTGTGTAACTGCTCCTCTTCTGTTGTGTGTGTGTGTAACTGCTCCTCTTCTGTTGTGTGTGTGTGTAACTGCTCCTCTTCTGTTGTGTGTGTGTAACTGCTCCTCTTCTGTGTGTGTGTGTGTGTAACTGCTCCTCTTCTGTTGTGTGTGTGTGTGTGTGTGTGTAACTGCTCCTCTTCTGTTGTGTGTGTGTGTAACTGCTCCTCTTCTGTTGTGTGTGTGTGTAACTGCTCCTCTTCTGTTGTGTGTGTGTGTAACTGCTCCTCTTCTGTTGTGTGTGTTTCTGCTCCTCTTCTGTTGTGTGTGTGTGTGTTTCTGCTCCTCTTCTGTTGTGTGTGTGTGTTTCTGCTCCTCTTCTGTTGTGTGTTTCTGCTCCTCTTCTGTTGTGTGTGTGTGTGTAACTGCTCCTCTTCTGTTGTGTGTGTGTGTAACTGCTCCTCTTCTGTTGTGTGTGTGTTTCTGCTCCTCTTCTGTTGTGTGTGTGTGTGGATGCTCGGCAGCATGCGGGAATGAGGCCCAACTCTTTGGGACTGGACCTGCAGTTTAACATATTCCCGCTTTTTACACTTGTATTCATGTCAGAGGAATAAGAGTGTTAGTAGGACATGAATGAGTTTAAACATCTTTTTAATTCATGAATGATTTTTCATTAATCTGTTCCCGTCACTTACTTTACTCCCATGCCCCAAAAGACTTGGTGCGTATTCATGAGAGGAGTGTATAGTCTGGAACCATCCTCATGTGACAGATGTAAGATCTCAGTGGCGATATCTTTCTTTTCATCTTATTTTCATTTCTTCTGGCTGAAGATTTAGTGTCATGTAACCATGAAGCTGTGACAGCCTTGGTTTGAATCTGAAAATTGCCTTTTCCATTTGATGGTCTTTGCTCTGATCGGCTTATTGTCGGACGGCTCGGCTCCACGTGAAATCCTCTGTGATTAGCTTCTTGCTTGGGCTCCCTGTTTATTATTGCTTTATGTTTGCGGTTCAAAAAAGAAGAAGATTGTTTTTATTTTGCAGCTTGCTTCTGCTCAACATTGGCCAAACACGGTGTTCTCAAACTTGTTCCGTCACGCCCCACTTCGGAGGAAGAGACATGTTCATGCCCCAACAAAGTAGTCAATGCTGAATATTTATTGAAATAACAACTCTTTGTGACTACTCCGTATGTGCTTTTTCAAATAATAAACTAAAGAAAATTACAATCACTTTCAAGTATGTGCAATCACTTTGTTAGAACAATGTAAACACAATTCTATCCATGCAATAGATAACTTATTTGGCAAATACATTGCTTATTGTGGCTGCAAGTAACCTGTCTTTCACTACAAATCTTTTGTAAGCGAGGTTGCAGATACGGCCGCTCTCAATCCATGCTCAATGTTGAGCTTTTGTTTTGAAGGGCAACAGCAGAAAAGCCAATCTCACGGAGGGAGGATGTGGGGAGTCGCCAATAATCTTGGCCATTGCGCAAGCATAACCTGTTTATGCCGTAATGTAAACATCAACACGGAAGTAAAAGCATTTCACCGTGTCTTTATGAATGAAGTCGCCTCTCTCTTCAAACTGAATCATCTCCACAGCCTTGAGATTTTCCACTATTTTCTTGACTTGTAAATGGATGTTTTTACTACAAACTGCGTTGTTTCTGGAACATTTGAGCCACGTCTCAGTTGACTGTGGTAATGTCCTTGGTCACATGGTATTGTGTACTCTTATGTCATACACATATTTGTTTACTACATTAATTTAGCCTAAGGTGCATGTCTTTGACTGGGAGGGAACCCGGAGGGAACCCGCGCTCACACGGGGAGAACATGCAAACTCCACACAGACGGACCGGGAACCGAACCCGGCTGCCTCTTGCTGTGAGGTGTCGCATAGCCCTTGTTTACTGTCTGTGTGTTTACTTGTATTTATTTGGTCAATATTTGCCTTCTTTACTGTTTGAGAGCCAGTCACGGTTCTACTCAGTGCTGCATGTGTCTCGGTCGGCGTGAAGTGGGCCCAGCTGTGGGGCAGCAGTGTGAAGGTGCTGTGGCTCCGTCACAGCGCTCTGCTTGATGGTGGCTCATGTGATCACAGCCAGGCAGCGCTGCTCGTGGAGCCGGCGTCTCTCCCACTGTCTCACTGCTCAATCGGCAGAGGATCATCACCCACTTTCAAAGAGCCCTTTTGCTTTCTGACGTGCGGCTTGGGATATTTGATCAAGAAAAGTGCAGCTCTGCATCACAACTGACCGATGTTGGCGACTGAAGGGTCACGCAAAGAGACGTCGGTTCAGTCACAGGGCAAGAGTCAGTGACTTAGGGAGGGTTTTCTTTCTCTTATGTGTCATTCTGGTTATGGCCTCGGTCCGGAACAGGTTTATTAAAACACCAACAAAGTCCTCTTGACCGTTCTCTTTTGGATAAAATAGGTTATTACAGCAAAGGCATTGTTTTGCCAAGACTTTCAAGAAAAAACAAGTCATCCCCTCGATGCTTACTCTGAGTTGGAAAAGCAGGCCCCCTTATCTGAAATTGAAAATGCATTGGCTCTTAAAAAGATGTCAGAGGGGGAGAAAAATACATCCACATTCAGTTCTCCTGGCAGTTTTGTGTTTCTTTCATTTCCTACAGAGAGATTTGCATTTTTGTAAAGATGTCCTCTCAATGTTTTGGCGGGAAAGCATTAGAAGTTTCCCTGCTGTATGTAGACTGAAACTAGAATATCTTTAAGTATTGATGGATGCCCTCAAACTATCATATTATGAAGTAGTGAACACATGTATATTTGTTTAGCTAAAGAAGTGAGATTCCCATGTCAAGCTCAGTGGAACTGGGCACCGATCACAGCCCATCATGTATAAAGTCATCTGGTTTTCAAATACTAAGGATCTTATTTCAACAACTTCTAAGACTTGCTAGCCGATTTATCTTATTGCCAGTGTTATATATTAGAAGAAAAGTGATGCGAGTCAGGAAACGGATGTATTTGTGATTATCTCCAGACTCTGACTGTATGTGCTAACACATTTTTCTTTTCTTTTCGGGATAGTCTGTCCGGAAGAAGACGAGTGCGGTGGCAGTGGCGACACAGACGCAGGATGAAGACTTGGATGTTGAAGATGTGGGCTTGCCCATGAAGTCGGGGATCAGCAGCCATGTCTCCCTGCTAAGTGCCTTTAGCATGTTGCACTGGTGTCCTCACCAGCCTGAAGTGTCCACCAATGGAGCGCACCGTTGGGGGTTCCATCCCCGCCACCGATGAGTTTTTCACGCGTCACCTCCGTATGGTCAATGGAGGAACTGGGCCACCCCGCACAGACAACGTCCACGCCACTGTGAGCACAGGAGTGCCTAAAATGGGCGTGCGGGCCCGGGTGGCGGACTGGCCCCCGAGGAAAGACATTGCCGGGGTTGTGTGGCACTCGGCTGCAGAGCCTGAGAACTCTGGTGTGCCCTCTGCTGGCAAAAGTCACATTAGGTTAGGCTCCGTAATGAGCCCTCAGGACTCGTCGATGCTGCGTAACATTCACAACACGTTGAAGAGTCGAGCCCAGGCCAACAACTACAGCCCTGACACCCGGTACCTCGTCCCAGGAGACTACAGAGGCCCTGCCCACAGAAACCCACGGCAGAGGCGCATCCATCAGCGCAGCAACAGTGATATGACTATCAGCGAGATGGAAGGGAGTGGAGACAGCGGCGAGGACTGGGGTCCAGCGTCGGCAGCCAAATGGTGCCCACTCCATCGCGAATACGGGAGCACCTCATCAATAGATCAATACGGAGCATCCGGGGAGAGCTTCTTTGAGATGCTTCGGGCCTATCAAGGGGACAGCGTGGACCAGCGGAGCTCTGCTCCGGAGAAACTGGAGGACATGCTGATTGTCGGGCAGAAGCAGGCCAGCTTTGATCTTCAGGAGGACGTCGTGGACAGCCAGACTCCGAAAGCCAGAGATAAGCCCCCAAAGAGAAGAACTAAATCTGAGACGGGGGGCGAGTCTATATTTCGTAAACTCCGGAGCGTGCGGGGTGAGTCCGACTCCCCTAAAGCAGGGTCTGACGCAGAGGACAGCCGGACGGAGGACACGGGACCCCCTTTCAAGCCATGGCTGTGTCAGAAGAGCTTTGCCCACTACGATGTTCAAAGCATGCTGTTTGACCTCCACGAAGTTACTCAGCTGCGGCAGATTGCAGGCAAGAGGAAAAATATCACCACGGGGGCGTCTGCTGCTGCCGTGGCCTCGGCTACCTCCACCCTCTCGTCCACACACAGCTTGCCTTCCAGCTCCCCGGGGGGCAGCCAGGAAGACCTCAGTTCTCGGGACAGTCCTGGTCCGGATGGGGAGGATGAACAGAGCAATGAAATTCTGCTAAGTTGCCCCTGCTTCCGCAACGAGATAGGTGCCGATGGCAACGGGAGGCGCCGAATGGGAGCAGGTGGGGCAGTGTATCACGGGCTTGTGGGCGGCTCAGGGCTCCTGAGTGTGGAGGGAAACGTGTACGAGACGTCTGTGAGCACGCACTGCACTAATGCCGGCGTAGCGGTGCTCGAGGGGCCCAAGGAAGGCCCCAGTACGCTCAGCGAGAAGGGGAAACAATACATCGTGGAGCATGTGGACCTGGGAGCCTACTACTACAGGAAGTTCTTCTACCTGAGGGGTAACATGAATTGAACTGCTTTCATTATGAACTCATTAGCATGTGAAGTGTTTAAAGCAGTAAAGTTTGAGATCACCCAACAAATGCTTTTTTTTTTTTTAAATATGTAATTTTTCTCATTTCTCTCCCACTTCCTCCCCATCAGAGCACTGGAACTATTTTGGGATTGACGAGGCACTGGGACCCGTGGCAGTGAGCTTGCGCAGGGAGAAGCTGGAGGAGGACAAGGAGCACGGCCAGCAGTATAACTACCGTCTCATCTTCAGAACCAGAGAGGTCAGCCATCGGGTCCGGCCTCGACCTCAGCACCACACTACATCCGTCCTTCCGCCCTGTGAAGTCAAACTTCTGGTTGACTGTGAAAATAGATACATGTTGTTTGACACCTGCTCGGATCTTAGATCCAGTTTATAGTACACCTTCTATGATTAGTAGAAATGCACCGATTGATTTGCCAGTTGACTGGATTAGTCTCAGATTCTGTTCCAAGCAAATTTACACCGTAGTCACTTTTCAGACCCTTTTAGCGACATAAGGCTATATCTAAAAAGGTACTCGCGACAAACGAAGCAACTTATTCAGACATTCAGGGAAAAAGTGAGAACTATTTAAATATAGGTTATTACTTTGTCGTGGTGACATTGTAGGGTCTCCTCTCCTCTTATGCCGTGCGCAGTCAGCAAGTGGTAATATAAAATACACATTTAAATAGATACTGATAAATACTAATGAATAGTTTTGTGTGTGTGTGTATATGTATATATATATAAGTCCACAGTTTCAGATAATAAACAGTTGACAATATTCCTACATACACAGTATAGGGTACTATTTTCTGTGATTCCTCTCTGATGTGTAAATACTACATAGTTTATAACCGTACAATTACATTTTTCATTCACGAACGGTTAAAAAAATGTTATGAAATGCTGTCAATTAATTTTCTTAGATAGAAGCCAAATGTAGTCAGTCAGTTGCAATCGATGTGTCTCTAGTACTTGTGTATTAGAAGGTGTGTGTTGTTCAACTGCTCCTATACAGACCAGGCCGATCGGCCCGAGGCAGAACCAGCCTCAGTCCTTGTTCCTTGTTATGCAACCAGCCCTGGGACTATTCAGCCGTCTCCTAATATCAGCAATGTGTGAAGGAATTTGAGGAAGTGCACTCATCTTCCAGCCTCCAAGGCCTGTCAGTGCCCAAAAACCTCAAACCACTTAGTGGAGAGTGTTTCAGTAAAATAGACACAGTCATATTTAGTTGCAATGTTGGCCCCCAGTCTTCTGTGTTTGGGTTTTATGTTTTATTATATGAGACAGACACTCCCAGAAAGAGGGAAAAGGCACCTGCGTGGGGCTGTTTGTTGTGGACTGCAGTAGGACAAGTGCATGTGATTAAAACCCCCACACAACCCCCACAGACTGAAGTACCACAGGACCCCCCCCGCCCCCGTCCTACCTTTCAACCACGGAGAACACAGCTCCATTGTGAACACGGGCCTGCACAGCCTCCAGCTCATAGGAGAGATTGTCTTGGTCCATTCCAGCTGCTTATGATAGCTGAGTGATTGAGTTCCCTCCCTCAGTCAAGCACAATGCTGACTTTGTGTATACAGAATACTTGGACCAGCCCTCCCACCTCTTCTTCCTCACTTCCATTTTCTATCTACCCGACGTCTTGAGTCGTAATTGTCTTGTTGTTTTGTGTACATTTCTTTGAGGGTACATTAAGAGGATGGTATCGCGTTAATAAAACTGCAGCAACTTGTGTCTGTTTTTTGTAGTCTGGGCATGTTTAGCCATCAGCCTGTTCAATCTCCTGAACAGCGTTATTCTTAATCTCTTCCTCTCTGTCTCCCTCCATCCAGCTGACCACTATCCGAGGTTCTGTCCTGGAGGATGCCGTGCCTTCCACCTCTAAGCACGGCACCAACCGGGGGCTGTCCATCAAGGATGTACTGGATTACGTGCTGCCTGAGCTGGACCTGTCCTGCCTCCGACTGGGCCTCAACACGCCCAAAGTCACCGAGCAGCTGATGAAACTGGATGAACAAGCGGTAAGAGGATACTATAGCTTGTACAGAAAGCGAATTTGTGTTTTGTGATTTCTTACAAAATACTCTGCCCTGACATTAACTATTAAGGAAAAGTGTTTGCTTTGCTGCTGTCACCCAGCTGAGCTTTCAGGTGAAGGTGGGGGTGATGTACTGCAGAGCGGGCCAGCGCACCGAGGAGGAGATGTACAACAACGAGATGGCCGGTGACGCTCTGGAAGAGTTCCTCCAACTGTTGGGGGAGAAGGTTCGCCTCAAGGGCTTCACCAAGTACAGAGCGCAGCTGGACACCAAAAGTAAACACACACACACACAACTATACATGTGATGTGCATTTAGCTGCTGAGCCAGTGGCCTTAACTTTTCATTACCTGCAGCAGTCAAATAATTTCACTTTAGTTTCATGTCATACTTTATAGTGTTTGTACTTTGTTTCTTTATCTTGCTTTTGATCAATGTTTGCTTTCACTGACACTAATTTCTACCCACCATCTTTGTCTGTCATACTTTACTTTTCATCTCTCTTCTCGTGTATCCTTCACTTCCTGGTGTGTCCCTCAGTGATACTAATGAGTGCATGGATGTGCTGTGATTTAATCTAACTTTAGGAAATCTGACTTGACTCGAACAAACAGATTTTGTGGTTGAATATGAATACTTATAATTTCTGGTTTATAGCCTTGTTGTTCCAAAGAAACATTGCCTACACATGATTATACATTTAGACACTGTCCATTGTATTGGAAACTGTAATGTGACAAAAGCATGGAGAGAGCTCCACTTACAGGTTGACACTAAAACAGTTGCCTGAGCAGTGACCATGTTATCCAGGCGGACATCGATCCACAGTTTGCTATTGTCTAGTTATTTGTGCTACGGAGACATTGCATCCCGTCTTGCGCAGCCACCATGGAGCACACAGGATACACATGTGAGAGAGATGGATGCAGTAATTGTGCAATGAGCCTCAACTCTGTGTTGCTATTTCCCCCTGCAGCGGATTCCACGGGAACTCACTCCCTGTACACGACTTACAAGGACTATGAGCTCATGTTCCACGTGTCGACTCTGCTGCCTTACACACCCAATAACAAACAACAGGTACCGTTGGAGAGGAAAACTCCTTTATTTGTAAACGGATGGAGCAAAGTAAACCGAAGAAAAGAAGGGTGTGTCTGAGAGGAACACTTATGACTCCTGGCTCAGTTATCAGATTTGACTCTCATCCAACTTTCATTCTCAAGAAACTTTTATTGTTTTGATGTAATTAAATGGATTGTACTACATGATTGGTATGACTTTCAGGTTCCATAGTCCCATACTCCTCTAAACAGACTGTGTTGTTATCTATCGACTAGTTGCTGAGGAAGCGCCACATAGGGAACGACATTGTGACTATCGTGTTCCAGGAGCCCGGCGCTCACCCCTTCACCCCGAAGACCATTCGCTCTCACTTTCAACATGTCTTCATCATCGTACGGGTGCACGATCCCTGCTCTGACAACACATGCTACAGGTGGGTTTTTATTATTTTTATATTTTAGCAGCAGTTAGCTTTTATTACGGTAAATGTGTCAGGACCACAAGCGAAACATGGCAGTCTTTTTTTTTCTCCCTTTCTTCTATACATGTACACATGCAATGTGGTTTGTCAAAGAAAGAAAGGAAGGGAAACAATATCTCAAAAGTATAAGTATGGAACTGAGGAGGTTAAGTTACAGAGAGGTGGTCTACAGCAGGTAAGATTAAATATGACTTTATCTAAAGACTGAGGAGGAGCATGACAATTTGAAGTGGGTCACCCTGTACCAACTTTGAATAAAAACCTGTTTTTTACTGCCATCTCAGTGCGGCCCTTTTTAATGGGAAAGCTCCACTCCACTTCCAGTGCTACCAGCAGTGTGTGTGTTCTGCCACAGTCGCATTAAGACAAAAACATTGACTGGAAGGCACAGGTCAAACATAAAAGCCTGCTGCGTGACTGTCCTGTCGCTCCCGATAGTGAACGGTCGTGTCCACTCCGTGTCTCCAGTATAAATTAGTTTGATTATGATCAAATGGAATAGATTGTCCCTGCAGTAGCTGTCCAATTGATCGGAGTGCTCCTCTTCTTCTCCTCTGATTCTTAGCCTCGTGATGATCAGAATGCGACTCAGTGGCGTTCACACTCGCGCATCCCTGCCCCACCGCACACACACTTTCTGTGCTCTGCACACACCGATATGACACACACACTTCACACATAGTTGCTCCCTCTCACTCTCTTACTGCCGTTTCTACTTTTTACCTTGTTCTCATGCTTACTTGCACATACACACACACACACACATACATACACACATGCATACGCACGCACGCACTTTTCCCCAGGCACACAAATTCACTCAAAGGCTCCCTCTTCACACACTCATATAATACAAGCCTCCCCCTTCTTCGTCTCCTCCTCCCCGCCCTCCCTCCCTCCCTCCCTGCCTGCCACTTTGCCTTTGGGCAGCGGGAGTCGGAATGGTCTGAAGGAGTTAGCGCCATGCACATGAAGTGCTCTCTCCGCCTGGACATGCATGTGAGAGGGGAGGGTTGTTGAGAGCAGAGTCCCTCAGAGCTCGCAGAGTCTATCTCAGGAGTGGACGGGTCAGGCCAGCCTTCTGTCCCTCAGCTCGCACCCGCGTCAAATTCAGGCTAATCAACCCTTGGACTCTTTAATTCAGCTTGCTTTTTGGCTAAAGGGGGCATGTTTAAGTTTAAAATCTGGGAAAGGATAGCGGGTGAAATGCTGGTTCTCTTGGTTTGCTTTATGGAAGAAATGGAGAGGCCCGGAACACCGAGTCCTTGAGGACGACCCATCTCCCCCACCCAGAGAAACTCACACCCTGCCTTTTGCTTCTTCTATTCCTTGGATCGAGGCACCACATGTTAAGACCTCAAGTCTTTCCATGGATTCCTTTCCCTGATGGTTCGGAAAAAATTCTGCCTCCAGACAAGACGACACCAAGACTTTATAGGTCTTATTGTAGCTACCGAAGAGAATCTAGTTCTCATCGACCCAGGGATTCGCTTCCCATCGATTGCAGCAAAGACTCAGGATATCGGGCAGTAGTACTCAGTCAGAACATGGTTGCTGTTCGGTGACACACAGAGGTAAGCTTTACTCTGCAGGGGTTTGTGTTGATGTTGGCAGGTTGCGGTGTGTTGGTTTTGTTCCAACCATGCATGGAGTTGATGCAGGGATTTGATTTTGCCACCATGTGCTTTCAGCTGATCGCAAGTCACACATTTGCAAACACACACATGCGACCTTTTTGAACACACACATACTGGCTTGCAACCTGATTTTCCCAAAATATATTATGTATTTATATGTATTATATATTTCTACTATCATGTCCTGTGTCTATGTCCCCATATAGTGAGCATGGGGTGTCTTTATTAATATAGACTAGGGAAGGACGGAGTATGTTATGAATTCCTGAGTCAATATGTTATTAATAGCATGTTGTTGCACTGCTGCTAAGTTCTGGATATTGCTCAGGTCATATTGAGCCAGACCAGAGCATTAGAGGAGTAAGTGGCCCGGGGCCAGCGGGGTGCTAATCTGCTGCTTTCAACCGCTGCCTCAGTCACACGGGGCCAGCCAGGCGGATTGCATAACTAGCTCTTTGTTTAGGGAACGGAGGCTGTTTGGGCTTGCTAGCTTTAGCTCTTCATCCCATGATGTAGCAGCGAGTGGCCGGGTGTCAGCACTGGGAGCCGGCGTGTCAACTGTGATTGGATGTGTAGTATTTATACACCGGAGGTAGTCAGGCATAGTTTGCAACATTTACTAGTTATCTGTGGACTGGATGAGGATTTGTCTGGACTGTCCCGTCAGCTTATCCAGGACCATGTCTCGGTTTTCATGCACTAATGGTCTCTGTGTGTATGCTACTCACTGTACTGTATTTGAACACTTATGTTACGGCCTCTTGGTTGTCTAAGGGTGCGCCGGTCGCAACATACAAAGAAGGGAGACAGCTACGAGGGTAAACAAAGGAGGCAAACAATGAAGTTAAATACATAAGCCAATAAGGGATATTTATTTGACAGAGTTAGGGCTTAACAACGGGTAGAATTATACAGAAGCAAAAAGAAAAAGGCGTCAGGGTCTCCAAGGCCAAAACAACAAACAGAACCCCCATGCTAATTAGAAAGAAAAAGATCCAACTGACCTACCATGACTGAAAGAAATGACAATACTGAGCTCCCTGTCTGACCACAAAACAGGAGAAAATGGACACAACAAAAATGGCAGAGAACCCCTACCCAGCTTCACCCGCAGAGCAACAAATGGTGGCCCACACTTCGGCACCATACCAAAGAAATCAGAGGTCGAGAGAGAGAAACACTTACTCTGGGTGTACATATGTCCCGCCCACTGATCAGCTGATCCCTCTCAGGTGGCGTTGCTCCAGGCTTACCAGCCTGAAAGAGATAGCTCCACCCTCTTCCTGAAAGAGGGCTGTCTAAATCACGGGACGTAACACCCCCTCCCATAAAAACATGCATAACTTCTAGAAGTTATGTCACACCCAAACATATCTATTCTCCAAACATTTACAATCGGGACAAAGCATCGGCAACGATATTATCAACACCCTTCTTATGGATTATCTCAAGGTTATACTCTTGGACTAGTAAGGCCCAACGCATCAGTCTCTGGTTCTGGTTATACATCCGGTTTAGGAACACCAAGGGGTTGTGGTCCGTGTATACCACAACAGCCGCCGCACTGGAACCTACATAGACCTCAAAGTGTTGCAAAGCCAGGAGCATAGCTAACGTTTCCTTCTCTATGGTCGAGTAATTAAGCTGTGGGCGTTTAAACTTGAATAGTAAGAGACTGGATGGCTGATGTCATCTGCTCCATCTTGAAGCAGCACTGCTCCCGCTCCAGTAGCACTTGCATCCACCTCTATCTTGAAGGGTTTGGTGAAGTCTGGGGCAGCCAATACCGGAGCACGACAGAGGAGAGATCTGGCACAATCAAAGGCATGTTGACAGTCATCAGTCCACACAAACGGTTGTTTTGGACTACACAGATGCGTGAGAGGTGCTACCACCACTGAGAAATTTCTGCAGAAGCATCGACAATACCCAACCAGCTCTAAGAATCGCCGGAGTTCCCGTCTGGTGGTGGGTACTGGGTAAGATAGAATAGTATCTACTTTGGCTGTCACAGGACGCACCGACCCGAGACCAACCTGCTTCCCCAGATAGGTCACAACAGCCTTTCCGAACTCACATTTTGCCAGGTTCAATGTTAGAGATGCTTGAGCTAGACGGGCAAACAGCGCTGTTAATGTAGTTACGTGATCAGACCAGCAAGAGGAATACAGTACCACATCGTCCAAATGCACATTACAGCTGGGAAGGTCACCAATAACCAGATTCATGAGCCTTTGAAAAGTGGCAGGGGCGTTTCGCATCCCAAACGGCATCACCGTATACTGTAGAAAATCATCAGGGGTGACAAAAGCCGAGATCTCAGAAGCTCTGGAAGTAAGTGGAACCTGCCAGTATCCTAGTAACAAGTCTAGTTTGGTGATGTAGGTAGCTGCACCTATACTGTCCACACAGTCCTCCATGCGGGGCAAAGGGAACGAATCTGCTACAGTGACCGCGTTCACCTTGCGAAAATCTGTACAGAAACGAGGGGAACCATCAGGCTTAGGGGTCACCAGGCAGGGAGAACTCCACGAGCTCCGACTGGGCTTAGCCAACCCATTTTCAATCAGGTACTTCACCTCTTGCTTCATCAGCTCCCTCTTTGGCATAGGACACCGGTTCTTCAGTAGTACCAATTTTTCCTGGAGAGTCAGGAAGAGTAATCGTTTAGATTAAACCAATACCCTTGGCTGGCAGTACTGGTTGAGGCTGCTGTTTGCGCTTGAGTGGAAGGCATTCAGCAATGACGTGACCAGTGTTGTGGCAATAGAAGCACTGCTTCTCTGACTTTGGGTTCGCGAAGGGCCCTTGTGAACGCGGGAAAGGTGGGAAAAGCGAGTCAGCATTTCTTGGGCTATTATCATGGGTAGCCATTTCCCGCTTCCCCACGAAGACGCTCTTGTGGGTCAACGCAAACTCCTCCGCAAGGACAGCAGCTTCCTGCACAGTTGTGGCTTTCTGTTCGTTTAGGTACACCATGACCCGCTCTGGAACACAATTCCTAAACTCCTCCAACAAAATCAATTCCCGGAGTGAGCTAAAATCAGTGACTTTGCTGGCTAGGCGCCATCTGTCAAATAGCATCACCTTTTCTCTCGCAAACCCAACAAAGGTTTGAGGGGGAGATTTCCTCAGACTACGAAGCCGTTGTCGATAGGCTTCCGGCACCAGCTCATAAGTCCTAAGGATCGCATTTTTTACCTGGTCATACCGTTGACTGTCTTCAATAGAGAGCGCTGCACACGCCTCCTGTGCCTTCCCAACCAACTTGCATTGTAGAGGCCAGGCCTCCTTGGGCCGATGCAGGGCGGTGGCAATACGCTGAAGTAGGCTTCAACCTCAGTTTCTCGGAAAGGAGGGACTAGAGCAATATTTCTGCTGACATCGAACGCTAACGAGTTTAAAGCTGACTGGGAAGACCCAGGTTGGTTAAAGGGTACCTGTAGTGCAAAACAACAACGTGCTACATCCATTCGGCGCATCAATCATACCCCCCCCGCTGCTATTGTCAACAAACGACAGTCGAGGATTTACATTTCGTCAAAATGAAAAATCCGGTGGCGGGCGCAACAGAAGAAGATTTTGCTAGTTATTTACCCAGCTCAAAGCTAACGAGTCGCTGTCGAAAAAGAGCCACCCATCCGGAGCTACTTTACACGCTGTTTCTTGATAGATCGCGGCCTCAAGACCATACAATCTATCATAGGGGTGCTCAATACGCCGATCGCGGGCGCTGCCGCCAGTCGATCGCGCGTGATACAGATAAGATCGATAAAAAAAAAAAACTTTGGCCCTCACTTTCTAGCTGTTTCATACAGCAGCAGCATCACGCTTTCGTCTCTACGTGTTGGCGTTAATAGTCCTCTGCCCGGCTGACGCGCAGCGCCGAGCTCCCCGACACCGTTTACACATCGAACTTCGCGAGACGAAAAAGTCACTAGCAAATCGCTGACAACTCTTGCGACCCGGCTATCATGCCACAGCACAGTCAGCTTGCCTGTCTCTGAACTTGATCTCACGCTCATCATCTTCAAGTTCGTAGAACCCTGCTATCATCGGACATAAGTTCGCACAACATCTCAATTTATGTCTGTTTTGTGTGGCACATTTCCACAATCTGCACCAAACGTCTGCGCATCGGCGCGGGCGGTCCATCAAAATGAACTTCCTGACCAAGTGTCCTTCGCATCAACTTCATCATTCATATCGCTATCATCGCTGTCTACTATCACTAAATGGGATAGTCTCAAACAAACTGTTCAACAAGTATCCAGTTGTTCAATCTCACAATCTTCATATTTCATTCTGCAGCCGTCTCAGCATTTGTACATTGCATTTCGACGTTCTTTATATTGGCATTCGAATGGCTGCTGTGGCTGGCTGTCGATCTCAACGATGTGACGCTACACCACCATGACATATTCAAGCTCCAGTAATGTTGAATGTCGGAAACTAGGTAAACTTATGCCTAAACTGGTGCATTGTTGAATACTACTTAGAAACTTTAGCATGAATACACTTAGAAACACACATCTTTACACTTTTTACATGGGTACCCTTTAATAGCCTCCTTTGAGACTAACTCAAGCTGGCGAATTTTCATCGCTGTGTCGGCCTCAAGCTTACGGCAACTTAATTGAAATTCCACCCTCTTCCTGAAAGAGGGCTGTCTAAGTCACGGGACGTAACAACTTATAGCCTCCATTTATGCAGCCAGACCGCATATAAACATGCTGCCAACTGATTCCATAATCCAAGAATATCGTCCTAAATGCTAAATTTATCCCAATATGTTTAAAAGCATACTTTGCTAAATTTCTTCCACACTGAGCAAACTGTCAGCAACAATGACCCAACAATACCTCCACCTGTTAACTAATTTATTTTAAGCCAACTCGAGGACAGCAAATGGAATAGGAGCAGGGGAGGGTAACAAGAGGAGAGCCCGTAGGAACACCCTCCTTTATGCCTTTTAGAAGTGAAACCTTGGAAGAAACTATGTAAAGATGTCTCCACGACGCTGAGTTACGAGCCCATGGTCTGTCCTTGAAAAAAAGTGTTCTTCCTATTTATTTCCCCTTTGATGGCGTGAAGTTATGTTTGTATATTTTTCTGTTTCATGCGTTCATATTTTATTATTTAATTATATTTTGATGTATTTGTCTTCAGTTATATAGACTTTAGACTTATTATTTCCCTTTTATATTTCTGCAATTGTTGATTGTTTCATGACAGAATCAAACCCAGCCGTACTTTTTAAAGAACATTGCTGCAAAGGCCTGGCCAGGTATGGATTATATTGTTTATTTACTGACTGTCACGGTGACTTACAACCTTTCCCCTCTCTTTTTTCCTTTTTGCAGTGTGGCGGTCACTCGTTCCCAGGACGTTCCCTCCTTTGGCCCCCCAATCCCCAAGGGCGTGACCTTCCCCAAGTCCACTGTCTTCAGGGACTTCCTGTTGGGCAAAGTCATCAACGCTGAGAACGCGGCCCACAAGTCGGATAAGTTTGGCGCCATGGCAACGCGTACACGGCAGGAGTATCTTCGAGACCTGGCGGAGCGTCATGTGACCAGTACTCCAGTAGAACCCACTGGGAAGTTCCCCTTCATCTCTTTGGCGCACAAGCGACGGGAGAAGGTGCGTCCGTACAGTGGGGCGGAGCTGCGGAGCCTGGGGGCCGTCACCTGGCAGGTTCATGCTGAAGACCAGGTCGCCGGTGCTGAGCGCGAATGCCTTTTGGCCATTTCAAATGACTTCATCATCCTGTTGGACCAGGAGGCCAAAGCGGTCGTGTTTAACTGTGCCACACGCGACGTGATTGGTTGGTCAACGGGGAGCCCCGCCTCCATGAAGATCTACTATGAGCGTGGTGAGAGTGTATCCCTGCGCTCCATCAATAACAACACAGAAGACTTTGGAGAGGTTGTGAAGAGACTGGAGGTCAGTGGGGCACCACTACTGTCTGTGACATCTCATGAGCTACACCAGGGCTATTCAACTTCAGTAGCAAGTGGGCCGAATAAGAAAATCACGGGGGGTGTGAGGGCCGCACAGAATATTGATCAAATAATGGCTAAAAATTAAAAACAGTAATGTATATTTCCACAGGTAAACAGTCACACACGAAAATGCGTTGGTATTGTGCAGTGGTGTATAGTAACGAAGTAGAAGTACTTCGTTACTTTACTTAAGTAGTTTTTTTGGGTATCTGTACTTTATTTTACTACTTATATTTCTGTTTACTTTTACTTTTACTTCACTACATTTTGCAATGAAAACTTGTACTTTTACTCCGATACATTTCCCCTGAAACAGTATCGTTACTCGTTACTACGGAAAAAAATAATCATGAGAAACATCGGGGACTGTTGTGGAACACACCGCAGCGCACCTGAACGCAGCACATCGGGGACTGTTGTGGAACACACCGCGCACCTGAACGCAGCAACACCAGGTTGGGGATCAGTGGTCCTTGCCGCGTGTTTTCTCTTCCCAGTGATGCCCAGGATGCTAGCGAGCGAGCGGCTACAGATACGACTCATTTCATGTGTAGCAGCAATGGAAGCTACTCTAACAACCACGGGGACCAAGATCAACGTCCGTGGCCATATTTGGGCGAACTCTTTTCTTTAGTCGGAGTAAAAGTTTCTTCCTACCGGATGAAGTGCCTCTTATGCCGACCGAAAGCTACGGAGATATGGCCTTCAACAACTCACCAACCTCAGGAAACACATTGAGGTAAATTAAGATTAATCCCATGAGCCGCAACGTTAATGTTTAGTCATCATAAACCTGTTAAGATATCTAGCAGTGTTGTCCTCAGGATTGGAGTAAGTTATATCTTTGGCAGGAGGGGGGGAGACAGGTGTCTGATTGTCCTACGCATGTTGTATGTTAGGCTAACGTTCGCTAGCTATTGTCAATTAAATGAGACAATTAGCGTGAGTGCAGCAGACGGATCTCTAGCGAGTTAATGAGCTGAAGAAGTGTTGACAGTTGTGAGAATTTGTTGATTTGAGTCGTCTTAGCTATAATATAATGCTAATCATTACAGCATTATTATAATTATTTGTATTAATATTATAAGAGTGACGGTCCAGTAATGGCGACGATATTGATTTGGGTCTGTTGTGTTTAACTACAGAGATATAAGTAAATATTCACAAATCAACTCTGGATGCACGGACAGTGCATGAAACTAAATGTATAAACTTCAAATTAAAACAAACTATTTTGTACAAAACTCTTGGTTGGGGTCATGACATGTTAGGAAGTGTTATTAATTCTATCATGTCTGTAATACTCTCACTTTATTTCAGGAATGGACTACATCAAGCAGCACATGGAAGAACCCTCCCTGCAGCTAGGTGATGCCACCAGGTCCAGTTCATCTGATGAAGAGGACTTCTTCGTCATCTCAAGCGCATGACAGCAGCAAACAGCTGGATGGAGACGTGGATCACGTTGACTTGCTGAAATGCTTCCCAACTGTGTGCTGCTGTCTGTGAAGCTAGACACACTCTACCTGCATCAGGGCCTGTGAAGCTAGACACACTCTACCTGCATCAGGGCCTGTGAAGCTAGACACACTCTACCTGCATCAGGCCTGTGAAGCTAGACACACTCTACCTGCACCAGGGTCTGTGAAGCTAGACACACTCTACCTGCATCAGGCCTGTGAAGCTAGACACACTCTACCTGCACCATCAGGGCCCGTGAAGCTAGACACACTCTACCTGCATCATCAGGGCCTGTGAAGCTAGACACACTCTACCTGCACCATCAGGGCCCGTGAAGCTAGACACACTCTACCTGCATCATCAGGGCCTGTGAAGCTAGACACACTCTACCTGCATCAGGGCCTGTGAAGCTAGACACACTCTACCTGCACCAGGGTCTGTGAAGCTAGACACACTCTACCTGCACCAGGGTCTGTGAAGCTAGACACACTCTACCTGCATCATCAGGGCCTGTGAAGCTAGACACAATCTACCTGCATCAGGCCTGTGAAGCTAGACACACTCTACCTGCACCAGGGCCTGTGAAGCTAGACACACTACCTGCACCAGGGTCTGTGAAGCTAGACACACTCTACCTGCACCAGGGCCTGTGAAGCTAGACACACTCTACCTGCACCAGGGCCTGTGAAGCTAGACACACTCTACCTGCATCAGGGCCTGTGAAGCTAGACACACTCTACCTGCACCACCAGGGCCTGTGAAGCTAGACACACTCTACCTGCATCAGGGCCTGTGAAGCTAGACACACTCTACCTGCACCATCAGGGCCTGTGAAGCTAGACACACTCTACCTGCACCATCAGGGCCTGTGAAGCTAGACACACTCTACCTGCACCAGGGCCTGTGAAGCTAGACACACTCTACCTGCACCAGGGCCTGTGAAGCTAGACACACTCTACCTGCATCAGGGCCTGTGAAGCTAGACACACTCTACCTGCACCAGGGCCTGTGAAGCTAGACACACTCTACCTGCATCAGGGCCTGTGAAGCTAGACACACTCTACCTGTATCAGGGCCTGTGAAGCTAGACACACTCTACCTGCACCAGGTGAACGGCTCTTCAGCATCGCAGGACTCGTCTTCAGCCCCAGAAGAATGACACGGAAATCTGTCCATTTTGAAAATCAACTTCTTTTGAAGATGAACAATAAACTTTTCACTTTAAAGTGATGATTCTGGTTGTTACTTTTGGTTCTGCTTTTTTCTGTGTTAATTGTGTTTTTATATTTTAGTAATTTCATAGTATTCATATATTGCTAAGTTCATCCGAGCTCATACTCCTTGTTCATGGCGGCCACAGCACCCAAACAAATCAACTTTATAATTCTCAAAATTCTGACCCTTTGTTTTTTTTATTAACAGCATTTACTTTTACTTTCAATACTTAAGTACAAAAAATATCAGATACTTTAATACTTTTACTCAAGTAGTATTCTCATAGGTGACTTTGACTTTTACTTGAGTAATTTTCCAGTCAAGTATCTTTACTTTTACTCAAGTATGACTTTTGGGTACTTTATACACCACTGGTATTGTGTGGCAAAAGTGTTGCGAACAAGCATCACTATAAACATGTTTCAAAGTGTAAATATTCGCTCAAGGTAACCAGTTGTTTCAGATCCCTTCAATCAAACTGTTCCCATGAAAACATAAGAAATGTCACTTAATGGATCAATATATAAATGACTTGGGATGAAACTAATATCTGGTGGTGCAGCGCAAAGACTGCATGTCTTTGAGTGCAGCCTCCTTTTACGTGAAAGGGATCGAAACCAGGTCGGGCGATCTTTTTATTTTTATTTTTTCGAAAATGTATTTCTTCATCCGTGGCTTTGATGCACTGCTCACTTATACAATCGTAATCGCCGACATGGATATGAACGGTGGCTTAAAGATCTCCAGCAATATGTTTGTGAATGTGTGACGAATCTGGTGAGCGAGACAGAGCCCCGCTGCAGATGTGAAGAGAACACAACACACGCACAGGGAAACCAGTAGGTCTGAAAACCAGTCGGGGTGTAACACCGACAACCAACACGGGTGCGTAACATAAAGATGTAACCATACAGGTTTGGTTGAGGCAACAGTGAAACTCAATGGCTCTGGGTTAGATGTCTCAATGTATAAAAGAGGCGTGTCCGTCAGTTTTATTTTTTCTTACCAAGCTATACTGATTTGCAGGCAGTCTTGCGGGCCATAGTTAAACTCAAACGGGCCGTATCCGGCCCGCGGGCCGCTAGTTGAATAGGCCTGAGCTACACCATCTTCTTCAGCACTCGGAGGTTACACTGGGCACAACACCCCATCTCTGGCAGAGCAACACAGTATTTATATTTACATTGGAGCTAGTTATCTGTGATGCTTCACTAATACAGACAACAATGACACACTGTGGAATAAACGTACATACGGTCAGGGCCGATGGGAGTACCCCAGGTATGGAGGCAACAGTGCTCAGTGATGTTTTTCAGGGCTATCGGTGACTTCCAGTCCCCTGATGTGTGAGGGCATGTCATACCCTCTCCGCTTCCTTGACAACAGCTGTATGAAAATATAAGAACTAAGTATTGTTGGTGTTATTATACCAGCATAAGGGTGTAGCCTCAAATTATACAGTCGGCAAAATGCCACAGCTGTTGTGTTGACTCTATGATTACAAGTCACGCTAAGTACAATACATAGTAATTTGATATCATTACTGTGGGTTTCCAATGGAGTGTCGGTACAGCAGTGGTTTTTGATGGGACAATTGGATCATTCTGCTGACTCTGCAGTTCTAGTTGACTGTAAACAAAGTGCAGATGTTCTGTTGCATGCTACCAGGACTGCTACACGCCCTTCCCCGAAAGCAGGATCGCTGGTCTTTACTATTTTTACTATTTTCTATTCTGTTTACTTTCTAATATTTACTTCACGGCTAGACAGGGCGTCTTATGGTAGTCGGCTACCATGGGATTGTTCCCGAAAAATGTCAATTCAAGTGTTTGGTATTCATAGTATGTGAATGAAATGCGTCTCTCAGCTGGGCCTCAAACGCATCCTCAAAGATGTGGTTGCTTTGAAGAAGGTTTCGTCGTTCATCTAAAAAAGGCACGTGTTCTCCTCTCTCTGATGTGTCCCTCTACACCTCCACTCCCTCACTCTCTCTGTTCCGTAGCTGTTGACCAAGGGTTGTCAGACCACAGAGATGACCCTGCGCCGTAACGCCCTGGGCCAGCTGGGCTTTCATGTCAACTTTGAGGGCATTGTTGCCGAGGTGGAGCCCTACGGCTACGCCTGGCAGGCTGGGCTCAGGCAGGGCAGCCGATTGGTGGAGATATGCAAAGTGTCGGTGGCCTCGCTGTCTCACGAGCAGATGATCGACCTGCTCGAACCTCCGTGACTGTCAAGGTGGTCATCATCCCTCCACATGAGGACTCCACACCGCGCAGGTAGAGTGGGTATATATGGTCGATAGATGCGAGAGAAACTGGCCGCGTGGCTTTTTGAGGCCGTCGCGTTCTGACTGAACACTTCCTGTGCCAACAGAGGTTGCTCCGAAATCTACCACATGCCGCTGGTGGATTACAAGAACCACAAGGAGGGCATGCCCTACGAGTTAAAGTTCCTTTCCGCCACCACCACCAACAACAACAACGCCAAGTGGCCACGCACCTCGTCCAGCCCTCAAACCCGCGCTGCTGGCACAGGGGGAACGCTCATCAAGGCCCCGCCTTCAGACTTCAGTGACCGCAACTCGCTGCTATTCCCCGAAGTGTGTCCAGTGACGGACGACCCTCAACCCCAAAAGGTCACAAAACCAATATGATGCCGTTATGAAACTCGCAGATGCACTGAGCTCCCAGCTGTCTGCTGGCAGTGTCCAGTCGGCCTTTAATAACATACTTGTGCGACGACACAGCTGCTCCCCGGGGAACAACAACTACGTTCTGGCCTGCACCATCGCGATGGGCCGCACGATGCACAACACAGACTCTCCTTCCTACACAGGCGCCATGAGCTCCAACCAGTGGACGCCAAAGCGGTCGTGTTTAACTGTGCCACACGCGACGTGATTGGTTGGTCAACGGGGAGCCCCGCCTCCATGAAGATCTACTATGAGCGTGGTGAGAGTGTATCCCTGCGCTCCATCAATAACAACACAGAAGACTTTGGAGAGGTTGTGAAGAGACTGGAGGTCAGTGGGGCACCACTACTGTCTGTGACATCTCATGAGCTACACCAGGGCTATTCAACTTCAGTAGCAAGTGGGCCGAATAAGAAAATCACGGGGGGTGTGAGGGCCGCACAGAATATTGATCAAATAATGGCTAAAAATTAAAAACAGTAATGTATATTTCCACAGGTAAACAGTCACACACGAAAATGCGTCGGTATTGTGTGGCAAAAGTGTTGCGAACAAGCATCACTATAAACATGTTTCAAAGTGTAAATATTCGCTCAAGGTAACCAGTTGTTTCAGATCCCTTCAATCAAACTGTTCCCATGAAAACATAAGAAATGTCACTTAATGGATCAATATATAAATTACTTGGGATGAAACTAATATCTGGTGGTGCAGCGCACAGACTGCATGTCTTTGAGTGCAGACTCCTTTACGTGAAAGGGATCAAACCAGCTCGGGCGATCTTTTTATTTTTATTTTTTCGAAAATGTATTTCTTCCTCCGTGGCTGTGATGCACTGCTCACTTATACAATCGTAATCGCCGACATGGATATGAACGGTGGCTTAAAGATCTCCAGCAATATGTTTGTGAATGTGTGACGAATCTGGTGAGCGAGACAGAGCCCCGCTGCAGATGTGAAGAGAACACAACGCACGCAGGGAAACCAGTAGGTCTGAAAACCAGTCGGGTGTAACACCGACAACCAACACGGGTGCGTAACATAAAGATGTAACCATACAGGTTTGGTTGAGGCAACAGTGAAACTCAATGGCTCTGGGTTAGATGTCTCAATGTATAAAAGAGGCGTGTCCGTCAGTTTTATTTTTTCTTACCAAGCTATACTGATTTGCAGGCAGTCTTGCGGGCCATAGTTAAACTCAAACGGGCCGTATCCGGCCCGCGGGCCGCTAGTTGAATAGGCCTGAGCTACACCATCTTCTTCAGCACTCGGAGGTTACACTGGGCACAACACCCCATCTCTGGCAGAGCAACACAGTATTTATATTTACATTGGAGCTAGTTATCTGTGATGCTTCACTAATACAGACAACAATGACACACTGTGGAATAAACGTACATACGGTCAGGGCCGATGGGAGTACCCCAGGTATGGAGGCAACAGTGCTCAGTGATGTTTTTCAGGGCTATCGGTGACTTCCAGTCCCCTGATGTGTGAGGGCATGTCATACCCTCTCCGCTTCCTTGACAACAGCTGTATGAAAATATAAGAACTAAGTATTGTTGGTGTTATTACACCAGCATAAGGGTGTAGCCTCAAATTATACAGTCGGCAAAATGCCACAGCTGTTGTGTTGACTCTATGATTACAAGTCACGCTAAGTACAATACATAGTAATTTGATATCATTACTGTGGGTTTCCAATGGAGTGTCGGTACAGCAGTGGTTTTTGATGGGACAATTGGATCATTCTGCTGACTCTGCAGTTCTAGTTGACTGTAAACAAAGTGCAGATGTTCTGTTGCATGCTACCAGGACTGCTACACGCCCTTCCCCGAAAGCAGGATCGCTGGTCTTTACTATTTTTACTATTTTCTATTCTGTTTACTTTCTAATATTTACTTCACGGCTAGACAGGGCGTCTTATGGTAGTCGGATACCATGGGATTGTTCCCGAAAAATGTCAATTCAAGTGTTTGGTATTCATAGTATGTGAATGAAATG
The DNA here is from genome assembly GCF_029220125.1 of Pseudoliparis swirei. Classification (NCBI taxonomy): domain Eukaryota; kingdom Metazoa; phylum Chordata; class Actinopteri; order Perciformes; family Liparidae; genus Pseudoliparis; species Pseudoliparis swirei. The sequence goes on from NC_079398.1 coordinate 14,816,404, forward strand.
CGTCTCTCAGCTGGGCCTCAAACGCATCCTCAAAGATGTGGTTGCTTTGAAGAAGGTTTCGTCGTTCATCTAAAAAAGGCACGTGTTCTCCTCTCTGATGTGTCCCTCTACACCTCCACTCCCTCACTCTCTCTGTTCCGTAGCTGTTGACCAAGGGCTGTCAGACCACAGAGATGACCCTGCGCCGTAACGCCCTGGGCCAGCTGGGCTTTCATGTCAACTTTGAGGGCATTGTTGCCGAGGTGGAGCCCTACGGCTACGCCTGGCAGGCTGGGCTCAGGCAGGGCAGCCGATTGGTGGAGATATGCAAAGTGTCGGTGGCCTCGCTGTCTCACGAGCAGATGATCGACCTGCTCCGAACCTCCGTGACTGTCAAGGTGGTCATCATCCCTCCACATGAGGACTCCACACCGCGCAGGTAGAGTGGGTATATATGGTCGATAGATGCGAGAGAAACTGGCCGCGTGGCTTTTTGAGGCCGTCGCGTTCTGACTGAACACTTCCTGTGCCAACAGAGGTTGCTCCGAAATCTACCACATGCCGCTGGTGGATTACAAGAACCACAAGGAGGGCATGCCCTACGAGTTAAAGTTCCCTTTCCGCCCCACCACCACCAACAACAACAACGCCAAGTGGCCACGCACCTCGTCCAGCCCTCAAACCCGCGCTGCTGGCACAGGGGGAACGCTCATCAAGGCCCCGCCTTCAGACTTCAGTGACCGCAACTCCGCTGCTATTCCCCGAAGTGTGTCCAGTGACGGACGACCCCTCAACCCCAAAAGGTCACAAAACCAATATGATGCCGTTATGAAACTCGCAGATGCACTGAGCTCCCAGCTGTCTGCTGGCAGTGTCCAGTCGGCCTTTAATAACATACTTGTGCGTCGACACAGATGCTCCCCGGGGAACGACAACTACGCTCTGGCCTGCTCCATCGCGATGGGCCGTACGATGCACAACACAGACTCTCCTTCCTACACAGACGCCATGAGCTCCAACCAGTGGAGGCAGAAGTCTATGCCTGATGGGTAAGTTCTTCTGCCCCGATTATGGGTCACATGCTTAATTGACCTGCTGCACGACTTGGCATATTTAAGTGACCGTCCTTATCTCCCCTCTAGGTTTAATAACAACAGCTGCCAGTCCCCCGTGTCCTCTTTGCGGCAGCTGGCAGGGGAGGGGGTCAATGGAATCAAAGCGTGCTCTAGCTCTGGCGTTGAATGGTCCCGAACTGGAGAGAGGGACAAAACCAGTGCAGGTAAGAGGAACTCTAAACTCCGGTCTCAGGATTAGCTTTATTATTAAATATTACATGACTTTGACTGTGCTTTCACTTGTCTACAAGACTCATTACCCATAAGTCTTTGCCTTCCACAGACCCCGTGGTTTCCAAAGGCGTGATTCCTCGGCTCCAGTCATCAGAGCAGGGCAGCCACCTGTCTCCGAACAAAAGCACCAAGGTGAGCTGTAATCAATAAGCACAATACTGGAAGCAAATGTCTTGCTCCTGTACGTACTGGCAAGTTCCGAGTTGATGGAGGAGGCACTGTGGTAACATAAGGGCGGCTGTTTCATCGCAGGTAATGTCCATGTGCTTTTAAATTAGCGGTACATCAGAATCAGAATCAGAATTGTATTTATTGCCAAGTAGGTTTACGCCTACCTGGAATTTGTTCTGGTGTATAGGTGCATACAGTGAACATAAAATGAACATAAAACATACAAACACAATAAGTACTATACAAACACAATAAGTACCACAATACAAAAAGCAGGGCAGGAGTGCAAAAGTACATGCTCAATCATTAAATAATAAGAGTGAGCTTGCAATTTCTTAAAAGTGAAAATATAAAACATGTTCCGTAAAAAAACTGTGAAAATGCTGATTTGATTTCTCATCTGAATAGCCGGACGCTCCGTATTCAGCCAGCCAGTCGAGCAGCAACACGCTCTCCAGCAACGCTTCTAGCTCCGCCCACAGCGACGAGAAGTGGTACGAAGTCGGCTCCCGTTCAGGAGTGCGCATCGATCTGGAGCTCAACGGCTACCTTCAGGGCACGTCCACTGACAGCGGCATCGACGCCACCTCCTTCACTGCCACTCAGAGCAGCACAGCGTCCTCCACTGGTGCCTTCAGGGCCAAGGAAAAACTCCAAAGGCAGGACGACACAGCAGGCGGCCAGAGGGCCACGGACTCTGCGCCCCCAATGCCAGACTCTGTTGTCGCCATCGGAGGAAGTGAGATCCCAGTGACGAGTCCATCAGCCTTTCCACTCGTACCTGATAGCCAGAGTGACCCCGCCTCCCACTCCAGGTGTGCTGCTGTTCTGTCTGAGTCAGCTGAGCAATTTGTGGACCTGCGTTGAGGGTTCATTAAACAGAATGAATCGTTGTAGTGCACATACATCATTGGCATCAGGGAGAGGGAACTGTGTGTGTTTATTTATATTTATATATATATATATGTATGTATGTGTATATGTATATATATATATATATACATACATATATGTAAATATTTATATGTATATATTTTTATATATATATATCTCCCAGTATCCATGATAGAAAGGAAGTGCTTGAAGTTGCTATAAATGCAGACTGTGAGCTCAGCACTGTTCCCCCTCTTCTACATCCCACTTCCTTTTGAATCAACGAAAGCTTTCCTCCTTCTCCTCTGCACTCAGCCATAAATAACTCCGCTCCAGCAGACCTGTACATTGGCACCTTTTGTTCTATAGCATGTGCACGCCAGCACAAAAGCTGCTGTTTGAACATTCAAGCTTTTATTTCAAACTGAAGGAATGTTATTTCTGTTCAGTTGCTGGAAAAGTTCTTAGCTGATCGACTCTGCAGAGATGGCATGAAATGCAGTGCTGGATTAGGTTAACTTCTGGTTTTTAAGATAAATCTGTTGTCTTCCATTTCTACAAATAGTTTAAATGCAACTGCTAAAATAGTATGATAGTTTGAACTAGGAGTGTGTATCTGGGGGAATCATTTTCTCAGCACAAAACTAAGTCTAATAGATGATCTCCCCTTTCTCCCTTTCTCTCTAGCACACTCAGTTCCAGCCACTCGGGGAGTCCCATGGACCAGGGGGGAGACGAGGCGGCTGCTGCAGCCACCTCCCCTACGTCACCCGGCAGCAAGAGCTTCTACCCTCGCCAAGGAGCCACCTCCAAATACCTGATTGGCTGGAGGAAACCTGGCGGGACGGTCAACTCTGTAGACTTTGGCAGCACTCGCAAGTAAGATCAGAACTGTGTCGTCATTCATTGGAGAAATGCGCCCAGCGGGCGGTTGTTGTGTTTCAGACACTGGGAAAAGGATAATATATTTTGTTACATTTTGTCTCATTGTCTCGCATAACAATACTTTTTTTAGTTGGTCCAACAATGCCACCATGTGGTGTAACAGGGTTTATAAAATCATAAAAAAATATCTTTTAGTTCCCAGAGAAGGGTGACTAAACATAATTGCTCTTTTAATGCAGCTCATGTCTCATTGTCTGGCTGTTTTCTCACTGTGCAGCTGTTCATCAAAACAAAGATGTTCCGGGTGAAGCAATTAGGTGGTTAGGTGTCTCGTCGATGGCATTTTAACATCATAGATGTTGAGCAGCTCATTCACAGATTCCTCCCAGTCTCAGAATCTGAACTGCTGACCACAGGCATGTTGTCTTATGCTCTTGGCCAGCACCAGGTGCTTCCTGATTTGCTGTATAATGTGTGTTATTTGGATTTAACTGATCTCTTGCTTGTGTCTCCAGACGGCACCAGAGCGACGGTCTGCTGGGCGGTCAGCCGCAGCTCAGGGCCAATCTCCGGGGCTCCCAGTCTCCCCAGCGGCACACCGCCAAGTCCAGCTTGGAAGAGGACTTGAAGAAGCTCATCACACTTGACAGCCCTCCACCGACAACAAGTGAAGAGAAGGTACTAAGAGAGGGCTGTGGGCAAATGTTCCGTTCTGATGGTAGCGAAGTCGTGCAGCGAGTCCTGACCAATTGAAAAAGAGCATTGGCATTTCATTGCTTCACTTTGTTTTACCTGTATCCATTTCCATTCCTTTGTGAAGCCGTTGTTTCCGGGTCCGCCGCCCACTCGCCGCTCCCTCCACAGAACACTGTCAGATGAGAGTATTTACAGCGGGCAGAGGGAGCCGTCGTCCGGTGCACCGCGCGACGCCCCTACTGACCTTCTGTTCAGCTGCGCCACCATGCCCCGCTCTCCCACCGCTCGCCATGGGTCAAGCCGGCGAGCATCACACAAATCCCTGGGTGAATGTTCAGTCTGTAGCTGATCATGGATCAATAGACGCCTCCAAAGACTCGAGATATCACCGGCAATCGCATTTGTGCCGCACAATTTCTCTCTTTTCTCTGTCCTCTATGTTTCACTTTGCCGTTTCTTCTTCCCAGGAGACCTGTCGGCCCCAGAGAGCTCGGAGCTGGAGCTGGAGAGGAAGAGGCAGCAGCTGCAGGACGCTGTCCTCATGCCGCTGCCTGACACCGAGGCAGACGGCCCGCTGGACTGGGCCCACCTGGTGGACGCCGCCAAGGCCTTTGAGGGTAGGCACGCGTGTTTTCAGTTGCTCCTCGAAATCACTGGAAGTGAAAGTTAATGACGCATACTACTTTTTAGTGGTATGCGTGGCCAACTGCCATCTTTATCCTCACCAGAAGAGGGCACTGTTGGTCTGCATTTGTTCCTTCTCCAAGTCTAACAATACTCCCTTCCAACTGTTTTCTATTCAGAGCAGAGGCTGGTCTTCCTCGCAGCCCAAGAGGAGAGCTCCATGGCTGAGAGTGCAGCTGCAGCCAGCAGTCCCCAGCAGGCCGAGCCTCAGGCAGCCCCGCTGAGACAGCCCTCGCCTGGGTAAGAGGCCTCGGGTTCATGGCCCAGGACCAGTGTTTGCTTTAACCCACTGGTTTCCAGCATTGGTTCATGGAAGTCTCTGTAGATTTCCCTCTGGTGAAACACTTCAGCAGCTGAAATCACAAATGTGTCCTTTGTTCTTGTTCACTTCATGCTAAACAATCAAAGCAGCAACTACAGTGTACAAACTAAATCTCCACAGGACTTGAGAAGGGCGACTTTTGATTGGAGCGCAGCTTTAAGCTCTGCTTCACTCAATGTTTGTTCTTTTCTGCTCATGTCCTGGTTGTCCCTTTTCACAGAGAGACTCCGGCCTGCCTGATGGGACAGGTCAGCCAGCTGGAGTCGATGGTGAAAGTGCTACAGGAGGACTTGAAGAAAGTGAGTCATCTTTCAGTAAGAGTGAGACGCACAGACCTGGATTGACAAGATGTGATGTATCAGATTGAATTGTTTTAATGTCGAACTCCATTTAAATAGGGCTTCAAGAAGCAGCTGTTTAGTTAAGACATCTCTAGTGAAAAACAAGATCAAAGACATTGCATTTCCAATTTTGTATTGTTTATGTCTTCGAATGCTGTTCTCCAGACATTGTTTTGTAAAAAGAACTGGGAAGCACAGGGGAACCTGTAGGTCTGCTGTCACGATGTCACGATGTCACGATAGGGTAAGAAATGTACAAACCTGAGATCACGCTGCTCACACTCCTCTTTGTCGCCGCCAGGAGAAAGACGCCAAGGTGTCGCTGCAGACTCAGATCCAGAACCTGCGAGAGGACAACCAGCGTCTCCTGGAGGAGTCCGACAGCGCCTCAGCCAAGCTCAAGAAGTTCACAGAGTGGGTCTTTAACACCATCGACATGAACTGACGCACACAGACGCAGATGTGCTCGACATTTGGAGTTTGACCACTAATCAAGCTGACCTGAAACTCGGTTGTTCATTGGTGCACACAGACACACACACACCACAGAATTACTTGTAAAACCTCCCATCATGAACATTCACTCCCGGGCTTTTACAAACCAGTGCCAACATGGAGTCACACGTCATCCGTCTTCATCCGTCTGGATCGCCATGAACGACTTTGGGGAGAGAGCAGGGGAACGGCGTGAGCAGAGCAGCGGTGCATCTGTGCGCCTCCTTAGGAGTTCACAAATATGATGTGTTGTGTTCGCTCTCATGGACTGTTGGTACCTTTGCATGTCAGAGACAGCGAGATGTCGAAACTAACCGAGAGGGATTTAGTCACTGTCCCCATTTATCTCCCCGGCTAACCTCATTACAAGTGAACAGATTTCCAATTACAAAACCCCGACACAATTTAAAATGTGTTCCACTCCTGCAAGAGTTGGTGAAAATAGGCTGCGATAGAGCTTCACTCTTTCTAAGAATTAGGTGACAAGTGTGTTGTAAATTCTCAATTTTCAATTATTATTTTGTGTAACTAACTAAAAACTAAAATCTAAATGAGATAATGGGAGATGCTTTGTGTAAGGTGGGTAGAGCGAGGCCGAGCGACCCTCTGCGTAGCACACGCCTGTAAACACTGTCAGGTCAAGTCCTATGCACTGAAATAAGAAGTGTGTCAAATGTTTAACTTTTAGAGGGTGAAGAGCAAGTAAAACTTGAAAAGAACTACTGGTCAAAAGCTGATGAAAAGAAAAAATATGTATTTTAAAACCACAGAACAAAATGTTCAGTTCAGTGTCACCTATTCAGATTATTGTAAATATATGATGACATTTATTTTCTCACCTCTGCCCTCGATGTATGTAAAGAGTATTTATGACAAAGATGACGGCCAAGAAAAGAAAATGTTGTATGCAGTTAGAGATCTGCATGTACTTATAATGGCCAGTCACCTATATGAGAAAAAAATAAATATATGTGTATATATATATATATACATGTATATGTATATATATATATATATATATATAGATAGATAGATATTAACTCCAAACTGAGTTTGAAAAGGAAAAAGCTACGTTTTAAAATCCCAAATTGTAATTCTTATGTCTTTACAGTTTATGCGGTGGATTGATTGACAGCGCCATCTATTGCTGACAACATGCCCTCCATCCAGAGCATGCTTCAATGCCTCAATCTGATCCGTATTCTCTATTTTTAATCGGTACTGTTAGACATATGATTACACAGTAAGATTGTGTAAATCCTGATATTCCAGCTAGAGTTCTCTGGAGTGCGTCACTCTGCATGTAAAGCAGACCTGCAATCGGTCTGTAGATAACCACAGAAAGTCCTTATTTAAACCTCATAACTGTTCCTTTTGTACTCGGACACTGTGCAACTGTATATAACAAGAGTTTGATATTCATCCGAATTTGCACCTTCATTCTTATTTTCTAAGATTATTTTGTATGTCTTTGTGCTTTATTGGCCTCGATATAGGGGAGAATGAAAGGCGCTATATGAGAGATACACAGGGGAGACCTCAGACAGGACAGAACCCATGAGCCGGACTCAAGACCAATGAGTCCCAGGCGCCGAGCACAGCAGATCGCCCCTGCCACCTTCATTATGAACATGTGTGACAGCATGTGATCCTTTCCATTGAGCTGTAATGTGTAAAAATGTTTATATCTATTAAAGATATTTTGTTGAATTACACTTTGCCTCACAGAGTGGTCTTTTTTGCCGTGGCAGGTATATACGATGTATATTCCTTTCAAGACGGACACAAAACAAACATCAAAGACGACAGCCGTAAGTCATTCCTCAGCTGAGTGGAGGCCTGTTGGGAGGGGACTGCGTTGCTGCTTTGTGATGAACACGCAGCTGCTGTTTCTCCACTTGGGCATGATCGTGATCACACCAGGTCGTCTCCCTGACACGAGCCTCGCTGATTGATGGATGACCTCATTGATAATGGGTCCAAGAAAGACGGGGGGGGGGTGATGTCTTGCAGAGTTGTGGCTACACTGCTGCAACGCTATTTTTTTAAGATACGGAGCCAATTTGGCTTGCATGTTTTATTTGCTCTGCTTTGAAATAATTTTTAAAAACATGACCATATGCAGGAAACATTTATTCGAGGTGCTGGTAGCTGAGTCATTCCTAGCATTCGGTGCCATTTCAGCTAGGTTGATCAAAAATAAAAAAACATAATTTTCCATGTTTTTTTCTATTTAATCTGAATGTAATGTTAAAGTATAAAGAAAAGGTTTGGGTTAGCAGCTCAGGATATTATGTAAATAATTGTGACCTAATAATCCGGACAAACGAGGCAAAAGCGTCCACCCTGTTACAGGAAGTGTTTTGACTACTAAAGTGTTTGACTACAATCATTATAAATGTTAATTATCTTAAAAACCTGTCAAAATAATTTAACAAAAAATAATTTAAAAAAACATTTAAATTTTTTATTTATTTTGAGGCGAAAATATAAGGCTGACCCATTTGTTTTAGAATAAAAACATTGTTTTAGAATAAAACATAATTTAATTGGAATGTAATTTGTATTAATCATTTGTAAATTAAGGACTACAAGACATGGTCAAGGACTACAAAGACATAGGTCATATTTGTTCATTTTTTACTAATTATTATAAAACACACAGTAACAGGTACACACAGGAAGAGAGACGGGACGTACAATAACAGACTTATAATAAAATATTTAATTTTTACATTAATTTATAAACATTTAATACATTACATTATGTTATAATATATTATATTTATCATGTTAAATAATTAGATTATATATTATTATTATAATATTAACAAACAGCCCCAACAAGAATTATTACAGGCCAATAACCCGTCATATACAGGCCCCTTCCAATAACAATTCAAAAACGTCATATTCAAAATCCATCAACATATAATATAGTTAGTACCAACATATTCCATCAACATTCTACGATCTACATCAACATTCTCAACCCAGTTGCAACTCTAGAAACTCAAACAGACTTTTCCATCTGGACACTCCTCATTGCTTTGGTGATGCTCTGTAATAGAGGCATACAATCTAGTCATCTCTCTTTTTAATCAGCGTCTCTAGTCCTCTTGGTAGCAATCACCGTCTATGCCATGGTTGTACATACTTGATCGCTTAACTTCTTCCACCTCCAGGTTATTCCCTTGGTCTTTTACACATCATAGGATGGTTCCGTTCTGCCCAATTTCTTCTTTAGGGAGACCTTCACCTGGTTACTTAATGACTGGTGCATTCTTAGATGTCCCCTTCAACCAAACTCATTTCCTGCTGCCATAGCACGGACAGTGATCTTTTCCCTTGTCAGCCCCAAGTGTTAATCCTATGTCTATGTTGTTAATCCCACAGAGAGCCCTTGTCGCCTGGGTTTTTCATAGTGTGTCCATCATTTGACAGAGCCTCCTGGAATTTCCTTTTCCAGGCTCCTTCTTTCATTCAACAGGCTTCAGCTAAGCTGCGCCCATTTCTTCCTTTTTGCTTTCGTTTCTCATTCTTCCTTTTTGGATATCTTAAACATGTTTGACAATTCTGTTTTTGCACTTTTGGGAACACCCTTTCACCATCAGATATCTTCAGTGCTAACAATAATTTGAGCTTCTCTTTCAAGCCTTTTACCCCAGTCACCATCCAGGAGCACCTTTCATGGTTGGCCTCAAAAGAGACAGGTCACTGAGATGAAAGCCTTTTTGTGATATCAGAGACCATCAAGGTTGTCGACAGGGTGTAGATGGGCCTGTTGCAGGGGGGATCGTGCACCATGCGGTGAAATTGTGGTCAAAGTCACTGGAGACAGTTCAGGGTCTGTGTGGGTTCAGGATGTGTGCAGGGTTGCTTGAGTCAGGGAACCTCCCAAAATGGATTGAATTTCGCGTTGCCCACAGATTAATTTCCACTAGCTTGCTGGTGAATTAGACATTCATTGCTCCTCAAGTTTTCCCTTAGTTGTCTATAGGAGTAATACTGCCACGATTGTTAAATGTTAGAAGGAAATCCCTCTGAATAGTAGCATAGTAAAGGGCGTCCAGGAGGGATTCAAATCACCACAGGGAGGGGAAAACAGGGGACACCACACTTTAAAAAACTTTAATTAATAAAAATGGTTTATATCCGTTAGAGAAGTTGCAAACATGATTTGGGACACAGCAATTTGGCCTACTTGTGCTAAAATCAAGCTATGTTAATTTCTGGTTGACTCCAATGGAGGAGAAGAAGGGCCACACATCGATTCCCAGTTGTGTGCAAAAAGGCATTTGTCAGGGTTCAAGCTAACGTTTGACTCTGAGTTCCTCTTCCTCCTCTTATTCCACCGTGGAGGAAGCGTAGCGAGTAGCGTGTCTGCAGACGTGCTGGCAGCTCTGCCACTTCGAGGTTACGTCGACACATGGTCACCGTGACGACGCTAACACGATGTTTCGTCCTTACACCGCGCTATTTAGCCCAGGGAAGGCCGGTTGGGCCTGTTATCACCACCATGTCTGCTGGTTGGCACTAAGCACAAGCCATGGAGTTCTACTCTTTATTTCATAGTTTTCCTCTTGGTTGCACTGCTTCCAGCCCCAGGTTGAGATTTGGAGGGCTGGTCTTTATGTTAGATCTTTTTTCCAATCATATTCAGCCATCGTGTGTTGCCAGGGGTCTAAAATCTGCCCTCATGTCTTCAGAATCAACAGTGCGGGCGCTGGTAGCTTCAAGTGAATGGAAATGAAAATTTAGGGTCAACCAATCAGCTTTAGAGTTGGCTATTGTACGCCAGCTAGCAGGCGTAGTGCGTGCACGTCTTTTGATTGGATTACCAATATTGAGAGGCGGGTCCTATGGGCAGGTAAATGCAGAACCTCAGAACTAGGAAACTGACTTTGATAAACGAATTAATTCGCGTACTACTAAGCTGTTTTTTCAACCCAGAATGGCGGAAGGAGAAGATATCGATTTGGTCGAGGATATAATTATAACGCCATTCTTAAGACGAACTTTAAGACCGATGCCGACGTTACAAAGCCCGTCACAGGCGGGAAAGAGGTACATACACACTATATCTTCTCACTTTTTCATGTATACACAGAGTTTTCACAAAATGTTTAATCATGGACATTTGGTTTAAAGTCCTGGAAAGGTCCTGGAGATCCATTGGTCAGCATGTGTGTGAACCCGTCACAAACAGAACTGACAGCGCTTACTCGCCCGATTGTTTGTGGTTTAACCCCGTCATTCGCGTCGTTGAGGGGGCGTGGCTTATCTCTGTTACTTTGCTCCGTGGAAAAATATTTTCCGCCATCCGCCACGGAATAATTAACCAATTTTTCTACGTTATACTTCTTGTGGAAATGCCACACACGTCATAACTTCTAGCGCCCCGGTGTGAATGACTTCCGCATCCAGCGTCACGAGAGCAGCAGCAGCCAATTAGATCCAACAGCGGAGCAGCTCAGCGCTGATTGGCTCTCACAACGCAGCGTTCTGGTTCTGTGCTGTGACGTCGCTAGTGACGTCACGGAGCACCGTTGTATATAGAGCAGACTCGAGCGCTGTTCTGAGGTCTACTTGAGGATCTGGGAGAGTCCTGGGGACCAGAATATGGTAACCAGGATGTGTACCCGAGGTACTCGTAGACTGGGGGGGGGGGGGGGGTACAGAAATACATGGTGAACTAATCTTACATTAGGTTGTTCAGCTGTAGTAAGACGACATTGAAGGCCTAGGTAGAAAATCCACGGCCCGCCACTGATATATATTCCCTTAATAATGAATACCTCCATATGTGATGTGTGTGAGAAGTGTTGCTCCCCGGCAGTGGTGTGGCTGTGAACAGGGAGCTCAATAATTTAGCATGAATGCAGATTATAGCAGGGCTGCCCCCCCTCTTATAACCGCTTAGGGAAGGCCTTGTCTGCCTGCCTGTCTGTCTGTCTGTAAGATATGCAGGTCAGTGTGGGGCATGTGTGTGTGGCCTGTTGTAATCGGGGGGGATGGGTGCTTACGTCATATTGCTAAATGTTACATGAGAGGTATGGCCTCCGTGAAGATGTGAGAGCTCTGACAATATGGGGGATGGTGGGATTGAATATACAGCATACCTGCCGAAAAGTATGAGAGGCATGTGTGGGGTAAGGACTGCGGGCCGACCGATGGTTTCACGCTCTAATAGGAACGTGACCTCAGTTTCCCTTGGTTACCACGTCGACTGAGAAAAGCAGCTTTGAATGTTCTTCGTCTGCTTTGGCCTGAAGGAACTTGGGCTTTTACTTTTCTGTGTGTGAGGAGTATTTAAAGCGCCTCAAATATGTTCAAACACAATAAAAGGGGGGGGGGGCTTTAGAGCCGGGACCTTTGATGTGATACGAAAGAGTGAGAAACCATGGTGCAGAAAAGCGAGCAGGAGAGTTATCTGATAACTGGTTCTGTCAACACAAGTGTGTGTGTGTGTGGCTGTGTGTGTGGGGGTGGGTGTGTGTGTGTTCACGCTGCATGAAGCTTTCACAAACTGCCCATGTATTTCTTGAGTCTCCTCCTTGGGGGCTTTTGGGATCTAATTTATTGTAGGAAGAAAGAAACAAAAGGTTCATTCGTTTGAGTTTGCCATTTACGCTCGACTGAGTCCACAGTTTCCCATCTAGAGACAGAAAGAGAAGAACACAGACGTGCAGGAGGAATAGAGTGTAAGCTCATCCTCATGCACAACAAATGGAATTCATCGCAATGTGAAGAGATGGATATGCTTTGAATGGAAAACTGCAAAGCATTATCTCTCAAAGAGTCTGACATATATATTTATAGCCTGCGTCTGTGTCTGTGCTCCGAAAGAGTAACTTGTTTTCATTATTAGCGTTTTAATATTCCCCTAATGAAATGTTTCTCATTTCCAGCATCAGTGGGCGCTGCTGCAGTGTGCATCTCTCTGTCCTCCTTTGCTCTATATGTGTATCCACTACACACACACACACACACACACACACACATGCCACACACACACCCGTGCTGTGTCTATCTTTCTCCTCCCTCTATTTTCCTCTTTATATTCTCTCTAATTACTTCATCCCTCCCCTTTTCCAACTTGATCTGCTCTCTATTGCACAGCATCTCCCTGCCTCCCCCCACCCTCCCTTACCTCTCTCTCTCTCTCTCTCTCTCTCTTAAACACACACACTCTTTCGCTCTCGCTCCAGCACATGCAGACGGAGGGAGAGGGGAGGATCGAGGTGCACACATGTGAGGATCTCCTGAACTGCCGGGGCAAGGCAGGACTTGTGAAGAAAGAAGAAGAAGAGGAGGAGGAATAGAGGAATACTGCAGTGGCCAGCCAGCTTCTCTCTCTCTCTCTCTCTCTCTCTCTCTCACGCGGCTCCACTGCTTTCATCCCCCTGTCTTCTTCATCCCCATCTCTCCCCTTTTGCCAATTATACCATGAACCTGCCCGCTGCTTGTTGCTAAGGGGGAGCCATCCGGGGAGCAGAGTGGACGAGGCTTTACTTTGTTTCTAAGGTAAAGAATGCTTCATCAACTGTCAAGTGTCACAGAGCGATGTTGCATCGCCGTCGGCGGAGCACCTGCTGAGATTGAACATGTTTGGGACCGACAATATTGTTCTGGAGCACGGTTCTGTTTTTACATGTGAACAAGTTTATCCAGTTTGATTCAGTTGGGTGCAGAGTGGTTTATTTGAGCTGTTGCAGAGGGGAGGGGGGAGGGGGGGTTCTGCCCTTTGAATATGTGTGCAGTGTCCTGTTGTGTTTGTCTCCTCATAAATTGCTGTTTGCTTGGGTTTGAGGTCGTGCATGTGCAGAGACCAACACGTGCACTGTTCCAAAGGGCATGTCGGAGCCGTCTGGCCGTCAGTGTGTGTGTCGTCTGTTTCACGTTGACACACGCCTTCAGTTGTCATCTTGCAAACGACCACTCTGTGGAGTTTGGTTAGCTTTGCTCGAGCGATTGGGAGGAAGTTGGATTCCAGAATGTCCTCTTCCTGTGAACACGGGACCTCTTGGCTCGCCGTTGTTTTCTTTGAGCAGGTGCTACGCAATCCATCCAGCCAGCCTTTCTAAACGGCCCTTGAGGCGGACGCAAAGATTAGCTGTCTAATGTGCTCCGACTCTAAGAAGAGCACGGACGTGTCAACCAATGGGGAGTGCTGCTGCACTCCGCACTTCTGGTGGCAATAACAAACAGTCAGGCGAGAGCGGATGATTACTTATTCACTCATGCGCATCCCCGTGCTCTGTGGTTTAATACATGAAAGTGTTCAATGAGAGGGACGAAGCCACCTCACAGGACACGGCTGCTGTTGTTCAAGCTGACATTTTAACAATTTAAATGTCCCCGTCTCTCCACCAGAGCAAATGATCTGCAGAGTTGTCACATTGCACGACTACAATTACATAATTCAACTTGTCCCAATCCCTTTGCTAGCGGCAGGCCCTTGGAAAGACGCGGTGTTACTAATTCAGTTCATGTATGTAAGGTTTCATGTTGTGCCCTCTCCGTGTCATGAAGTCCTATCTGTGTCCTCAGGGCTTTTCTTCCCTCAAAAGCTCGTCACAGTTAATGTTTCAAACTCAAATAGCTGTTGCAGTGAAGAGTGAGGTCCAGTGAGCCATGTGATTATTTATTTTCGGGCAGCTTTATCCTCCCGCACTTTGTTTTAAGTACTGAAAATGTGTCGAACTGTGTAATCTACCCCCTCACCCTCTTCCCTCAGGACGATTAAAGGACTAATAAATGGTTTAACTCGTTTAATACGCACAGGAGCCTTCGATGGCAAAGGGTAGATGGGGCTGAGGGGGCTTGTTGAAGCCCAGTCACCAGCGTGGGTTATGGAAATCCTTCGTTAAGCAGAATTAAATCTCTTGAGAGAAGCAGAGAGAGGGGGGACAGCCAAGAGAAAGTGTTGGGGACTTTGTCCGGGTTGTAAATCTATTTCTTAAAGTCGAAATCAAGTGAAATATGCCTTTTAAAAATGTTATTTAAATATTTCTTTATAAAAAAACAGGTCATATTGTGCACCGATTATTGTGCACCGATTGTACTATATATATACACTACCGTTCAAAAGTTTGGGATCACCCAGACAATTTTGTGTTTTCCATGCATGAAAACTCACACTTTTATTTATCAAATGAGTTGCAAAATGTATAGAAAATATAGTCAAGACATTGACAAGGTTAGAAATAATGATTTGTATTTGAAGTATTAATTTTTTTCTTCAAACTTTACTTTCGTCAAAGAATGCTCCTTTTGCAGCAATTACAGCATTGCAGACCTTTGTCATTCTAGCTGTTAATTTGTTGAGGTAATCTGTTGAAATTTCACCCCACGCTTCCTGAAGCACCTGCCACAAGTTGGATTGGCTTGATGGGCACTTCTTGCGGACCATACGGTCAAGCTGCTCCCACAACAGCTCAATGGGGTTGAGATCTGGTGACTGTGCTGGCCACTCCATTACAGACAGCAAGCTGCCTGCTTCTTCCCTCAATAGTTCTTGCACAATGTGGAGGTGTGCTTTGGGTCATTGTCCTGTTGGAGGAGGAAATTGGCTCCAATCAAGCGCTGCCCACAGGGTATGGCATGGCGTTGCAAAATGGAGTGATAGCCTTCCTTATTTAAAATCCTTTTACCTGGTACAAATCTCACTTTACCAGCACCAAAGCAGCCCCAGACATCACATGACCTCCACCATGCTTGACAGATGGTGTCAGGCACTCTTCCAGCATCTTTTCACCTGTTCTGCCTCACAAATGTTCTTCTGTGTGATCCAAACACCTCAAACTTGGATTCATCTGTCCATAACACCTTTTTCCAATCTTCCTCTGTCCAATGCCTGTGTTCTTTTGCCCATACCAATCTTTTCTTTTATTGGCCAGTCTCAGATATGGCTTTTCTTTGCCACTCTGCCTGAAGGCCAGCATCCCGGAGTCGCCTCTTCACTGTCGACGTTGACACTGGCGTTTGGGTACCATTTAAAGAAGCCGCCAGTTGAGGACCTGTGAGGCGTCTATTTCTCAAACTAGAGACTCTAATGTACTTGTCTTCTTGCTGAGTTGTGCACCGGGGCCTTCCACTTCTCTTTCTGCTCTGGTTAGAGCCCATTTGTGCTGTTCTCTGAAGGGAGTAGTACACACCGCTGGAGGAAATTTTCAGTTTCTTTGCAATTTCTCACATGGAATAGCCTTCATTTCTAAGAACAAGAATAGACTGGCGAGTTTCACATGAAACTTCTTTTTTTCTGGCCATTTTGAGAGTCTTATCGAACCCACAAATGTGATGCTCCAGATGATCAACTAGCTCAAAGGAAGGCCAGTTGTATAGCTTCTCTCATCAGCAAAACAGTTTTCAGCTGTGCTAACATAATTGCACACGGGTTTTCAAGGGTTTTCTAATCAGATATTAGTCTTCTAAGGCGATTAGCAAACACAATGTACCATTAGAACACTGGAGTGATAGTTGCTGGAAATGGGCCTCTATACACCTATGGAGATATTTCATTAGAAACCAGACGTTTCCACCTAGAATAGTCATTTAACACATTAACAATGTATAGAGGGTATTTCTGATTGATTTAATGTTATCTTCATTGAAAAAAACAATGCTTTTCTTTGAAAAATAAGGACATTTCTAAGTGATCCCAAACTTTTGAACGGTAGTGTATATATATATATATATATATACTGTGTATGTGTATATATATATATGGCAAAAAAAAATTATGGTGCATGCTAACATAAACTAGTAATCACAACATCCATCCGTCCGTCAATCAATCTGCAACTTGTGTCACGTGGAGCGAGTCACTGTCCGCGTCATGCTTCTCCCAGGCAGACGTGAGGTGACCATCATATTGTAGCGACCCTGGGTCAGGAACGCTACGAGACGTAGATGGCTTATAGGGTGTTTATTCAAGGAACATAGAACAAGCTACCGTTGGCCGTAGCCTACGCCAAAACGACCGCAAACCGCCGTGAAAACCTCCAAAACCAGCTTCACGTCTGCTCCGGGTCATAGCTCTGCTCCGAACGAGTCGTAACACAACAACACACACACAACAACATCGCTGTCCAATCACAGACACGCCTCCCAGCTACCAGCTCGTGAGGCGTTCACTTACATCCGGAACATAACATTTATAACATAACATTCCCTCAGTCCGTTACACTACCCTCCCCCCACAAAGTCCCTCGCCCCAGAGGGGGCAAACAGTCTCATAGGTGGTCAGGGGCCCTGCGGTTCCTCTGCGGCTGCCGTCGGCGCTGGGGAGAAGGAAAAGGGGTTAAGGGGACGCTGGGACCAAGGGCAGGGGATGGGAAGGGAGGGGTGGGGCCAGGGACACTAAGAGTCTGTGAAGGGCGGCGAAGGCTGGGCCCATTGGGGAGGGTTTGGGGGTCTGGGCTGAGTCCAGGGTTCCCCGTGCCCCAGGCTCTTGTCCTGGTGGGGTGTATGTGCCCCGGTAGGGGGCCAGCCTGTCTCGATGCAGAGCGACTTTCCTTCCTCGTGGTGGCAGTTGGACCCTGTACACCACCTCTCCAAGTCTCTCCAGGACTCGGCAGGGCCCCACCCACTCACTATCGAGCTTTGGGCACCTGCCCTTCTTCCTCTGAGGGCTATACACCCAGACCAGCTCTCCGACTTCAAAATGTCGTCCTCTGACGTGCACATCGTAGTTCCTCTTCTGCCTTACGCCCGCACTGCGCATCTGGTTCCTGGCAAACTCGTGGGCCGACTCCAAGCGGTCCTGGAGTGTCCGAGCATAGTCGAGCCCCGGGGGACCCTGAGGCGTCAGGAGGTTTCCCCATCATCATCTCCCCTGGCGTCCGGATTTCTCTGCCGAGCATGAGAAGGGCAGGAGAGCAGGAAGTGGAGTCCTGCACCGCAGACCTGTAAGCCATCAGCACCAGAGGCACGTGGTCGTCCCAGTCGCGTTGATGTTTAGCTGCCACGATGGCCAGCTGTTGTGCCAGCGTGCGGTTGAATCTCTCGACCAGCCCATCGCTCTGTGGATGGAGGGGTGTCGTGCGGGTCTTGTGGGATCCCAGTTTGTCACACATGGCGGCGAAGACACGGGACTCAAAGTCTCTGCCCTGATCTGTGTGGATGACTTCAGGGGCCCCAAATCTGCTGAACATTCCCCCCACCAGAGCATCCACAATCGTCTCCGCCTCCTGGTTCGGCATGCAGTACGCTTCGGGCCACTTAGTAAAATAGTCCATTGCAGTGAGGGTGTAACGGATGCCCCTCTCTGAGTGAGGAAACGGTCCAAGAACATCAATCCCCACCCTCTCCATGGGACACCCAGCCGGAAACTGCTGGAGCTGGGCATGAGATCTGTCTGCAGGGCCTTTCTTCGCTGTGCAGCTGTCGCAGCGGCGGCAGTAGTCCTTCGCTGTGCAGCTAAACATCAACGCGACTGGGACGACCACAGACACGCCTCACAGCTACCAGCTCGTGAGACGTTCACTTACATCCGGAACATAACATTTATAACATAACATTCCCTCAGTCCGTTACAATATGATTACTGTTGTCTACACTCACTAACGCACAGCATCCACACATCGGCCAACGTCGCGGCTCACATTGACCACAGTCTGACTGTCAGTGTTGCGTCAGTGACTGCTCGTTCATCATGAACGTCTGTGTTTTTTTACAGAAAGATGACTCATCTCCTTAAGGCCACATTGACTTTGTGTTGTCGGCAAACATCTGTGCAGTAGACATAATGACTGCCGTCCTGACTGAGCTGATAGTGTACTCCAGTGGGACTCCGTGTTCAGTTGATGTTTAATTGGATGTTCTTTGACACGATTGATTACATACAGGATACTGTTGCAATCTTTTTATCATGCAATTGAACTCATGTCAATGTGGTCAAGTCTGCATTTTCTCTCCTATCATGTGGAGTTGCATAAGTGTCAACCATGTATCCATTTCCGTTATCTAACAATGTCATTTATCTAGTTAAGTGTAGCTACTACATCTAGCTTTGTATTTATCCAACCATGTGTTAGCTCTTTAAATAGGCATCCGTTACTTTTTACGAACTGTTTCAAACATGTATCCCTTACTTTGATCTATATTTCCACTCTGTATCTACTACTTTTAGCCTCTCTGCTCATGCTAACACAGGGCTCTCAAGTGTCACGCATTGAGCGTGAGACTCACGCATTTCGGTCTTAAGTCACGCACTCCCGCCACACATCGTATTTCTCACGCTGAAAAAAACTCTCGGCTCTTTAATGTTTTAATGTGCCGCAGCGCGCCAACATGAGCTGGCCGCGCTGCCGTCACCGTGGAGGAATCAAGCGCTCCCCTGGAGTTCTGCTGTGAGGAGCCACTTATCAGCCAATCAAAAAAAAGAAATGGGCTACACAATAGCCAATCAGAAAAAAAAACCTGTATCTGGGTACGATTTAATCCAGCAACCAATGAAAATAAAACATCCTGGAATTGCGCGCGACTGTCACTCTTGCCTGTCTTCAAAACTTGAGAGCCCTGCTAACACATTTTCACACTGATCATTGAATTTGACTGCGTCGTGTTCAGGAGCTGCTCCACCATCGGTCGTGGTAACTGCAGAGTTGCCCCACAGGGACTCACAGCTGTATAATGTGTCCAAGGTTTGACTTGGCAGCTTAGTTAATATTCAGCTTCCATCAGCCTGCCTTGGCTCTCTTACAGTCGTATGCAAAAGTTTGGGCACCCCTGATAATCTCCATTACTTTCATCTATAAATTGTTGGGCATTTGGATCAGGAACTTCTTTGTCATATATATAATACTTCATGGACACAGTGATATTTTAGCAGTGAAATAAGGTTTATTTGATAAACAGAAAATATGCCATATGCATCATAAGAGAATTAGACAGGTGCATAAATTTGGGCACCCCAACAGAAAAATCACATTAATATTTAGTAGAGCCTCCTTTTGCAAAAATAACAGCCTCTAGACGCTTCTGAATTCTGGATGAAGGTATTTTGGACCATTCTTCCTTACAATACATCTCCAGTTCAGTAAGGTTTGATGGGTGCCTAGCGTGGAGAGCCCGCTTCAAGTCACCCCATAGATTTTCAATTATATTCAAGTCTGGCGACTGGGATGGCCATTCCAGAACATTGTAGTTGTTCCTCTGCATAAATGCCTCAGTGGATTTGGAGCGATGTTTCGGGTCGTTGTCCTGCTGGAACACCCAACTCCGCCGTAACTTCAGCTTTGTTACAGATTCTCGAACATTATTGTCAATAATTTGCTGGTACTGAGTTGAATCCATGCGACCCTCAACTTTAACTAGATTCCCAGTACCTGCACTAGCCACACAGCCCCACAGCATGATGGACCCCCCACCAAATTTTACTGTGGGCAGCAAGTGTTTTTCTAGGAATGCTGTGTTCTTTTGCCTCCATGCGTAACGCCTCTTGTTGTGACCAAAGAGCTCTAGCTTTGTCTCATCAGTCCACAGCACTTTGTTCCAAAATGAGCCTGGCTTGTTCAAATGTAGTTTTGCAGACCTCAAGCGAGCCTGTTTGTGGCGTGTGTGCAGAAAAGGCTTCTTCCGCATCACTCTCCCATACAGCTGTTCTCTGTGCAATGTGCGCTGAATGGTGGAGCAATGCACAGTGACACCATCTGCAGCAAGATGACCTTGCAGGTCTTTGGAGGTGGTCTGAGGGTTGTCCTTGACCATTCTGACCATTCTTCGCCTTTGCCTCTCCGATATTTCTCTTGGCCTGCCACTTCTGGCCTTAACAAGAACTGTGCCTGTTGCCTTCCATTTCTTAATAACATTCCTCACAGTGGAAACTGATAGCTGAAACCTCCGGGATAACTTTTTGTAGCCTTCCCCTAAACCATACTGCTGGACAATCTTTGTTTTTAGATCATTCGATAGCTGTTTTGATGCCCCCATTTTGCCACTGTTCAGAGGAGAATCAAAGAGAAGCACAACTTGCAATTGGCTACCTTAAATACCTTTTCTAATGATTGGATGCACCTTTCTATGGAATTGAAGGCTTAACGAGTTAATCAGACTAATTATGTGTTGCAGTTAATCAGCATTTAGTAGGTACAGGTATTCAAATCAACAAAATGATAAGGGTGCCCAAACTTTTGCACAGCCTATTTTTCACATTTGATTTAATTTCACACAACTAAATACTGCTACACTAAATATCTTTGTCTGGAAAACACCCAGTGTCAACTAGAACATGAATATTACACAACTGTGATCTTTTTTTGGTGAAGACAGAGTAAATTATCATGCAGCCTCAGAGGGGTGCCTAAACTTTTGCATACGACTGTATCTGTCCACACCGACAGGCGTCTCCTTTCAGAGACAGCAGCATACATGTTGGCAGCTGACTGTCATGACCATTAAAAGCTGGATTAATTTTTGAGCTGGGTTGATGTGGTTGATCTGTTTCTTTGACAGGACTGAGTGGAAATGGCGGAGGGGTCCAGAGACCAGGGAGTGGCCACCACTGATTCAGAGGAGGACTCCCCCAATATGATCGTCTACAGAAAGGTAAGGCTGACTGTGTGTGTGTGCTATCTGACCTTTATTATTGGACAAACATTCGCTGCAATGCCCCGCCGACCGGCTCCTGACAGCCCACTGGTCCGTGTCAGTGGGTATCTTGAAACCTTCTTGAAACCAGCTCAGCGCCCCCTGTCCTCTCTGGACCTTCTTCCTACCGATGTACTGTGCCATCACTTGTCTCGCACACTTCAGCCCTCCAATGTTTTAATAAGCTGTCGGTCCCATGAGTGAGGGATTCGGGCGTTGAGAGGTCCTTTCAGTGTGAAGAGTTATCACCTCGTCCCTGAGGTGCTCAATATTAGGGTGAGCAGTATTGGTGGTTAATTATGTGGATCTGGTTCTCGAGGGCCGGGATTGGGAACGGCCAATGGGGGGGAACATACCGCGAGCCTGCTGTCTTTATTACGGCAAAAACGTGGACGCAGTCGACAGATCCCGTCCCACCGTCCCAAATCCGTTGTTTCATCCTGCTCCCAATGATTGTCCATTTATAAACAGATTAGTGGAGCGATGGGCGGGACAGGATGTGGAATAATTGTCAGTGGTAAAATGTCTCTTTCGGGCTTGTTGTGAACCGTGTGCCACTGCAGAGTTCAGGGCTTAGTGACGACTTGAATTTACTGCAAACCTCGCTCTTTGTAATAAATACCTCGAGTCTGCAGCTCACACAGAAAAGGACCTTCTTTGACCCTTAGAAACGTAAAAAATATCTCGCGCTGCTTCTGATAACGATGCTCCTGGGTTCGGGTGCTCTGTCAAGATCACTCGCCTACTTAGATTACTCAACCTGTTCGGCAGAGATGAAAACTTAGAATCAAGTAAGAAGTATAACCGTCATGTTGAGAAGTGTCTTCTCTCTCTGAAGCCTGGGTTTCATGACCGTCGTCACATTGCTGCCAAAAATATGTGTGCGCCGCCCGTAGGTTTGTGTGTGTCTGTTCTCGTTGCATTCAATGTTCACTCCATTTTGTCATTCCCCTCCATGTATTCTGTCCCGCTGCAGAGAGAACATACTGTAGTCGGATGTACAACCGGGTGTCTCCATAGACATCATGGCGGAGCTGCATTATGTAATGCTACACATGCCTGGAGGCGACGCATTTAAGAGGCTTGACTTTGCTTGTCAGGATCCTGCCTGAGGAGATACACATCATTTCATGTTTTAGTCAGTGACAACAGACAGACGATTCGGAGAGTGACAGGACTTTTCCGCCCCGTCCTGTTGTCAAAAAGTGATTTTTGATTCGAAGCTTTTGAAGATGAAAGCTGAGGAAGTAGCCGATTAAGCAAAAGCATTTGTCGTGTACTAAGAAAGAATAATTTGAGACAAAATATTTGTCTTCGTGTATGGTCTTGTTCCCCTCACTAGCTGAAGATGCACTCAAAAAAACGATTCAAGCCCTTCTTCGAGGTGACACATTTAAATATTGTTTGATACATTTAAATAAATCAATTACAAAATGAAGATATTTATATTGAATGGGTGTAACACAAAATGTATGAATACTTTCATTTATTAGATTTATTTAGCTTAGATGGTGTGCATATCAACTCAAAATAAATGTGTTTCATTGAGGACTACCCTTTGCGCATGCGCCAGCTGAAAATCTGTTGTTTACATGAGGTGAAGACATTTTCAGGGCTGTACGGTGGTGTAGTGGCTAGCACTGTCGCCTCACAGCCAGAGGGCCGTGGGTTCAATTCCCACTCGGGGTGTTCCTTCTGTGTGGAGTTTGCATATTTTGTTAGTTAGTTAGTTTATATTTTGAGTTGGACAAACACAAATTAATTAAATTTAATGAATATAGTTATTTTATTTTAGATGTATTTGATACAAATGAGTTGGACTAACTTAATTACATTTTATTGCACTGATGTGCTAAATTTGAGTTGGAGTTGCATATAATTATTGGATGGAAAACCTGCCAACAATTTAATTGAGTTCATCCAATGAGTCATTTCTTTGAGTGTGTCAAAGAGGCCAGATGAGAGGGGTGCTGGGTCTTTGAGGGCACAGCGTCCACGGCCTCTGGACTCTGTGGGGGGGCAGGCTGCTCTGATGCAGAGGGGCAGATGGCCGCCAATATGCTCGGCCGCCTGGGAAAACACGGGCAGCTTCATCCCAAAGGCCTGAGCCCCCGTCAGCTGGAAGACATCAGCACCTTATTGCAGGGAGCAAAAGGCGAGTGTAGTCCTCGTAAAGCGATACAAATATTACAAAAATATGGGCAGCACCGTTTTAAGATGTATGGAGAGTATGGGTTAAAATACCTTCACTTATAGGGCCATACAGTAGACAGTTAGTTTAGGTGAATGTGATGTGATGGGGGGGGGGGGTCTCTGTCTGTCCATGCAGTGGAGGTGCTGCAGTACTATATTGCTCTGTCTCTCTCCTCCCACGACAAGAGGAAGTGAAGCAAAGCAATCCAATAACTGCAGGGTTTCTTATTGCCTCGAGAACTTTTGGTTTCACACAAGTAGGTTGCGCACATACTGCAAATGCGCACACGCACACCCAAACACAAG
This sequence comes from Pseudoliparis swirei, assembly GCF_029220125.1. Classification (NCBI taxonomy): domain Eukaryota; kingdom Metazoa; phylum Chordata; class Actinopteri; order Perciformes; family Liparidae; genus Pseudoliparis; species Pseudoliparis swirei. The sequence continues at coordinate 14,840,292 of NC_079398.1, forward strand.
CTTAATGCCGCTTTGATGCACACTCGTTCCGGTTGTTGTTGTTTTGCTTGCTATGTTTGTCAGCAGACAGAATATGTGATAGTAGATGATTTGGATTGTCACCAAGGGTCACACAGAATAGAGACTTAAAGCATTGATGAGAAACACTACCGTGCTGGGAAATGCAATTAAGCTTAAGGAAAGAGTCTACTTTACTGCTCTGGTGGGGGAAAGCTCACAAACTATTAATAGCTAACAGGGGGGGGGGGGGGTGCTAGTGAGTTTTTCGAGTGAGAGTGTGCTCACCTGTGTGTGCGGATGTGTCGGCGCGTATCACGGCAGAGCGATGCGCGTTATGGGAGCGGCGGCGCTGGGCTTAGCCCAGAAGAGTGAAGCAGCGAAATGTGTAGACATAGAAACACTCTCAGACAGCAGCTTGCTGTTACGTGCGCCTGCTGCCAGTCTGACTCCGCTGTTTTGGGTGAATGACGTCACGTGCGACCTGGAGGTGTTAACCACTTGTGTACCAAATCTTTTTTTTTTTTTGGTTGAAAACATTCGGGGCTAGGGACGCCACTGGTCTGAAGAGCAACTTAGGGTTCAGTGTCTTGTCCGTGTCAGGACCTTCTAGTACTCCTTCAGAGTCGCAGCCGCAGCCTCTGAAAAGCTTGCTGGCTTCGCAATGAGCTTTGTATTTAGTGCTCAATTAGAAGATAGTATTTTTTTCTTTTTCGTTTTCTTTTTCCTCATGCTTTTTTTTTTCTTTGCTAATTAATAATTGAAGCTCATTTCAAACATTCCATCTTTGGAAAATACCTGGTCCTCTGAGACATCATATCCCCCCATTCCTTCATTCATATCCTGCATGACTTATTTTTATCTATGTGTGCTTCTAAATTTAGAGAGAAATCCATTAAAAAAAAGATGGCCTTAAATACTGTAATACAACACCATGTGTAAGGCAGATCATTGAATTCATATTTAGATGAACAGTACAGTGCTGTGGTACATGACAGCGGTATCATCACACCTTTGTATTCCTTCAGACTGGACCGATTTAAAAACTAGCCCAGCCTGATTGATGGGGAAGAAGAAACGTCAATGGCAGCCTGAAGCTCCCTTCCTGTCTGCACCAGTGACTGTCAGCCGGTTGGGTTTAGGATGATCTAAAGACACAAAGACAGCTCCCTTCCCTCCTTCAATGCAGATCAAATGGACATACTGGAAACGTGTAGAAGATCACAGCCATCCCACTGCCGGAGAGAGTCTCCCTCGACTGAAAGGATAAGATGAAATGACTGTAAAGAGCAACTTCCCACATGATCTATTCGTTATAGCACAGCAGGGACCGGCAGCTGGTGTGAAGGGCCGAGAGGACCGCGTTGCTCTAGTTGTGCTGGTCAGGAGGAAGCTTGCCTGCCCGTCTACCTGCTGCCGCCCCACCAATCACCCTCAATCTGAAATTGCCCCTGGGGCGCATTGGAGGGTATAGCTATCCTCTCTTACGTCCAACCTCCATCCGAGGTGTCTCAGGGCCACGACTTGCAGTTCCTGTCCTCACTTAAGATAGCAGAGTCCAGCCGGACGCTCTGGATGCTGCTTTTGGGACGAGTTCTCCCAGTGCTTTATCACGTATGGCCGTTTTAACAGCGTCTCTGCCTGCATCGCGGGAGCCTCAATCTGACGCGCTGGTACGGGCTATCGGGGTCACACTGAAGCCTGCGCGCCTGTCTGCTAAGTGCCAGTGTGGGTTGCTTTTCAAGGGTCAATAAGATACAACAACAGTGCAAAGCTCTTACAGAAGCAACTGTTTAATGTGTTGGCGTGTCTCTTCTCTCCAGGAGAGCAGAAGGACCACATGAAGATCCTGGATGTTCACTGAAAAACCAATCATAATGCTCAATAATTCACAGTGTCTTGGCCGCCGGCGGACTGCGTGATTATCGACCTCATCCTGAGAGAATCACTGTGACTGAAATAAAAGGCTTTTCTCCAGTGAGGAGAGTCCTTCCTGTGCCAGTGCCTCTGCTGGTCTCAGTCCCGGTTTGCACATTGCTGACAGTGTCCTCTTAAAGGAACAAATTGAATAATGCAGCCAGTTTCACTTTGTGCTTTGAATTAGGACTGAGGCGTACAGCTGCATATGGATGCATCGGGGGATGTTAATAGGGAACTTGTGGTTCTTAAGGCCGTCCAACCCCCACTGAGCCTCCCACTCATCGCGTGCTGAAAAGGTTGTTTGAAGTCCCACTCGGGGTCCACCTTCAAGGCCTCCTCCTGTGCTCCGGCTAACCGTGGCATCTCTGCAGGACACTAAAGGAGCTCACTCCCAGTTAAACGGCTGTTGATGATGCTCGTGAAGAATAAACTATTGTGTCATCATGCACAGTAGATACTAATGGCTTATTGGAACCGGCGCTGGCATTAGTGTGTGAAAAAGATGCCGGTCCTCGGTGTCCTGGGGTGACACTCTTGACACTCTTGACTCGCTGGGTGAGCTGCAGCCCTGTGTGGTGCTGACTCTGCATCAGGACATGGCACGTGACAAGAGGACGCGCTCTAACAGTCCCGTGTGGTTTCGTCACTTTTAATGGACAATCATGTTACACCTTCACGGCACTTAAAATTCTATTTCGAAAGTAATATTAAGCCCAAAAGTCCAGTAGGCGGTCAGTTAAAATGACATCATCATCTGGCTGAATGCTGCTATACAGCTTGAAATCAACTGTATCAAACCAAAAAAGCCGAAATACTTTCCTGGACCAAGCTTGAGAATATCAGTAACTTTATATTTTTTCTGGGAATATAATGAAAAGTGTTGACCAGTAAGATGGAGATTTGACTTCATGTCAACGACAGTTATGCATCTTCATTCCCTTTCTACTTGCCTTTCCTAATATCAGAATAATTTACAGGAGGTTTACATGTAATTGTATTCAGCTTATCTGTCCTCCTTTATTTATTTATTTATTTATTTTAACGGCTGGTGTTGCGTCATTAAGCCACGGAGATGGATTAACTTTGTGAACTGATCTAGTTTTCAAGGGTGCAGTAACATTCAAGGCTGATGGGAGCAGGTCATAAAAGTGGCTCACCAAATCATACGTGCGTACGGAGAGCGGGAAGACGTTTTTTTACTCAATTCGGTTGATGGAAATGATTGAGCATTAAGGACAGCAGGGCAGATGGTTCCTGCAAAGTAACAACTTTAAAGGAGCATTAAAAAGAAATACGGTCAGAAGTAACTTCAGTATAAGAGCTCTTACATTTCATGGAAACTACGTGACCCTTTTCAGATACATGCCTTGCCTAACTGCAGGCGCGTGTTATTTACAGGTCCGATTCCGACCCTGCCTTTGTGCCCTCTTCCCTTTTTTACAACTCTATCTTCTTCATGCTTCAATTGCAGCAGCAATTTTAACTCTGACTTGTTCAAACCTCCGGGGATCTTGTCACGAAGTGCTCCTCCCTTGTCCCATTTTCACTCTGACTACACGCTAATAGAGGAAAGGGAGTATTGTGTCACTGCTGACAGTTTCTTTTTGTTGATGCTACATTTTATCCTCGATTTGGCAGGCCAGGCGGCGATGAGAATGTCCCCAATAAGCTAAATACAGCCGATGAAGTATGGCTCTCCGAAGGAGCGGCGGCCGACGCTAGCGATGACAATATAATGTTATATTTGAATCTTTGGATGCCCCATTAGACGTCTCTCTCCACTCCAATGAAAACAGCCTCTTCTTTTCAAAAGGAAAAATAACAAAATACACACGCATGCCATAGGAATAGCTTTTGAACCCTCTGACAAAGACCACGACAGAGCCGAGTGCAGCTCGTCCCACAATGAAGCCTTGAGATGAAATACGCTGACCGACAACCGTACGCGTGTCCTGTCATCTCAGCACCATCTGCCAGCACTCCCGTTTGAATTGTTAATCGACACATCTGATAGATAGGAATGAGTTGCCCTTAAAATAGACGGTCCGACTCAGATATGCGGGAGGCAGCCAGCGAGGGGCAGAGTGTCATCTGGGCACTGGTGAAGCAGGTAATAAGGAAGCGTCTGCTGCCCGAGTGCCGTGACTTTGTGTAGGCGTGACTTTGTGTAGTCGTGACTTTGTGTCGTCGTGACTTTGTGTAGTCGTGACTTTGTGTCGTCGTGACTTTGTGTAGTCGTGACTTTGTGTAGTCGTGACTTTGTGTCGTCGTCTCTGGGTCGAGGCTGAAGCGGCGATGACTCACCGAGGCCCAGCGTGAATCACCACGGACAGCTAGACTAAAAAGCCCTCGGAGGACAAACCGGATAATTTGGCCTCCCTCCAGAGGAAGGACCTGCACCCTCAAACCACATCCCCAACCTCCGTTCAGTTCAGACCACCCTGACTCTGCAGCTTTGCCTCGTGGGGATCCTCAGTTGTACACTGTCACTACAACCCCCCAACCTTTAGGAACTAATTGGTCAAATGACTGAGATGTCCTTGTGTGTGTGTGTGTGTGTGTGTGTTTGGTTTAGTCACAGCCTCCGTCACAAAGCAACGCATTCGTCAAAAGTGACAGAGGACATTTCAATGTGCATGTGTGACGTTACGGAGGCTGGACTATTTAAAATGATGTGAGTGTGTTAGATTTTCCTCTTTCTTCCTCCCCGGCGTGAAAATAATAGCGATGTCCTTGTGGGAGACCCGGCTGTGTGCCGCTCACTCCCGTTTCCACTCTAATTACTCCGTCAATAGCTCATACAATAGAGACCTAATCCATCACATAGCGGGATTACTTTCATCAAAGTGAGGAGTGATGTCGTACCTTTACTCTTTTGGAGGTTGGCTTGATAAAAGCTGCACTTGCTCTTACATTTTGATGTGAAGATCTATGAGCAGTTAACATTTCTACAGCTGTCACATCAGAGAGTCCTTTAAACCAAGTATCTTCTGTGGTCTACCAGAGCGGGGGACCTTTATTAATCCCACCTTCCTACACGTGTCAGGCAACATGAGCCTCATTTAGTTCGACACGCCAATACACAAGCATTGAATTTGACACCGCTGCTTTTGCTTTGAATGGAAATTGGTCTTCACTGACGGTAATGACAGTAGGAAGGGAGCAGCGGGGCTCCTTAAGGTCGTAATAATCCGCATCGATCGGGCTCGGGCAGCAGTGAGAGTGAGGCGGTGACGACGCTGCATGTGGTGGGAACATGGTTATTCCCACACTTCAAAGGCACAGCTGGCAGCAAGGAGCAAATGCACATTCAGAAGAGTGTGATTTGTGTCTCGGTGAGGGTGGTGGGTGTGAATATTACTCGGGCTGTACCCGAATCACAATTTGTAGTCAGCACAATGCATCCATCACCTGGGAGGGGTTGTCATTGGGTCATGCTTTTTCCTTTTACAGACACTGAATATTATTGATTTATTTTCTTCAGAATACCTTTCCTACATCTACATCCACCTCCACATGTTATAAACTCGTGTGCCGGCTTCCACCAGTCTCGTGTTTTACCTGTGATGTTTGAGCGCCTTGCATACAGCCTTTTCCCAAAGTCTTCTCTGGCTGTCATCCCACTCAAAATACTAATCCCACCCTGTGTAACTCTGGTTATGAGTGGACACTTTTCCAGAGAGCTGTCGTACTAAACCGTCCTAGGCTTGTGTCCATCTAGTTTCTTAGAATAGCTCCAGATCATGTATAGGGTAGCACTGTGATAACCTTAATATTCATGTTGTGAGTAAAGTATGTTCTTCAGCCTTGCATTACAAGGAAGAGGGCAAGGCACTTGGCAGATGCTTATTCTTTGTATAACACAGGTTATGGTCCTTTTTGCAATAAATATCGTGGGCTTTGTAGAGTTGTATCTAAATAATACACAGTCGACATTGTCCTGCCTTCCAAAAACAGACCTCATTTTAAAGATTTAAGGACAATTTGAAAACCTCCCTGCTGTCGTGTGACAGTCAATTCAATATGTTTCCCCCCATTCTCTCTCTATTCTTTCTGTTTGATATTTTATTCATAGGTTCTGATAGGAATATGCCCTGGTCTGAGAAGTGCTTTTAGTTTGAAGGAAATAAGTAGACATTCTCTGATGTGCAAAGTCACAGGTGTGGCTCTGCAGATTGCCCTCACACACCTTTGCTAAATGACAGCCAGCTGTCATGCACAGATAGCATACAACCGGGAATAGAAACAGAAAAGCACACTTCAATTCACTTTCAAATAAGTTGAGAGGACATTGGATCACAAAGCACGGCCAGTCCCTTTCTAGGAGTCTTATTAAATACTCCGAGGGGTTGTGCTCGTTAGGTGGCAAATTCTAGCTCTGTGGACATAACAGATCGTTTATTTTTGACTCCCCTGAGGTGAAAAAATAAAAGATTCATGAATATACAGGACTCTCAGAAAATTAGAATATTGTGATGAAGTTCTTTATTTTCTGTAATGCAATTAAAAAAACAAAAATGTCATGCATTCTGGATTCATTACAAATCAACTGAAATATTGCAAGCCTTTTATTCTGATTTATTGCTGATTATGGCTTACAGCTTAAGAAAACTCAAATATCCTATCTCTAAATATTAGAATATCATGAAAAAGTATACTAGTAGGGTATTAAACAAATCACTTGAATTGTCTAATTAACTCGAAACACCTGCAAGGGTTTCCTGAGCCTTGACAAACACTCAGCTGTTATAAATCTTTTTTTTTACTTGGTCTGAGGAAATATTATCGGGGTCACACTGAAGCCTGCGCGCCTGTCTGCTAAGTGCCAGTGTGGGTTGCTTTTCAAGGGTCAATAAGATACAACAACAGTGCAAAGCTCTTACAGAAGCAACTGTTTAATGTGTTGGCGTGTCTCTTCTCTCCAGGAGAGCAGAAGGACCACATGAAGATCCTGGATGTTCACTGAAAAACCAATCATAATGCTCAATAATTCACAGTGTCTTGGCAGCGGATCATGTGATTATCGACCTCATCCTGAGAGAATCACTGTGACTGAAATAAAAGGCTTTTCTCCAGTGAGGAGAGTCCTTCCTGTGCCAGTGCCTCTGCTGGTCTCAGTCCCGGTTTGCACATTGCTGACAGTGTCCTCTTAAAGGAACAAATTGAATAATGCAGCCAGTTTCACTTTGTGCTTTGAATTAGGACTGAGGCGTACAGCTGCATATGGATGCATCGGGGGATGTTAATAGGGAACTTGTGGTTCTTAAGGCCGTCCAACCCCCACTGAGCCTCCCACTCATCGCGTGCTGACCAGTAAGATGGAGATTTGACTTCATGTCAACGACAGTTATGCATCTTCATTCCCTTTCTACTTGCCTTTCCTAATATCAGAATAATTTACAGGAGGTTTACATGTAATTGTATTCAGCTTATCTGTCCTCCTTTATTTATTTATTTATTTATTTTAACGGCTGGTGTTGCGTCATTAAGCCACGGAGATGGATTAACTTTGTGAACTGATCTAGTTTTCAAGGGTGCAGTAACATTCAAGGCTGATGGGAGCAGGTCATAAAAGTGGCTCACCAAATCATACGTGCGTACGGAGAGCGGGAAGACGTTTTTTTACTCAATTCGGTTGATGGAAATGATTGAGCATTAAGGACAGCAGGGCAGATGGTTCCTGCAAAGTAACAACTTTAAAGGAGCATTAAAAAGAAATACGGTCAGAAGTAACTTCAGTATAAGAGCTCTTACATTTCATGGAAACTACGTGACCCTTTTCAGATACATGCCTTGCCTAACTGCAGGCCCGTGTTATTTACAGGTCCGATTCCGACCCTGCCTTTGTGCCCTCTTCCCTTTTTTACAACTCTATCTTCTTCATGCTTCAATTGCAGCAGCAATTTTAACTCTGACTTGTTCAAACCTCCGGGGATCTTGTCACGAAGTGCTCCTCCCCTTGTCCCATTTTCACTCTGACTACACCGCTAATAGAGGAAAGGGAGTATTGTGTCACTGCTGACAGTTTCTTTTTGTTGATGCTACATTTTATCCTCGATTTGGCAGGCCAGGCGGCGATGAGAATGTCCCCAATAAGCTAAATACAGCCGATGAAGTATGGCTCTCCGAAGGAGGCGAGCGGCACGACGCTAACGCGATGACAATATAATGTTATATTTGAATCTTTGGATGCCCCATTAGACGTCTCTCTCTCCACTCCAATGAAAACAGCCTCTTCTTTTCAAAAGGAAAAATAACAAAAATACACACGCATGCCATAGGAATAGCTTTTTGAACCCCTCTGACAAAGACCACGACAGAGCCGAGTGCAGCTCGTCCCACAATGAAGCCTTGAGATGAAATACGCTGACCGACAACCGTACGCGTGTCCTGTCATCTCAGCACCATCTGCCAGCACTCCCGTTTGAATTGTTAATCGACACATCTGATAGATAGGAATGAGTTGCCCTTAAAATAGACGGTCCGACTCAGATATGCGGGAGGCAGCCAGCGAGGGGCAGAGTGTCATCTGGGCACTGGTGAAGCAGGTAATAAGGAAGCGTCTGCTGCCCGAGTGCCGTGACTTTGTGTAGGCGTGACTTTGTGTAGTCGTGACTTTGTGTCGTCGTGACTTTGTGTAGTCGTGACTTTGTGTCGTCGTGACTTTGTGTAGTCGTGACTTTGTGTAGTCGTGACTTTGTGTCGTCGTCTCTGGGTCGAGGCTGAAGCGGCGATGACTCACCGAGGCCCCGCGCGTGAATCACCACGGACAGCTAGACTAAAAAGCCCTCGGAGGACAAACCGGATAATTTGGCCTCCCTCCAGAGGAAGGACCTGCACCCTCAAACCACATCCCCAACCTCCGTTCAGTTCAGACCACCCTGACTCTGCAGCTTTGCCTCGTGGGGATCCTCAGTTGTACACTGTCACTACAACCCCCCAACCTTTAGGAACTAATTGGTCAAATGACTGAGATGTCCTTGTGTGTGTGTGTGTGTGTGTGTGTGTGTTTGGTTTAGTCACAGCCTCCGTCACAAAGCAACGCATTCGTCAAAAGTGACAGAGGACATTTCAATGTGCATGTGTGACGTTACGGAGGCTGGACTATTTAAAATGATGTGAGTGTGTTAGATTTTCCTCTTTCTTCCTCCCCGGCGTGAAAATAATAGCGATGTCCTTGTGGGAGACCCGGCTGTGTGCCGCTCACTCCCGTTTCCACTCTAATTACTCCGTCAATAGCTCATACAATAGAGACCTAATCCATCACATAGCGGGATTACTTTCATCAAAGTGAGGAGTGATGTCGTACCTTTACTCTTTTGGAGGTTGGCTTGATAAAGCTGCACTTGCTCTTACATTTTGATGTGAAGATCTATGAGCAGTTAACATTTCTACAGCTGTCACATCAGAGAGTCCTTTAAACCAAGTATCTTCTGTGGTCTACCAGAGCGGGGGACCTTTATTAATCCCACCTTCCTACACGTGTCAGGCAACATGAGCCTCATTTAGTTCGACACGCCAATACACAAGCATTGAATTTGACACCGCTGCTTTTGCTTTGAATGGAAATTGGTCTTCACTGACGGTAATGACAGTAGGAAGGGAGCAGCGGGGCTCCTTAAGGTCGTAATAATCCGCATCGATCGGGCTCGGGCAGCAGTGAGAGTGAGGCGGTGACGACGCTGCATGTGGTGGGAACATGGTTATTCCCACACTTCAAAGGCACAGCTGGCAGCAAGGAGCAAATGCACATTCAGAAGAGTGTGATTTGTGTCTCGGTGAGGGTGGTGGGTGTGAATATTACTCGGGCTGTACCGAATCACAATTTGTAGTCAGCACAATGCATCCATCACCTGGGAGGGGTTGTCATTGGGTCATGCTTTTCCTTTTACAGACACTGAATATTATTGATTTATTTTCTTCAGAATACCTTTCCTACATCTACATCCACCTCCACATGTTATAAACTCGTGTGCCGGCTTCCACCAGTCTCGTGTTTTACCTGTGATGTTTGAGCGCCTTGCATACAGCCTTTTCCCAAAGTCTTCTCTGGCTGTCATCCCACTCAAAATACTAATCCCACCCTGTGTAACTCTGGTTATGAGTGGACACTTTTCCAGAGAGCTGTCGTACTAAACCGTCCTAGGCTTGTGTCCATCTAGTTTCTTAGAATAGCTCCAGATCATGTATAGGGTAGCACTGTGATAACCTTAATATTCATGTTGTGAGTAAAGTATGTTCTTCAGCCTTGCATTACAAGGAAGAGGGCAAGGCACTTGGCAGATGCTTATTCTTTGTATAACACAGGTTATGGTCCTTTTTGCAATAAATATCGTGGGCTTTGTAGAGTTGTATCTAAATAATACACAGTCGACATTGTCCTGCCTTCCAAAAACAGACCTCATTTTAAAGATTTAAGGACAATTTGAAAACCTCCCTGCTGTCGTGTGACAGTCAATTCAATATGTTTCCCCCCATTCTCTCTATTCTTTCTGTTTGATATTTTATTCATAGGTTCTGATAGGAATATGCCCTGGTCTGAGAAGTGCTTTTAGTTTGAAGGAAATAAGTAGACATTCTCTGATGTGCAAAGTCACAGGTGTGGCTCTGCAGATTGCCCTCACACACCTTTGCTAAATGACAGCCAGCTGTCATGCACAGATAGCATACAACCGGGAATAGAAACAGAAAAGCACACTTCAATTCACTTTCAAATAAGTTGAGAGGACATTGGATCACAAAGCACGGCCAGTCCCTTTCTAGGAGTCTTATTAAATACTCCGAGGGGTTGTGCTCGTTAGGTGGCAAATTCTAGCTCTGTGGACATAACAGATCGTTTATTTTTGACTCCCCTGAGGTGAAAAAATAAAAGATTCATGAATATACAGGACTCTCAGAAAATTAGAATATTGTGATGAAGTTCTTTATTTTCTGTAATGCAATTAAAAACAAAATGTCATGCATTCTGGATTCATTACAAATCAACTGAAATATTGCAAGCCTTTTATTCTGATTTATTGCTGATTATGGCTTACAGCTTAAGAAAACTCAAATATCCTATCTCTAAATATTAGAATATCATGAAAAAGTATACTAGTAGGGTATTAAACAAATCACTTGAATTGTCTAATTAACTCAATCTACCTGCAAGGGTTTCCTGAGCCTTGACAAACACTCAGCTGTTATAAATCTTTTTTTTTACTTGGTCTGAGGAAATATTAAAATTTTATGAGATAGGATCTTAGAGTTTTCTTAAGCTGTAAGCCATAATCAGCAATATTAAAAGAATAAAAGGCTTGCAATATTTCAGTTGATTTGTAATGAATCCAGAATGCATGACATTTTTGTTTTTTAAATTGCATTACAGAAAATAAAGAACTTTATCACAATATTCTAATTTTCTGAGACAGTCCTGTATGTGGTCGCTGCCCGGCAATGCATTAGCCAGCACTAAAGGTGGCTTATCGACATTATGGATAATCAATCAGCAGTGAGTACAGATTTACTGCCTTACACCTACTGTCGTGCTCTTTCTTTAGGACATATTGATTACATCATTCACTCAGCCAATCAGCCGTTAAGATACACAACTCTATAACTTGTCCTGTTATGAATCACATGTATTGTGTTGCCTTTGATGCGTGTGTAGCTTTCCTCAGGCCTCATTCGGTTTCATTAAAAGACGATTACAGGATGGCAATGGGACGAGTGGCGCGCGAGGGGGAGGTCGGCCGAGTGACAGAGGCCATCACTGCTGACACGTCCCCTGCAGAACAGCAGTCATCCCCGCTGGGGCTGAGGGCGCACGACAGATGTGTGGCGCTGCCCGGTGGCATCGTGAGAGGAAGTTTTCCCTCCGCATGACAGCCCAGAATTTAATTACATGTACCTGTGAGTAAGAAGTGGCGTGGCTTCATTGTTGGCTTTGGAAATCTGTCACGCAGCGAGAACAGAGTGCTTCTCACCAGACTTGAAATGATGCTCCAAGAAAACCGTCCTGATTCTACTTCCTTACACACAGACGTGCTGGCGAACGTGTGACTGCAGCCACAGCTCGTGTGAGTTTCCTAAGATCTGTGAGAGATCTCCCCCCCACCACTACGCCTCCTTTCTCTTTCACAGCCTTTTTCACTGAGTGCTTCTGTTGTCACGGTAACACACCTTGCCTCTAAGAGCCTGTCAGCATTCCCACACTCATAATGGAGAAGCAACACAGAAGTCAGGTCTCCGGTGTGTGAGTGACAGTCCTACAGCGACGGGGACGCAGCCTAATGATGCACAGCTGAGCTCTAAAAATCATCCTTATGCCAGGAGCCATGACAGGAAACCATGAATTCTGAAAGGTCAAGGGCCACTCCTCTGACTGATTGTGTAGGCATAGGTGCACGTAAGGAACAGTATCCTTTTGAGCTGAGGCATTAAATGTGCAACGGAGTGAAACATACCGCAGAGAGAGGGAGAGAAAGAGAGAGAGAGAGAGAGAGTGAGAGAGAGAGAGAGAGAGGTTAAAGAATTATGACATGAAGAAGAATTTAAAAAATGAGTTCCTGTATATTCAAACTTGGCTAAACTGATTATGATGTGTTGCATGCTTGGTTCTGAAGTGCCTCTATATTCAACACACACACACACGTGCACACATTCGACAAATCAGGAATGAAAGCAACGTATCTTATCATCTCAAATAACCTCCTGGGTCTTTTGTGGTCTCATCAGGCCGATCAAGTGTCATGCGTCAGCGTTTCAATAGAAGGACCCATTAATTCAAGTGCACGTTTTGATTGTGTATTGCCAACTACTACAGATGAAGTATACTATGGGGTAAATATTGAAAGATGTTGTTGACCTCAAAAGCCCAAATATCTCCTCTCCTCCCCTCGGAGATGACTCAACTCCGCGATGACAGAGTTTGTCTCCAGTGTCTCAAACATCAAGAACAGGCTTGTGGGCCCAGTGAGGGACGAGGCAAACCCGGGCTTGATGGCGCCTCGTCTCCTCTCTCGTCTGTAACCCAATTACCACCAGGCCTTAAGGAATGGGCTCGGCAGGAGTGGCGCATCAGGGGGCGGTGGCAACATCAAAGGTAGCCAGATGGTCCCGAGGTTCTCACCTCAAACTAATCTCCTGCAGGTATTATTACATCATTACCTGCTGTGATGTCCCAGATCAGAAGCCAGAATGAAGATGCTGTATATCGATCAAGAACGTTGAAAATATTCAAACCGAACCCAATGTCAGCATCACGTTTGTGTAAGAGCAGCTTCCATGAGCCACTGAGCTCCTAAACTGGCAGCAGTGGACATACTGGTACCCCATCTGAGGCCCTCCATAGGGGCTCTAAGCGGTGAGCATCCTCACCCACATCCTCAGAATAGCATGTTATCCATCGCCACTCACCCGACACTGTCACACCATTGTCTATTTCAACTTTTACATTTTAGCAGCTTGTACCCCTGTCGTCTTTCATCACATTCTTCACGCTGTGACTGAGAGGCGAGGCTTATATTTCTCCCATTACTGAGAGAAAAAAGCTGATAAATGATAGAGATCCTTCCCTGGAAATAACTTCTTTGAAACTGACAACCAGTGAGATCGCAGCGAATGCTCTTTCCCTCAAACGATCCGTACACTTTCTCCTCACCGAGCTGCCGCATTTCACCTCTCCCTGTCTGTTGTTTTTCGTAACTCTGCATGCCAATAGCCTTCCTTTCCTTTTCTTCCCTAATTACAGACTAGTGGCTGTAAGGATACTGAACCTTATTAGGAACCAGACCTTTACAGTCCCACAGGCACTTAAAATGCAGATGGTGTGAAAGGTGTTGGCAGTGAAAGTACCTTCCCTGCATGTAAATTGCTGTTCATAAACGATCTCTGAGGTAAACCTAGCAGAGGAGTGAACTGCAGGTGATGTGATTCTCTCTCTCTCTCTCTCCCCCCGGAGCAAATGACCTTTTCTGGCTTGTTGCAGCTCTGGTTTATTTTCGCCATGCAATAAAAGCAGATGAATAATACACAGCAGAGCAAAACCGGCCAATAAAAGCAGCCGGTTGAACATGTGGCTGCTGATGCCCTTTCATTTCAGACGATGTCTCTTTTAAACGTCGCCTCTGTATCTGCACAGACCACTTCGCTGCAGAGTGGACTATCTGTTCCAGAAGCAGCCGACTCCTGTTGTCTCTGCACTCAAGCCCTTAGCAACCCGTGGAGTATCTAACAACAGGCGGTTACAAGAGCAGAGATGATCTTTTTCTGTCCTCCTTGAGTCTCATCAACAGAAAGGTGACCGGATGAGTCACTGCGGTCTGCGGGTAAGCGTGGACTCTCTTGAGTCTGAGCAGAGCAGTTTCACTTTGTATTTTCATTGCAAGAATTATGCCAAATCCAAAAGCTTTGATTTTAAGTATCTCCCTTTGATTTGGGGGAGCATGAAGAGAGCTTATTAAATCCTCTTTTGAAAACAGAAAAAGACAGAGAGTCAGAAAGCCCTGACAACAAGAGCATCCCTCCCATCCCAAGAGCACAACCTGTAATTGTTATTTACTCAAACGGGCTTCCTGCCCATGCCGGAACCAAACTTGACAAACTTGTAATTGCTTGGCTCTTCACACCACTGTGTTGCCATGGAGATGGAGAATCAGCTGGCACGTCCCCGTCCCCCCGACCCATCCCATCCCCAAAATCTCCACCTCGCACCCACATCAGTTACCAGAAGGGCTCCTCAACTGGCCCCAACAGGAGAGCGCCGTCCTCATCAACACTCCCCGTGCCGACACGTTGGCGTGGCTGGTTCAGAGGGAAGCGCAGCAGCGCAGTTGGACTCTTCCGGATGTCAGCATGGTTCCCTGAGGGGCGTGCAGCTGGTTGGGCAATCAAGCGGCAGCTAATTGGACTCTTCGTTCAGTCCTGTACCTCTGGGCCTGGCGTGCGATGACATCACACATGAACCCACAGGGCGACACCTGACCGAAGGAAAGAGTGGGACTGAGAGGTGTGACTTGGATGTGGGGGCTGGTTCACGAGGTCATAATCGCTCCAATGGCTTGTTTACAAGTTTACTGACCGCAGACAGATTGGTTCCTCATGCTCTCGATGTGTTCCCTCATCCTGGAGGACATCCTAAAGAAGCCATGGAGGAGAACAACACAAAGATGTGCTCCAGCATACATTTAACCTTCAGCAGGCTTTTCCCGAAATGACGTAACCCAGAGAGCCCAGATTTAGGTAAATAGGAGTCCTTTTCTCCACGTTTAAACAATACATTTTAGTGCATTAATAATCCACCACCAATAATCGAGTGTCTAGAGAAGCGCTATATAAAATAAATGATTATTATTATTATTATTATAATGATTACAGGGATTACACATGAAAGGTATTGGCAGACGGGAAAATGGCTTCACTGGAGTGTAAAATACTGTGTTTCTTTTAGCTGCGGGACATTATGGGAAAACAGTTGTTTATTGCAGAAGAGAAATGCCGTTCCCTGCGGGGCATTCATGTGGAGATGGCAATTTGGAGGTGGGATGGATGAGTGATTAATTTGTCTCTTTCATAACACAAGTGATGCCTCACTGAGATGCAATATTCGGCGTGTCAGGTTATTTATTCTTGATGATGAGAATTGCCAAAAAGCGTTTGAAGCAACTGTTTGTCTTTGTCCATGTGTTCAAACACACATGCTATGCACATGACGGTGGGTACGTGTCTGTGTGTGATTATGTGATTCATTTTGCGTGCATAAGTTTCCGACCATCGCGCTCGGTCGGCAGGGCTTTTCCAGTCTGCGGCGTCAGACAGATCCAGCTGAGAGGCTCTCGCAGCTTCCTCATCATGACTTGGCACGCTGAGAGAGTCGGATGGTGGTGGCAGTGGGGTGGAGGGATGGGAGAGGGAAGAAGGAAGAAGGGGGTGTTCTCTCTCCAGCAGGCTTTATTCTCACTTCGTTCCCCAGGGCAAAACACACCAGCTGGATCGCACTTCATGATGCACACGGCATGGCGCAGAGGTCAAAGTGGCACTCAGAAAGCTGTTTTGTGACAGGTTGTGTACTTTAGAGAAGTTACTTCATATGTGGCGAGTTAATAGGCCAGGACAGAATGTGTTCAGTGTATATGTAATGTATACATACACTGCCGTTCAAAAGTTTGGAGTCACTTAGAAATGTCTTTATTTTTCAAAGAAAAGCACTGTTTTTTCAATAAAGATAACATTAATCAAAAATACACACTATACATTGTTAATGTGGGAAATGACTATTCTAGGTGGAAGTGTCTGGTTTCTAATGAAATATCTCCAGAGGTGTATAGAGGCCCATTTCCATCAACTATCACTCCAGTGTTCTAATGGTACATTGTGTTTGCTAATCGCCTTAGAAGACTAATATCTGATTAGAAAACCCTTGTGCAATTATGTTAGCACAGCTGAAAACAGTTGTGCTGGTGATATAAGCTATACAACTGGCCTTCCTTTGAGCTTGAAGTTTGAAGAACAAAATTAATACTTCAAATATTAATCATTATTTCTAACCTTGTCAATGTCTTGACTATATTTTCTATTCAATTTTCAATTCATTTGATAAATAAAAGTGAGTTTTCATGGAAGACACGAAATTGTCTGGATGACCCCAAATTTTTGAACGGTAGTGTATATTCAATATGCAGTCATATTACATTATACAAATGTAATTGGTAACTATTATGCAGAGTGAAGTGCCCTGAAGACAATATAAGCATGAAAAAAGACGTCTGTCCTTTTGTAAAAGGGGCTGAACGTGAATGAGGAGAATCTGAGATTATGATTTTGATGCCAACTCAACGTGATCATATTGACTATGACGACTTCAACAACTTCAAATAATATGTTTGTTGTCTGTTGAAGATCTAAAGAACTAGATCTAGCCAAATGTGTGCCGTCTAATGATTGTCTGGAGGAATAATTAAAAGAGATGCATATGTGTTTTGTAAATAGTAATGCATGGAAAACTGACATCTTTTGTAAATCCTCATTTTTTAATAGAAATTAATATGGTGAGATATCAAACAATCTCTTTCAAGTTTATGTCTAAGAATACGTTTGCAAAAAAATTTCAGAAAATCTGCCAGAAGTTAAACGGAACAATATTTACACACAAAGATGAAAGCTTCAGGCTTACTGCCAAGAGAGCCACGTATGCTGGAGGTGTCCTGGGAGTTGTGTCCTGGGAGCCCACAAGCCTCTGAAAGCTGCAGAAGGCAGTGGGACAACGCACCCAGGGTGTGAGCATGCATCGGGATGCTCCTGCTCGATGAGCAAGAGAGCTCACCGGGAAGGAACAGCCTTAAAGTCCGTGGCTGGTGCGACGCAGCAGTCAGCAATCCACAAATAAACAAAAACAAAAGCGTTGAATTTAATGTTTTGATCCAAGGCAGGAATATAAAAGTGTGCAAAGCCGTTCACGTGAGTGAGGCCAGTGCAGAACGGTCCATGTGGGTGCAGGTTAGTTGACACTGCAACTCCGTAGAAACTGAAATACTGTAAAGCAAAGTACTGCAGCAGCTTCCGGCCTAAAAGCAATAATAATGATTACAGGAATATTCTGTTGTTTCTCCAAGTTAGAGGTGAGAGCTGCTCCATCCAGCCTGACTGACTATCCACTCGGTGTCTTTTAAATGCATTAAGATGTTTGTACTTATAGTGTAACAGTTTAGCTCCACGCCTTCCTTTTTGTAATAGTTGTTTTCATCCTGTCACACCATCTCGTCAATCCAACTCCCCTCACCTGCCTCTGATCACTCCCTCGTTAGTCCCTCATTCCCTTCACCTGGTCCTCACGCCCTTCTCACCTGCCTCTGATCACTCCCTCGTTAGTCCCTCATTCCCTTCACCTGGTCCTCACGCCCTTCTCACCTGCAGCCCATCCCCTCATTAGTCCCTCACTATTTAGCTCCCTCACTTCCACTTGTCCTCTGCCAGATTGTCTTGTGTTTTCGTGCCAAGTTCTCCAGCGTTATTAGAGTATATTCCTGACCTGCCTGTTCTGACCCTGCCTGCCTGTCCTGACCTCTGATTCTCTGCCCCGCCCCTTTTTGGACTTGTTTGCTTCTTCGACTGATCTCCCGGTTTTGACCCAGCCTGTTTCCAGCCAAAGACAGTATTCTTTGTTACTCCTGTCTGAGTCGTGCTTTTGGGTCCACTCTAATAGCGTCGTGACATATCGTCTTCTTCTTTTTTTATATCAGAGGAAGCTCAGTGTGGAGGTCTTCATCTCAGTGAAGAACACACCTGTGTGTGAACAGCCTCCCTCATGACCAATGCTCCAACCCTCTGGGAAGTGAGAATGAACTACCTTTAAAAACAGTCCTTTAAATATGAATGTGTAAAATATCTGTGCAGAGGTCAGATGAGAAATAACGACATTAATGAAGGCTACGTTAAGATTCATTCATATTTATTCTGCCCAAGAGGATCACAGTGCAGGAACTACGTGTTGATTTAGTCACTGGAAATTATTTTGAATGTCACAGTAGTACTCAGGACTTATTTAGAATTACTGCTTAACATGTCTATTACTGTCATACCATATTTAAATAACAGAAGTATGCCTTCTGTCATATCAGGAATATTATGCCGAAAGCAACTGTGGCTGTGTTGTTGTTATGTTCTAGTCTTGGTTTATGGAGACGGATTTTTCCGTTATATTGAGAAACTAAACGGCTCCGGAGTACATTTCAAACACAAATGAGAAAGACTTTGCTAACTTGAAAACTTTTCCACGCCTCTTCGTTCGGCTCTCGCTGACGCGTCATAACTCATCTCCGGGCGCACATAACTCTTCGCCCATCACACGGACGCCGTTCTCCTCACAGAGCCGAATCCCTTTCAACGAGGACAAGTGAGCAGGAGCCCCACCGATGATTGCTGAATCATTAATAGCGCCATTACCGCCTGATACATCTTTTAGCAGCTGTCTCATTTCTAAAGACGGGGACAGTTTTTAATAGCTCCGTCTCTGGCCATACTTGAAGAAGTAGACAAAAAATGCTGTGGTTTCAATTAGTAGAAGAAGTGAATGTTGAAGCATTAAGTTTAACGTTTTCTTGATGGTTATTTATATCACATCTCATTTCGGTTTGTATCTCACGTCATTAAGTTAACCCAGTTACAAAACCATGTAACAGGAAGTAATATTCTTGTTTAAGACGTTAAAGCAGGCGGGCCTTCCCTGACATCAACGTGGAGTAAATGCTTTTCATTAACCGGTGGCTTCCGTTGTTGGTATTCACCTCTCGCTGCTGCCTCGCAATCAGCCGACACCTTTACCCTCCTACGTGTGCCATAGAGGAGGCTAGTGCTGCCCTTAGAGCCATAAAAGATAACATGAACAACACACACACACACACACACACACACACAGCAATGCATTGGTACAAATGTGCAGCAAATGCAAACATGTGGTGGCAAGATACACAAGTGTTCTTCCGATAATCATTTATAGAGCTCGCTGGCGAAGGGCAAAGTGCTGTTATCGCATTCTAGCAAACATTTTTCATCTCTCAACAACACTCCACACCAAGCTGCAAACACCATTAGCTCGTACATCCAGGAGATACCACGGGCACTTTCTGCAGCAGCGCCAAATACTTCTTGTCGCTGTCGTCCTATAGGGAGATAACGAGTTCTTCTTTCTGCGCCGATACACCCAGTCGAAGGTCCGTTATGGGCAGCACGGTGGCTCAGTGGTTAGCACTGTCGCCTCACAGCAAGAAGGCCCTGGGTTCGAATCCCGGTCGTCCCGGTCGTTCCAGGTCCTTTCTGTGTGGAGCATGTTCTCCTCGTGTCTGCGTGGGTTTACTCCAGGTACTCCGGTTTCCCCCACCATCATAAAGACATGCACCGCAGCCTCACCCCGGTTCGTATGGATGTGAGTGAATGTTGGTGGTGGTGGTCGGAGGGGCCGTAGGCGCTGATTGGCTGCCACGCTTCCGTCAGTCTGTGGCGACTGATGTATCTTACCACCACCGGGATGACTGTGTGTGTGTATGACTACTGGACTCTGTAAAGCGACTTCGGGTGCCTTGAGAAGCGCTATATAAAATAAATGATTATTACATGAGCATAAAAGGACCTAATCCTGTTGCTTTGTCTCAGGGGATTTGAGGATTCCTCGGTCGAACAGAGCCCATTTCAAAGCGTTTCCCCCGTTGATTTGCTTGGAAGGTTTTGTCTTCAAAGGGAAGATTGTGACGCATCGGTGCTAATCTGCCGTGCCCCTGATTGTGCTCATGTAAAACGGTTTCTGCACACATGAAGGCGAAAGCAGACCTCAACTACCAGCATGCAGCTTTCCATCTCCTCTCTCCCTGCCAGACTGAGAACCATTTATCAACAAGAGTTGAGGCAGTAATTCTCCATAGTGGACGTTCAATAATTCATTCCAAACACTCTCTCAAGCTTATGGTGAGCGATTGGTAATTGTCTTGCCAAGCGGAGCTCTCTCGCTCCTCTCCGCTCTGCATTATGTGTTATTAAATCCATATACATCTGGGTGTTTTGTTTTTATTTATTGATGGCAGCGGGTGTATGAATCTTCCATTTAATGCTTTGCCTGTGAAGATGATTACCTATGATTGTGATGGTGGTTTAGTAAATGTGCTGTCGTCTCCTCTTCTTGTTCTCTCTTTACCTTACTGGACACTTTTACAACAGATTCTTCTTCTTTTGTTGTTGGTATTAAAGCTAGAACATGTTGCAGAATTAAATTATATCAAAAAGTGGCCTGGGGACAATATTATATTTATGAAATTAATGTTGATAAGAAACTCTATGAACTGTACATAGAGTCATCCCAGGAAACACTGGGATATGAGACAGCTGCTTAGGGAGCAATAACGAATTTAATAGCCGCCTACTGTACTGCATGTGGCTGCAATTGTGCAAAATCAAGATCTTTTTAAATCGAGATGGATTTCTACAACAGAGCGCCGACTGCTCCACGTCCAAACAGCACCTGACCTGACTGCTATGTAAACAACTGAAACCAACACGGCTTGTTATTCAGAAATAACCTGTTTCTGCGTGTGTGTTTAACCCTTGTGTTGCCTTAGGGTCATTTTGACCCGAATCAATATTACACCCTCCCCCCGCCTTTGGATTAATTTGACCCCATTCAATGTTTAATGTCGGTGTTCTTTCGGTAGTCAACAAACAAACATAAAGTGCCTCACACTTAAACTTGGAAAACAATATTAATTCTAATAATTTTCTGGAGGTTTTAATTGCTGGCGTCAAATTGAACCCAAAGGGTAAAATATGTTAGTAAATATAAAGGTAACAGGAGGGTGAAACATTGAATCGGGTCAAAATGACCCTAAGGCAACACAAGGGTTAAGACTCTGGCGTGCGTGCGTGTGTGTGTGTGTATGTGTGCGTGCGTGCGCAGGTGCAGTATGTGCTCTGCGCTGTGCAGAGACGGCTTTCAGGTGGCTGATGTGTGATGTGTTTGCAGCCGTGGCTGTCGGAGGTGTGATGTTTATCTCTGCCTCTGGGGAATGGCTGTGATGGCCTTTTTCAATTGGCCAAAGCTTTCGACGGAAGTCCTTGTCACAGATGGATAAGTCTGAGTTCAATGTTGTCCTAATCTATGTTTCTATTTACATAACTGATCACATGACTAGGTTTACTGTTAAAGGGAGTAACGTACCGACGGAGAACTAGAAGGGCACTCGGAGAGCACAGACCTCCGCAACCTTTTCAGCTACTTTATTTAGTGATAAATTGTAAATGATGGATACAATTTCAGATTTGAAAGAGCTACTGTTGTGATTGGAAACTAGTACATAATATATTTACATTGAATATTTAATTCCCCAAATAAAAATGTTAAAACATTTTTTTTAAATGGCTGTTATAGAAAATATAACGTGATTAATGTACCTTCTTTTGTTCGACTCTTTAACGCATTCACCCTCCGGCCCCTCCCCAGATTGAAGACATTGTTACAAGAATACAAGATGAGAAAGCCGGAGGTGTCGCCATCCGGACTGTCAAAAGCTTCCTCTCCAAGATCCCCAGTGTGGTGTCAGGTTAGTGTGCGTCACCCTGTATGGAGAGGACCTTCACGTTTACTGGATATGGCTGCATGCTTACCTACCTACTTGTGTGTGTGTGTGAGATGTCGGGGTGAGACAAGCAAATAGCTAACGGCGAGGTCACTCCAGCTCTCCCACAGGTTATTTCCGAGTCCCGGCTTCACTTTGCTCCCCCAGCTCCGCCAGCCTCTCGATCTTTTCAGCAACCTCGGCCCATGCACAATGACCGGGGCGAGAGAGAGACGGGAGCGCAAACCAGTTCCCATTATGTTCAGACACCTCCAACAGCTTGGAACGGAGACGAATCCCAAAGACTTCCTCAAAGCCCATTTGTGTTTGCAGCCTTTATCGAACACCGTTGCTCATGTAGCACCGAGACGCCACTTCTAACCCAAGTCCTTCTCTGAATGCCAGGTGCCGACATTGTTCAGTGGCTGATCAAAAACCTCTCGATTGAGGATCCAGGTAAGCCTGCTGAGAAAGCAACAATAGAGCTCAATTAAAGAGGATGGTCATTTTAAATGCCCCCCCCCCCTGTGGGCTTTCTCTCCTGTCCACAGCCGAAGCCATCCACCTGGGGAGTCTCGTCGCTGCCCATGGCTACGTCTTCCCCATCTCTGACCATGTCCTGACACTTAAAGATGATGGAACCCTTTATCGCTTTCAGGTACAAGAAGCTCCTCCGTGTGTGTCCCTGGTATGTGTGGGATATGTGTATCAATCCTTGCTAAGCCTATTACTCACCCCACCAAGGTCGATACTGTATATCCCTGCTGGACGCTGCGTCAGAGCAGGAGGTGGGCCGCAGAACGGCTGGTTAGAATAGTTGTGTGTTTCCCCTCTAGGCTCCTCTGTTGGCTAGCGGGCTCCACGATGACTCAGAGCTGTGACTGGGCCGTCAGCGTCTTAATCCTGGCCAGCTGCACAGAGCAACTCCCCGATAGGAAACGGGGCCCCGTCTCTCCAGCTTTCACCCCTGCTCCACCCCCTCAATTTACCTCTGAATGCATTTATCTTCGCCTCCATCGCTCGAGATTCAAAGACATTGTTATGCCTGCGCAGGGAGGGCAGCGTGTGTCACACTTGCTCATTCAGCGAGAGCTAAAAATATTCCCTCTGATGTCGTCGTCGTGATGCAACAGGCCCACGTCATCAGAACATGTGGAAGAAGAGTTCACGGTGCATTTGAAATGCACTGGCCAGGCTCCATCGCTGCGCTGTTTTGATATGCTCGTCTATAAATAGATACTATTCTGGAAGAAACTCCATATTTTATGACGACTGTCTTCTGTTTGTCACAAATGAGCTGTTTTTGTGCACGCAGTGGCGTCTTATACTCACTTTCTCCTCGATGATGTTCATAAGGCTAATGAGAGCATGCGTGTTAACCTTTTTGTTCATTGCACTCAAACAAGCACGTTCATTAGTGTCAGCCAATTGCCCTTATGCTAATTAACGTGATGAGTAATAATAGAATGAAATATGTGGTTGAGTACCGCCAACTTCTAATTCTGCCCTGTTATTAAGAATGCATGATAGATGTGAGCGATTCATTATTAATGGGCTTGGGAATGAACTTTGAATGTGTAATATCAGTTGCAATAGAGAATTAAATATGAATAGGGAATATAGATAGCATCGCTCCCCAGTTAGTCATGTGCAGCACGCGGACATCAAGGATCATCGCAAAGCAATCAGCTGTCTTTTGACTTTGTGTGGAAGTGCAGAGGGAGCGTGGGTGGCAAGGAAATGAGATTCCAACATTCATATTAGAGAATAATATTGTTTTTCTAGACACGTATGGCAAGAAAATAATGTAATTCTGATAATTAGCGTAAATAAACATACTCTGTTTCTGTTTCATCCCTTCTGTTCTCGTCAGTCTCCGTACTTCTGGCCTTCGAACTGTTGGGAGCCGGAGAACACAGACTATGGTGAGTCACAGTCTCTCTCTCCAAACCAGTCGGATCTTGCTGATGAATGCCTTCAGTTCTCTCTCTCGTACACAACTCACACTGTAGAGCTGTTGTTGACACTGTTGAGGATTAATCCACATGGCCCATTCCCAGTAATGCATCTGGCCCTGAGGAGCGCCCACTACAGAGCATCCTGTGGGATAAGATTAGCCAAACTAAATAAAGGGACGGTTCCTGATGCAGCCGCATCTCCGGCTCGCTGCATGGCATTTACTTGAGGCTTGGTATTTGTAGAAAACAACACGCCGTCCGCCTGCTCCAGCAAAACATTCATTGCTTTGGTTCACACAGGTAAAAAAAAGAGACAACCCATTTGACTACCTGTATCACCCTCTTCATGTCTCTCTCTTTCTCCTTTTCCGCCTCCTCCAGCCATTTACCTGTGCAAGCGCACCATGCAGAATAAGGCCAGGCTTGAGCTAGCTGACTATGAGGCTGTAAGTACACTGTTTTTGTTTTGCGATGGCCGGGATGCTCTCAGTCCAGTGCTATCATTGTGCACAGACCATAATATGATGGCACTCTGAATCCCCTGTTTCTTTCACATGGATGAGAAACAAAAGAGCTTTAACAGTGTCCTCTGGGGCTTTAAAATGACAAAATACATTCACCCCAACAGAAACCCATTATCAAATTACAGACTTAAATACAAATCTGTCAAAACGCTTCTTTTTTTCAGGAGCACCATTTAGCAGTCTACAATGCAGTCATATACAACTATACATATTTCTAGGCCTGCTTTGCATCAGCAGATCAATACAGTCTCAAAAGGGGCATTACTGGAGGGCTGATCTGTTAGACGGGAGCAAAGCGCTGCTCCTCCGTAATCTGAGTTACTCTGCAGCTATGGTCCAGTAGACTTACGTTCACTCCTTTTCAGGTCAGTATTTTGCATCCAGGCCTCATTGCTCTCGCTGTTGTCATGCTTTCTAGTTGGTCCTCAGAATGTGATGTACTGTATGTTTGAGTGGTGTTATAAGAGATGAGACTAGCCTGCAGCGATACTCCTGAACTTTAGTAACAGTTATATAGTTATTTGAATCCTTTATTGCTTCATTCTATGCTCCACTGACTGACTGACTTCAGTAGGAAGGAAGGAAGGAAGGAAGGAAGGATCCTTCAGTCCTTCATATTTAACAGACCAACTTCTTGGAACTTTCAGGATTAAATAACATATTTCCCAAAGTTCGCACTAAATTAGTGATTGTGTTTACCAAAGAAGTCCATAGATTATGCCTGAAACGCCAAATACCTTGTGGCATCAGCAGCTCAGTAACTTGTTCAGGTACACCTTCGTGAGCGGTCGCCTCATCTCAGTTAAGTTATGGCAGCTGTGGCCTTCATGATAAATGATATACGTAATCAATTGAAGGCCTTGAATTCAAATATCCTGCCCCCCTAACGCCGCGTCTGATTGGCTCCCCCAGGAAAACCTTGCCCGGCTGCAGAGGGCTTTCGCCCGGAAGTGGGAATTTATCTTCATGCAAGCTGAGGCTCAAGTCAAGTAAGTAGATGTGTGTGTGTGTGTGTGTGTGTGTGTTTGTGTCTGTTTGTGTGTGTGAGTCAGAACATGTTGCCGTGCTTACGTGACACACTTACAGCAGAATAGAGAGATGTTGATCCTGTTGAAACATTCATCCTAACCTTTTGCTGCATGCATAATGCCAGTTGTATTTCCCCTAGCAAGAGAACATGCTTCAGTTTGCAGTGTTAGTTGCTCTGTTTTCATGCCTTGCTTTGACTGCAGGGTTACATCATGCATAAAATACATCAGGCGTCCCCCTCTGGAGTTAAACGAACAGTTCCCCTTGACTTCTATCTCTTAGCAATACTCCCACCTGGTGGTTTGCATGTGTAAGTACAGCATCCATGTCACTTGAATCCTTTCTGGAAGGAAAGCGCCTTCTTCTCTTGTCGTTATTGTTTATTGACCGCCGTTTTCTACAAGTGGGGGTGATATGGAAAGCAATAAGTGTTCAAATCCTGGAGTCCCTTTGTGTGGCGAGCAAACAAAATGACACGAGCGTTCGGCTCCCTAGTGGGCCCTGCAAGTGGTAAAACATGTGTCTATCTAGCTGTGTGTGGGTGTTTGTGAGAGTGTGTGACTAAATTACAGGCCCTGAGTCATTATGTTTGACCTGATACTTCAGATATGTGTTGTGTATATAAGTGACTCCTTTCTTACCAGGATTGACAGGAAGAAGGACAAGGCAGATAGAAAGATCCTGGACAGCCAGGAGAGGGCCTTCTGGGACGTCCACCGGCCAGTGGTAAGTTGTCAAAAAGACAGGAAAGGAAATGGAGGTCAGATGCTGTGAAACAAGAAAGAAAAGAAGAGCTGCTCTGTTATGTAGAGTATGTTTGCATTTTAGGCCTGAAAAAAAACAAATGCAGCTCAACACTGTTCAGTAAGATCCTTTTGCTTCGTTGTGGGCAGCAGAATCCTATCTTATGCCAGGCACTTTGCATACAAGCAAGCGTGGCTTTGATGAATAGAGAAACATAATTCTATTGTGTAAGGAGGACAGGTGCAGACAATGCATGCTGGAGATCCACCGTTATCTGACCTTGGAACATGCTCCGTCTCCTTCCACAGCCGGGCTGCGTCAACACCACCGAGATGGACATCCGCAAGTGCCGGAGGGAGAGGAACCCACACAGGGTAAAAAAGGTGAGCAGGGGGAAAGATGACATCCAAAATATAATTATTATCTAATTATTATTACACTGTTTTTTAACAAACCGTTCCTATACATCAGAATTCTTTAGGTGCTGAGGTTCAGCAGCGTTTACTTAAAAAAAGAAATGTATCACTCAATGAATCATATGAGAAATAGAATCTGAAGAATCTTTATCTATATTTTTGTTTAATTAAATGTATAAATATAAAACTTTTTTGTCGAATTTTTTTCCTCTTACAAAATCCCCCAAAAATATCTTATACAAATATATTTATTACAAAGCACATCAAAAATATATTTAGATGTTCGTCATTTTGTAATTAAACGGAAGATTTTTGTAGAAAGATAATTTTAAAATATTTCCAAAAATCACATTTTTATAATATGCATGAAACATAGTATTATTTACAGAATAAATAGAAATAATAATAAAAAATGTCCCTGAAAATGATTAATAAAGTACTTTTACAAATACATACATATTTGTGTGTAAAAGCAATAGATCTAAAGACTCAACGGATTATTCAAACCCATCATATGTATGATCTGTGTGTAAATGTAAATCATAAACTCATCTTCAGCCCCTAAATTCCCAAACTCAAAACTGAGGCCTTGATGATGCAACTGGTTCCACAACTGTTACCTGACATTCTTTAAACTGCCCTCCCGAGTCCCTGATGGCCGGATCTGACACGGTTTGCCAAAACAACAACAAAAGCATCAATACGAAACATGTCTCTCGTCTTCTTCAGTCGGTCTACGGGGTCCCGGACGATGGCCAGAGCCATCCGAGTCCCGTCCACATCAGCTCCCAGCCGGCCAGGAAGACGACCAGGGAGGACGTTCAGAAGGAGGTAAGTCTCCTCCACAGGTCATTACCGCCAGTCGGCCTCCCCCATCCATCAGAACGACAGTCAGCGACGCAGACTGATGAGCTGTTACCTTATTTAGCTTCCTCATTACTCTTCCTCAATCCTCTGTCAGATTACCTTCCTGAAAATCCAGCTGGACAGACACTGCATGAAGGTTTCCAAAGTGGCGGACAGCCTGATGAGCTACACGGAGCAGTTCATAGAATATGACCCCTTTGTGTCGGCCACAGAGCCTTCCAACCCCTGGATCAGTGATGACGCATCCTTCTGGGACTTGGAGGCAAGGTGAGGATGAGAGGGGGGGGGGGGGGGCATGTTATGATGCAAGCTGAGAGTTCACCGGAGGCTGATGATGCTTTCAAATCTGTTTTCTCCGAGCAGTCGTGACCCCAGCCAGCAGCGTGTAAAGAAATGGGGATTCTCTCTGGATGAGGCTCTGAAAGATCCGGCGGGACGAGACCAGTTCCTGAAGTTCCTGGAGTCCGAGTTCAGCTCAGAGAACCTGAGGTGAGAATGAAAGTACCTCGGGCCTTTCTTACGGTGGATATGATCATTATTGTTATATTAACAATGAATAACATGATTACTTCTCTGTGAAACCTGTCAATAATGATGCAATACAATAACTAAACAATACGAGAAATGTGGTGATCTAATTAGATTTTGGGCATCTTTCCCCTTTATTCTTTTCAGAAACACATGTGTTATTACACAGTGTACTACATTCAATCAAGTATCATAGTTTTGTTTTGTATTTACTCTACTTGAGTATTTATTTGTCATGTTACTTTGTACTTTTGCTTCATTACATTTTACTGTTACTTTAATTTTAGAAATAAAACCTTATAAATTATGGAAAGTGAAATATGTTCAAATGTTTACCCTACAGTATATGAAATGTACTATATAATACATCATATATTAGTATATAATATTATACTATGTTATATACATATTTATATAGATATATATATACAGTATATATATATATATGCAAACACAAATGTTATGCAAGTGAAGATTTTAATGGTGCATATTATGTAAACCGTATATAATGGAAATAATCAAATGAATTCAGTAATCGTAATAAATGGCATCGTCAGCAGATTTAATTTAACAAGACAGGCAGCTGAACGGTCGTTTCTTTAATACACAATCTCATATTTCAGGGACGTTGTTGGATTGTGATTAGATGCGATGTCGTTGTAGGTTCTGGTTAGCGGTGCAGGATCTGAAGCGGCGGCCGCTCCAGGAAGTGTCCTCCAGGGCGCAGGAGATCTGGCAGGAGTTTCTAGCCGAGGGCGCGCCGAGCTCCATCAACCTGGACTCTCACAGCTTCGAGCGCACCAGCCAGAACCTCAAAGACCCGGGCAGATACAGCTACGAGGACGCCCAGGTGGACAGTGTTGCGTCTTCCTCATGGATGAATTCACATAACTACACATGGTCAGACGAACACAAATGGACACACGAACACAAGTCTGAATTAACACCAGACACACAGACTGCCAACACACCTAAGCCTGTAGACATTGTTACAGCCAATGCTTAAAAAGGGATGTTGTGCTTCATAAAGGATGCTGAAACTGTAGCCTGCACAAAAACAACATATTTAAGATATATATTTTCATATAAGCTCTTTTTTCTCATTAAAAATGGGTTTTCCAGCACTACATCCCTGTTAAGAACACACACACACACACACACACATACACACACCACAGCTATGGGTTTCCTCTCCCATCCACCTGCCCAGGGAAACACTGAACCCTTCCACCCCACTCGTGTTACAGAAGTAAATGAATGAGAGGGCAAGGAGGAGCAGAACGAGAGAGAATGACTTGAGTGTGTTGGTGCCAGAGCCTAATGAGGCGAGTAATGAGCCATGACGAGGTTGTTGGGTTGGTTCACCATGGACTCCTGTGGTTCAAAGGGGGTTGGCGATGTGTGGCGTGGAGCGCCGCTTACTGGCAGGATATTACTCAGCTGTGTCACTCGGTCTGCATCACCAACTCTGAGTCACACACGCATGCGTCGCATGACCATCGTCTGGCCCTCCTTTGTTGTCTTCGTTTCCCCTTTAACCTGCCGTCTGTCTGCACACACTCATCACTTGTTCTTTCTATTGCAGGAGCACATATACAAGCTCATGAAAAGTGACAGCTATGCACGCTTTTTGCGATCCAACATCTACCAAGACCTCCTGTTAGCCAGGAAGAAGGTGAGCTGCACTCGATGACCCCCATGGCTCCCTCTTATTGCATTTATCTTCTTGTTCTGATTCTTTGTAATGATTCAAAATCATGTCAGGTTCACATATATATATATACAGGACTGTCTCAGAAAATTAGAATATTGTGATAAAGTTCTTTATTTTCTGTAATGCAATTAAAAAAACAAAAATGTCATGCATTCTGGATTCATTACAAATCAACTGAAATATTGCAAGCCTTTTATTCTTTTAATATTGCTGATTATGGCTTACAGCTTAAGAAAACTCTAAAATCCTATCTCATAAAATTTTAATATTTCCTCAGACCAAGTAAAAAAAAGATTTATAACAGCTGAGTGTTTGTCAAGGCTCAGGAAACCCTTGCAGGTGTTTCGAGTTAATTAGACAATTCAAGTGATTTGTTTAATACCCTACTAGTATACTTTTTCATGATATTCTAATATTTAGAGATAGGATATTTGAGTTTTCTTAAGCTGTAAGCCATAATCAGCAATAAATCAGAATAAAAGGCTTGCAATATTTCAGTTGATTTGTAATGAATCCAGAATGCATGACATTTTTGTTTATTTAATTGCATTACAGAAAATAAAGAACTTCATCACAATATTCTAATTTTCTGAGACAGTCCTGTATATATACATCAGAGTGATTATTAAATACTCTCTCAGCCTGTCGCTGCTGCTCTAAAACAGCCAATCACGGTGAAGTATAAAGTATCATTGATATACATTTAATGATATAGAAGCACTGCCTAAATGTTGAATTCAATTTAAAGTGTATTTATTGCGCTGGTCGTTGCGTCGAAAAACGGCCCCCATGTGAGTAAGTACAACTAAGTACTGTCCTAGAATTTTGAGGTATTTGTACTTTAAATTGATGGAGAAGTACATCGTATATCCACATGGGATATAAAGTAGAGGCATGTATTGTATTTCACTCCAGGACATTTATTTGACAGCTTGAGTTACTTTGCGTATTCAGATTAGTAATACAACATACAACTAGAACGGGCACTCGGTAGAGTGCATACCTTCGCATATCACAAGATTGGGCATTGAATTATGAACATTTTGGCATTAGTTTCATGCCATTTGGATACAAATTGACCACGCTATGGTAAAAATATGTTGACCTTTCTATGACCTTGACCTTTGACTCGATTGCTCCCAAAATCTAATCAAATGGTCCCCGGATAATAACCAATCCCACCAAATTTCATGCGATTCGGTTTAAAACTTTTTTTGTTTTGCGAATAACACGCATACAAATAAATTAATTAATAAATACACGGCGATCAAAACATAACCTTCCGCATTTTCAATGCAAAGGTAATCAACTAAATAATGGTTTATCATTAGAGATTATCCTAAATAATGTGGGTACACTTTGACCAAACTTTACCAGCTGCAACATTAGAGATGCTTTCCCATGAATGCTTCACTCAATATATATTATTATGAAATGAGGGGTTCTGCATGATTGCATTTCTACTTAATATTCTACTTCATATTTTAAATGCATACATTTGACTTGTAACAGGTTATTTCTACACTGTAGTATTGATACTTTTACTTCAGTGAAACACCTGAATATGTTGTTCTACCACTAGCGAGTTTATTTTGATATACACACGGGAAAATAAAATAAAGGACTTGTACCGAAGGCAATCTGATCACACTTTAATGCGACATATGTGGGCCGTCTTCTGGTCATTTGGCGGTTCTTAACAAGGCATGGCATTCATGAAGCTACTTCCAGAGACCGGAAAAGGCAGAACAACTGTGCCCAAGATGCAGGTGCAAGGAAACTGCTAAATTATGTCAAATGTCTGGGGAGCAGTCTCGAAAGACATTCCAGCATATGTGCTCCACACGGGGAAAACAGCTGAAAACAAGAGGGACGACAGGCAAGAGAACATCAGCAGGCAGGAGACTGAGGTTGTGTGTTTGACACGGTGTCGTGACGCTGATTCGGTTTGCTTTGTTTCTTTGCTCTCTGTGTCACTTTAGGACGTGCACAGGGAAACAATTAGCTGTCATTTCACGGTTATTGTGTAATATGGAGCTTTTCAGCCAATCACAGCTGCCTCTGTTCATGCTCGCCGTTCTCCCCTCCCGTGTGGACACCGCTCCTTCTGCTGGCCGGTCACTGCTCCCACTCAATGTCCTAAAAGAAAAAAAATCCCACATTGCCCTCGGCCCTCATTCTTTGCAACGCTTGGCCCCTTTTTCCCTCACTAACGACTTCACCCCCCCCCCCCCCCACAACACCCGTACCTGACCCAAACACTCACCCTGCTTCCACCCCCTCCCAAAACAGCAGCCAGCAGACCCTGAACAGGGCCGCCGCACCTCCTTGGAGAAGTTCACCCGCAGTGTGGTAAGTCCTCTGGAGCTGGGGCTGTCCATCTCACAAACCACACTGGCTGGCTCATTATCAGTGGCTTTTGCAATGATTACCATATTACACTCTATTGTGGCTCTTTTCACTTTTAATAGGATGTGTATTTTGTGAAAAAGATCCCACGCTAGTCACATGAATGGTTCCAACCAAGCATTTTGGATTTTTTTTTTAAGCACCTTGTTGGGATTTTGATGATTTTCTCGGTACTTGTACTTCCAGCCTCTCAGTCTAGTAATATGTTATTTATTTGACCTTCCAGGGCAAGTCTTTGACGGGAAAGCGCCTCACGGGCCTGATGCAGTCATCCTGACACAGCCTGTGCTGCACAGTCACACCCTGCCGGAGGGTGAGGGCCACGCGGGAGCGGCGGCAAGGGCCCGGACAGCGGAGCCGGGCGGGCCCGGGCTGCTGTGGAGGCTCTCGCACACTGCTCCCAGGACCGCTGCCATACTGGTAGCGCAGCACTGGGCCTGCCAGGGGAAACGCCCCAAACAGAACCACTGAGTGAAAGACATTGCTGACAAGGAGAACTTTAGCCAACACACCACATGGCATGCAGCATTCAGAATAAGCATCCAGACGAGGGCCGCCCTCTTTTGATCACGTCGTCAGCAAACTAGTTGTTAGGCTCTTTGTTAACGTTTGTATCGTTTTTGTTTTATATACATGTTTATTGTATGTTAAAAGCACATCTGTGGTGTTGCACCAATATTCTTTCACAGAAACTACATTTAAGAGCTATTAGCCGCAGCATTTGAATTGCAATGAGTCGACTAGTTCTCCTAACCAGCTGGGGCCAAGGAGGTCAAAGAGGTCAAGGTCGAAGAGGCACATCGACACAGATACAAATCGACAGTATTTTGCAAAGGTCTCTGTACTCACAAGGCACACAGCAATAAATGAAGTGCACCTTTTTCTTTTTTTGGGAAATATATCCTTTTTATATCCTTAAAGGTTATATTATATCTGTTCATTATAAAGCATATGACATGCCATTTAAATTGTGTTTTGGCAGCAATCAGTAACACAACATTGTTTTATTCAACAACATCTACAAGAGACTTTTGAAGATACAACTTTTCATGCTTCATTACATTCCAAAATCTGGCATAAGGGCTTAATGTAGCATTAACACAGCACCGCTGCATGTTTCCTTTAAATGTCTTTGTTGAGGACGTGTTGTTTGTACAACAATGATTCCTAATGAGACTTATGTAAAAGATTAATTCAATCCAGTTGGCAAATTGTTTTTACTGAACATTTACTCTTTAAATTCCAAACATTTCAGGCGGCTCAGTCAAATGAGTTCATTCCAAAAGTCTGTGTGAATAACTGAGACTCAAACATGACCCGCATGCTGTGTGAATCCGTGATTTGAGCTCTTACTTTAGTCACAGTTCTAGCTGCACAGTCACATGTGACATGGCATCCACACGCTCCGTTGGCTTCCAGTGTGGGTTTTAACGTTTCCAGTGCCACGGGTCCATCTAGTGGTGGTTTAACCACCGGACCAGCAACAGAGTGTTACAACACTGTAATAAACCGTTTTTATATTGACAGAATTCATGATGTCAAACCGCGTTGTCCTCCAATCATGGATACATCACAAGGCCTGCAGCCCAATCTGGGATCATGTATGTTTTGTAGCTTTTTTTTTACTGCATGAATATCTCATCTTTTGTTTTTGTCAAAAACAACGAAACCTTCCCACTTCAGTTTGGCAAACTGTCTGCTGTGACTCTCCATCTAATATGTGTCGTGTGCTTTAATGACTCTGGGGGAAATGGTGCATGCTATTGGGCCATAATGGAGACAGGGGAAGGTGGTTTGATTCTCCAAAGACACACAGACAAGGAATCGCCCTGAACTGGAGCACCAATCCTCAGCCCTGAAATGCAACTGGGAACAATCTTTGAACTGTGAAGGGCGCCGCGTCCTGACCTTTATGCTCAGGCCTCGTGTCCACCGCGGCTGCAAACGTCTCACACAGACGGAAAGCACTTTGTCTGAGGAGCTGTTGGCCTCACAGCGGCTGCTGCAGGGACACACTGCACTGCTGGATGAGGGCATCACCGTTTATTTTCTATTTGACCCGTTGCAATGAACTGAACAGGTCATATTAGTAACTATGTACCAAATGTTATCAGCACAAACACAATGACTATGTACGGTGTGCATTGTAGATGTAAATTGGCAAAATGTCCTTATCCAAAAGCACACTTTATTATAATATGGGCACATTACTATGCATGTAATATATTCAGGGTATTTTGTGCTTTTAGTTCCTCAATCAGCAAGATGACTAATGGCACTCCAAAACACTCAAGCACCTGATATCTACTCCTGGGTACCAAATAATAAAAAACTCTGCACCTCCTCCGTGCCACTGTTGCTGTCTGCGTCATGAAACAAAAGAAGCTCAATGTGTCTCCTCTGATGCACGGCTCAGTTTTGTGTTCTCTATTTGCTGCGTTTTGCCCAACAGCTGCGCATGTGTTGTCAAATGAGTGAGGATGTGGGTTTTTTCGTTTGTTTTTGTTGTCACTATTTGCATGAGTTTCTTGATACACGTACATATCGTGTGTTGAGCTCTCAGCGCCAACTGAATATTTATTTAGCCTTTTCTTTCTGTGTTCACTGCCACACATACAATGTCTGTATTTGTTTGTGGAGCACTCATCAGTCACAGTATTTATCTCCTGGCATCGTGAAGGTTCAGCCGGAGGCCGTCGGCTAAATGCCAACATGGGAATATTTATCAGGTAAATGTAGAACGTGTTCAGCATCTTAGTTTAGCATGTTAGCAAGCAAACACTGCCAAGGCTGTCCGAAAGATGTTTTTTAATTCACATTTTAAACCCGCTGATGAGAATTAAGGGATCACTAAAGTTATTAGAATCCATCTTGAGATGGACTTAGAAGTCGGTTACACATTTTTTGGCAATCCATCTAGTTGTTGACATATTTTAGTCGTGACCAAAGTGGTGGCCTGAATAAATAAAGGAATGTTTGACCAGCCTTTGAAAGGGATGCCACAGAAAGTCCTTTAAAATGTCTTAGTATCGTGTTATACAAAAGTCATAATAAAGCATGAGGTAAAAACAATTAATGAAAAGGTCTTTGTAGAGTATGCAGTAAAAAGACATTTGTATAGAATTATATGTGATAGCAAAGTTATAATATAGGATGTCAAAACATATTTTTTAGCATAGTCATACATACTATACAATGATGTATGACATAGTATTGTAAGACTATATTTTCAATTTAGTTTATTTTGTATAGTCTATCAAAAATTACAAATTTGCCTCAAAGGGCTTTACACGACATCCACGAGATGTGAGTAAAGGTATATAGTATTCATTTTTTCATGACGTACTATATTATGTTGTGATTTCTAAGACATGTTATACCATACATGACATTTTAATTGAAATGCTATATTAAAACTTTTTATTACATGATATTCTATGACTTTTTATGACATTTACCATATTTTGTATGACCTTTTAGAAACAGTATACTATGACATTTTAATAAAAAGATTTATGAAATAATCTACTCAGACATGTTATGTACCTAGAAAAAAGTTATCTGGAGTGTGTAAAAAAACTAAAAAAAACTACAAAACTACATAAAATGACATCGGTCATTTCAGATGGCAGAAATGACACATATAATGAAAAATAACAAAAGCAGTAGTAGCAATACCAATAGCAGAAATAATAACATCAAAAATCATACTACTAATAAGATGCTACAGTAGATGTTTAATGATAATGATAATAAAAACAGTGTCGGGAACATTAATGGTAAAAGACATCAGGATGGACCGTGGCGGCCGCACCACCACGGTCCAGGTTTACTCGTGATCCATGGAAATTTGTGAGGTGAGAAAGCGCCTAATAGTCACCGCTTAAAAGAAATGTCAGTTTGTCCCAAAAAAATCCTATCATAGTAGGTCAAAGTTTAGGAGAGGAAGTCATGTATGTGAAATCTTTTTGAAAAATGTGAAAAAAGTCACAAACAAATGTAGTAAAGTCATAGTACTTAGAAAAAGGGTAATTAAATAGTGCTTCTAATAACGTCAAAAAAGTAAGATATAAATTTGACTTTTTATGACGTATTGGTACCACGAGTTTAACATTATAGTGGAATAAATAGTACAGTATTTCTTTTTAAATTATGTCAAAAGAAAGTCAAGATTGTAGTTTATGATAAGTAACATTAGACTGTCGAAATTTCTTTTTTTTAATGCATAGACTAGTATGTTGAATCCTGTTGTATTATGTTGAAAAATCATAGTATATGCCGAAATAAAACTAATAGCACAGTAAGTCATGAGGAAGCTCCTAGGATAGTATGTGGAAATAAAGTTATATAGTTATTTCAAAAGAAATGACAGAGAGTCACATTGTTGTATGTTATATGTCAAAGAAAAGTCATACCAGTATATTATTTAGAAAAAAGGGATATTATAGTGCATCATAACTAGGTCATGGTATCAATGTGTTAAAATTAAGCATGTCTTAAAGAAGTCATACGATAGAATTTTGAAAAAAACATTTTATAGGTCTGAGTATAGTATGTCCAAATAAAGTGATATTATAGTACGTCATAAAGGCATGAGGTCCGCCCTAAAAAGGTCCTGGTGTAGTATGTTAAAAACAAGTCATGCTATAAAATTCAAGTCATAGAAAAGTATGTCCAAAAAAATTCTAAAAACTATGAAAAACAAAATCATGCGAAAGCATGTTGGAAAGATATAAAAGAATAAAAATGTCATAGTAACATTTTACATAAAAAGTGCCATCAAAAAAGTATTGCATTTCATAAAAAACGTTTTAAAGTGTCAATAAAAAAACATCTTGCCTGGTCATACAAATTAAAAGTATTTTTTTATGTCTTAAAAGTGACAATAACAAATATAAAATTCCATAGTACAGAATATTAAAATACGTACAATGTTTCCACATTTACAATTAAATAAAAATCCCATAGTGATTTGAAAATTCATAAAAGTCATATTATAGTCTGTCATATAAAAGTCAGAGTGTACGAGTTCTTTGAAGTCATACAAAAAGATTCATGGTAAAACGTGCCAACCAGTCAAGTTGGAAGTTACATCCATGTTTGTGGAAATCATTTAAATTATTCTTGTACAAAATTGTCATAATTAGCATATTAATTCTTGACCTATGGCCGAGAACATATTTTGTAATTGCAAGTGGATGTTTGCAACACACTTGAAGATGTTTGAGGCATTCCTGAGACTCACGAGAATGGCACAGACGTGATGTCACGTATGATGTCACTTATGCCACGTTGACTTTAGACCACCAAAATCTCCAACAGTTCATCTTTGAAGTGGACGTCTAAGCCATATTTGAAGCATCTCCCTCCTTTATACCTGCAGACCATAATAATCATACAAGGCTTCTTTTAGCTTTCTTAACCCTTGTGTTGCCTTAGGGTCATTTTGACCCGAATCAATATTACACCCTCCCCCCGCCTTAGGATTAATTTGACCCCATTCAATGTTTAATGTCGGTGTTCTTTCGGTAGTCAACAAACAAACATAAAGTGCCTCACACTTAAACTTGGAAAACAATATTAATTCTAATAATTTTCTGGAGGTTTTAATTTCTGGCGTCAAATTGAACCCAAAGGGTAAAATATGTGAGTAAATATAAAGGTAACAGGAGGGTGAAACATTGAATCGGGTCAAAATGACCCAAAGGCGGGGGGAGGGTGTAATATTGATTCGGGTCAAAATGACCCGAAGGCAACACAAGGGTTAAGCAACAGCTCCTCATCATCAGAGCGAGCCGTGTTGGCGCCCCTTTAGTCGTCTTGTTCGTACTTCTGCTCTCACAAACTCACTTCGTGGGTCTTTTCCTTCCCGTCTGCTCACAGTCCGAGGGTCCCTCCAACCCATCGATCCGAGGGCATCATCTCGGGCTCTCCTGCCTATCGGCTGCATCTTCAAGAAGCCCCCTGGTCTTTATCAGGAAAAACAGCATCGAACGTTACCATTCATTCTTTATTATTTTTCTTTATTTTTTCAGAACAATAAAAATAGTTTAACAAACAAAGACTTCTTCATTCTCTCCATTTCAACTCATATTTACAGCTGAAGATGGAACAGACGGCCAGTCATGTCCGTTCCATCTCCTCTTGGCTCCGTTCCCACCCCGATCCTCCCTCTCCACCCCCCCGCAGGCTTTGACAAGAGCATCAGGGCCTATTGCTGTGTCTTCGACGAGGTATACAGGCTATTCAATGATTGGTGACACACCGTTCCAAGCAGACAGCACTGACGTTTGCATTTAGGAGCGTCTCCTATTGTTCAGAGCCGCGCCGTCGGCCCGTTCACATGCGGCAGGTAACATTAAGCAGGTTATGATTGATGAGCACATACTTTCACTTACTGGCATGACTTTGGAAGATAAAAGACACATTGACCCATTTCATCGTGGAAACACCACATACAAAAGACGACTAGATAATTGAGAAGTCTCAGATCCACTCTTTGTCCAGAGGAGATAAACTGTTGTGTGAAGGGTCCCTGAGGGAAGTGAAGAAGGACGGTCTGAATGCACAAACACTTTTGCAAGTCACACTCGACAAATAGGATTAATGGTTACCTTCAAAAACGGAGTGGCTATTATTACATTGTTACTGAATGACCACATAGGACACAGACCTCTTACACAGTGTGTGCAACCTATGGACCGAAAAGGCTTTTGGATATAGTTCTGCAAGCGCCTTCTAAGTGTCATAAAGCAATTAGGCCCTCCAAAGCACTCAACGGAAATGTCACATAACTTTGATTTACAGTTTTCTTCTCATTAAATATGTGGATCTGAGCGGAGTTGTTGTCTCTCTCGCAACAACATTGTTTTCAAATTAATCCGAGATGGTTCTTGTTGCCGTCGCTCACAATCTGCTGAGACGGGATGACGTTCAAACGGAGAGCAGAGCAGGCCTGTTATTGCAATGTGTTCCTAGAGCACGAGACTGCAGCATTTAAAACACGTGGATGGGAGTTGATGATGACGGGATGCCGGTGTGGCGTTATTGTTCCTCCTTGCTAACGGAATACAAACACATGAATCAGGACTACGTTGCTGAACAATCGACAGCAGAGGAAATGAAAGATGCCTGAGTAGTTGTGGCTATTGTGCACCTGATCAGGACAGAGGTATCAAGACAGTCTGAACAAACCCAAGAAGTCATACTCATCAAACTTTAAAGAGATCAAAAACATAGAAAACAGAGAAAAGATGCACAAAAGAAAGAAGCGCCAAGTTACTGCGACGCATTCGAGTGATGAGTTCAGAGAGGCCGGAAAACAGAGAGCGGACACGGACACAGAGGCAGAGGGATAACAACCATGTCAGGTTATTAATACAGTAGTCCAGAGGTCTTCATGTAATCGTGGTGGATTTGAGCACCATGTTTATGGCTGGGGGTCAGGGGGTCACTGGTCCAATCAGGTTAGAGGGGGTCATGGCTGTCAGAGCGGCAGGCTGGCACAGGGACGTCTTCGTGTCACATCGGATCACACGGCAGACACACGGAGCGGGAGTGGGCCGGCTCCGGGGCCCCGGGGCCCCGAACGCACCGGCTGGGCACACACAGTCCAGCGGTCTGGCCTTCAGCGTTCCCAGTGGAGCTTCAGCACCGGGCAGAAAGGATGAAATGAAGCTGGATCTACTCACATTTCAAATGTTTAGAAGGGATCAATACATATCGTCAAGGGAGCAGTTGCTTCAATTAAGCCACACGGCCTGTCGACGTGGTGGATGTCTGTTCATCCGTTTCAGGTCAGTTATTTTTCGGACCGAATCAAAACGGACACGAAGGCTCCTTCGTTTTTTTTTCCAGAGCGTAAACCTTTTCTTCACTGGTCATCCGCACCTCTGGGCCACATGCCAGTGTGCTGGGGGCTCCTACGGTACAGGACAGACAACAGGAGTTAAGACTCACACTCTATACGTCTGAACACCCGTCGACAGCTGCAAGGGGAGGCCGTGACGACGCCAGGAGCTAAACGCTAACATCAGCATGCCAACGTGCTCACAATGCAGATGTTTACCATGTTCACCATCTTAGCTTAGCATGCTAACAAAACCCACACGGCAACCCATTCAGTACGAGAGTGAATTTAGTTTGGACAAACATTTCCACCGCGAGCGAACATGAGAACGACA
The DNA here is from genome assembly GCF_029220125.1 of Pseudoliparis swirei. Taxonomy (NCBI): domain Eukaryota; kingdom Metazoa; phylum Chordata; class Actinopteri; order Perciformes; family Liparidae; genus Pseudoliparis; species Pseudoliparis swirei. Next base: position 14,880,656 of record NC_079398.1, read on the forward strand.
CAGGAGGTTTAGTGATGTTCACAACACGACGTCCGTCTGACTGCACAACGTATACAACACTCAATTTAGACATAATGGCATCACCGCTAATCAAGCATTTATTTATTTTTCTTTATTAAAAAAAAAAGATTTGCTTACCTTCCATTAATTTAGTCCTCTATCTCTGTAAAAACTATATTTAAAGACTTCTTCATCTCCAAACATGTCCAGTGGCCTGTGGCAGTCCTTTCATTGGTTCCTTCATTGTCGTACAAGTTTAATCCAGGGTTAGCGCAGAAGCAGAGACCTTCAGTCACACCGACTACCGATTCAGAAACACCCAGTAGCTCGAGTATGGCTCTGCAATGACATGCAATCATCTCCCAAATGTACTGTGTCATTGATGCCTAATTTTCAATTGTTAAAATGTATCCAGTGTTTTTTGTTCATAACGTGTATGCTTCTGCTCCAGTGACGGGAACAAAAATCCCACTCCATCTTCTGTTATGCAAAGAGACCAGGTCACTTGTCAAGAAACACTGACAGTCGTTCATAGCCTTGAAAGTTATATATATATATATATGTGTGTGTGTATATATATATTTATATAAAAAAAAGGTGTTCATAAATTATTCAACAATGTTCAGTAGTTAAAATACCACTTGCATTTCTGTCCTGAAATTATCACTTTGTGCTTTCTGCAAACAAAAAACATTGAAAAAGAAGCAGCAGGTTTTTGCTCGAGGTTATTCCATATTAAAAAAAAATCATCAGCATATCTAAATGGCTCTCTCTCTTTGTCGGTTGGATATTCCGTTGCTGTTTGCGGCGGGCTCTTCCAGCTCGTCTTCCTCGAAGCCGTGGAAGGTGGAGGTGTCGCTCTCCGAGGTGGTGCCGAACAGCTCCTCCGCTCCAGTGAAAGTCCCGTCCTCCTTCTCGTCTGTGCGGTCAGCTGGCACACGGCGGAGCAACGGTCAGTGCACAGGTGATGCATTTCTTCCCATCAATACACTTTGAAGCATCAGTGTGGACATCACAATTATGTATTGTGTATATTGTTGTTTGTACTCACTTTTGCATTGGCAGGTTGAGTAGGGAGACCCAGATTTACCCGTTTTCTTGAGTGAGCCCTGGCATTTATGACAGTAGTTGTTGGGAATACTGGTCCCACCTGGACCCTTCGGACCTAAAAGGAAGTCGTAGTTTTAGGCACATTTGACTTTGGCTGAGCATGTCAACCTTTTGAAATACAATAATAGTATTCTGGTATCAATACAGAAGAAATTATTTTAAGAATGATTTGTGTGGAAATAAAACTTGTGTCCAGTACTTCTGGTTTATGCTTCTTAATTTAATGATTAGATGACCATGTGTTTGGTGTCCTTGAAAAACATTTTTTTTTTAAAGTCATACTGAAAGTACATTATAAAAAACGTCATAAACAGTCAGAGTATAGTAGGTCATACACATGTGTGCCTTTGAAGCCCTTGTGTATCTCTACATTTGCTACTATCTCAAAAGGCAAAATGCCGCTCATAAATAAGTTGAAATATAAAATCATTATAAAGAAATAAAAACAACTAAACAAACAAGACAAAATGTAAATATTACAACACATTCATTTAAAACTTTTTGTAAGTGAAATGGCGACAATCAGCACAGCACTAGAGTGAAGCAATCTAATGGGACAGACATATAGTATGAGATTAGATTAGATATTCCTTGATTAGTCCCACAGTGGGATGTAATGGTGAGTCATGGTTTCTTTGATGAAACCAATTAGGATAGTGCAGGTGCAGCAGAGTGACATCTTACGCTTGTGTCTGTCCATCTGCTGTGCAGAGGGCGCTTTCGACGCCACCGAGCTTCTCTCCCCCGCTCGGCCATCCTCTGCGAGGTGGGAATGGGTGTAGTGGTAGCTTAGCCCCGTGCGGTTCCTGTAGCGCTTCGCACAGACTGAAACAGAAGGCAGGTGTTCAGCCCTTCTCCTATGACTCGTTGCATTTCAGTATCTATAAATATGTTAGACAGCACTTCATTTTTAAGTGCAGGTCTGGTGTTTGGAAAAAGCCTCAAGATGCTCCGATTGTGCCGAGCCCTTCACACGCAGCTTGGTGAGCTTTAGTTATAACTCAAGGTGTCTAATGTCTGCTTGTGACGCCAACACAGGCGAGCACTCTAGGATCTGATTACAAGAGCCAGTCAAATGAAACACAAACAACTCAATAACCGTCGTTCAGTTTCAGATAATATAGGTGCTACATCAACCATCAGAGCACGAAATCTGTCAAAAAAAGAGAACAAATCAAGGTACCTGAAGCCGAAGATTTGGAGTTCTGCTTTTGTTTGTATCTGTCTGAAATGGCGAAAACACGAAGCAAAGCAGAGGGAAAGTAAAAACAGCATGAGTATGCGTCTTTCAAGAAGAGTCACAACAACCACCACCCAGAGTTTCCACATACAACGTGCATGTATTGAGACGACAGTGACACCTTTGGTTGCACTAAAAAAATATTTTAAAAAGGTTTGGTGATGAGTTACAGGGGGTTGACTGACAACAGACCGTGACTATGATCTGTGGATATTCTCTACTTATACAGTGTAAAGCTAATAAGTAAGAAGACCGGTCAGAATATAGGTCTCTTTTAGAACAAGTTATTAAGGAAAAAATATGCTTAACAGCATGTCATTAAATTGTCAAAAAGATTGTAAATAGTATGTAAAAATAAAAAAAAGTATCTAAATGAATAATAGCATGTCGATATGACAAATCATAACATATAATTTACTTTTATTTTTATTTTAACGACATAGTTATTTTAGATTCAATAAAAAGGGAACTGCATTTAGTTAGAGTGGGTAAGAGTCAAACTAAGAATATTATAACAAAAAAGCTCTGTGAAATCAGAAGAGTATACAGAAACTCACATCGTCAACTCAGCGTTGCACATTCATTTAATGAAGATATGACACCAGAACGAACCTCATGTTTCAGAATGCATCTTACTTACTGTCACAGACATATGGCTTGTCTTCATCCACATCGGCCTTCTTGCGGCCTGAACCCCGACCCTAAGGAAACAGACACAATAACAATAATAATAATCTACAATAGTGCCTTTTATACAATAAATATAAAACAGTAGTGTTTTACAATAGGGGAAGATGGAAATTGATGCAACATAAAAACAGGGAAAAGATGGAAAATAAAACACGCTTGATAAAATAAGAAATAGAATGCACAACATGAACGGAAAATAAAACCCACTGAATAATAATTTAATTATTAAAATCAGGACCCATATTTGCATCAAAAGCACTCCATTCTCTTCTACCCCGTTCTCTACTACATCAGTGGTGGAGATTTGACTTTTTAGACAAATTCCACATGCACATATAAATGCAGCTCCATAGGTGTGTATAATACAGACCCTACCTATGTATATGTATAACTGTTCAATAAACGGTCTGATAATGCAATTCTTCTTAAACCCCCGGTGGAGCCCTGACTGATTCAACCTCCAGTAACCCCGAGTTAAAGACAACTCGTTGCGTGGGAGTAACTTACTCTTCCTTTGCCCCGATGTCTCTTCTTGGGAGTGTTCACCTCATAGTCGTCATCATCATCGTGGAAAGCATCTTCTGCTGCGTCTGCCTCCAGAACCCTCTGAGAGACGGGGAAAAGGACACACCACGTCAACACTCTGAAGCACCAGCTTGCTGAAATGAACCACACGGATCGGCAACAACAGAGAAGAGATCAATTCACTATTTTAAGCTCTTCACACCATCTGTGTTTTTTGACACACGTTTGAAATGCTCACAGATCATTATGCTACTTAGAGGATCTTTATTGCAGATATTTATTTATTACCAGGAGCATAAAGAATATGTACATTAACTCTTTGTGGCAAGAGGAGAGATTAGACATTATGCTCCAAGCCTAATGTATACATGCCGGACAACAGAGAGCCCCGATGGTATGCACAGAGCCATCATCACGGGTCAGAACTCATTATCCTTACCACGTGTAATAATCAGTAAATGGGAATTCAAAGTGAAGCAGTCGACTTGTCCAAAAGGCTAACAAGCCCTGCAGGTCTGCTGGAAAAACTGGACCGGTCGCCTTGACAACCAGTTGGGGCACAACACTCCCCACTGAGTGCCAGGACCCACAATCCATTGGGTGATATCTCTGAACACAGGGAGTGTTTCAGACTGAACTCACCTGGATCTCCAGCAGGCTCTCCTCGTCGTTCTTGGAGTTGTTCCTCTTGTCCAGACTCTCTCCTCGCAGCAGCGCCTCCAGCGTGGTGCCTTGGGTGGGCAAGGTGTCCTTGGCTATGAGGCCGCTGTCTGCACAAAGACAGGAACAGGCAACATGATGGAAACATCAAAACCATGTTCCTTAAGGGCATGCAAACACACGTCTACTGTTAGTTTCCACAGGCGTAACATCAAAGCAACGGAGTCTGTATAATGCAAACGATCCCAAAGCAGCGGTACGTTACTGTACTCTAGTGCGCCGTTTCTCTAATCACCATCAAGAACTGTCATTGTGACGAGCAGCTTCGGAGCTAAACTGTGAGCTGTGCGAGCAGCTTTCCATCAGCATGAATCTACATTACGTCTCTTCTCCTCCACTCACACTAGATGTGATATTAAGACATATGGTAAATTGCTGAAGCATTTTGGTTTGTTGTTGAGTGGCTGTTGTGTTTTTTTGCCTGCAACAAAAAATGCATCCTCAAACCTACGTATTTACATAGCACTGTATGACTATCATTCTGAAAGAGCATTGTCATGAAAGAGCTCTCAGTAATGATGCGCTATGCAGACATGAGGATGGCTTGTCGACAGGAATCTGTGAGGTACAATGTAGTCAAGTGGCTTATCGCTTTAACCTGAACACATCATGCCGACATCTCCTCCAACAATTCATCTGAGGATTCAGACAAACAGGGGAGGAAGGAAGCAGGTTGAGCAGACAGAGCAGAGCAAACAAAAGCTGTGACAGTCAGTCGGATCTGCAGATCTTATTTACCCAATCTCTTCCCCACAGACGGCTTCATGATCATCCAGTTGCTTTGTGGGTGTTTGAATAGAGGAGACACTTCAAAGCCCCCCGCCCCCCCCCCGACTACAGGTTTCTATCAGCCCTTCATCCTACCACTGCGCCCACGAGAGAGACATTTGCAGAATATCGAACATGAAGTGCTGAAGCGACAGAAGACTGCATCGGTACGGGAGCTGGGAGCTCGACGTGAGAAGCAGCCACAATAAGCTCCTCTGAAGCGGGCCCCCTCCACCACGCAGAGGCAGGTCCTCACCGTTGTGTCTGCACACGTTGACTTTCAATGCCCCGCGAAGAGACAGACCCCCTCACCCCCCCCCCCTCCCCCGCCCAACCCACGGGAGCTGGGGGGCTAAAAATAGAGCCGCCAGCAGCCTGCAGCAGGGAGCCGATTGTGCATGCAGCCCCCGTCTCCAGCACACCAGCGGTTCGCCTGCCGAGCCCAGCGAGACGGACGCTGGCCGCTGCCCTGTGCCGGCCACCTCTGGCCAGCTGCAGAACGAGCGCCATATAAGACATCAGGGTATGGTTCCCCTCCGCTGGGAGCTGGCTGACGGCACATACAAGCCACTGTTGCTAGAGAAGGGCAGGAACAGAGCGGTGTGGTCGTATTCAGCACCAGCTCAGTGGAAAACAATAGGAGACAGTGGGATGCGTTTGGGAGACAAAGGCTCGGTTCATATCTCGCTCTCAAGATTGCCGGATCCTCTCGCTCCGTCTTACTTTCCTAACGTGTGCCTTTCCATGAAGCAATGGAGACAATCATTTTGGAATAAATCATTGTGATCGATCAGAACACAAAGGTTTTCTCAGCCCTGTGAAAGATGAAATGATGATTCTGTGTGAGATTCTCTCTTTAGTCCGGGTCATTCCTAGAGATAGTGTAACATCCCAGTGGGTATGTCAGCCTTGGACACAGAATGGACCCACGTTTGCTTGAGCTCAGGATCACCATCACAGAACACACACACACACACACACACATGCATGCATGGCACAGGATGGGGCGGGATGGAGAGATGAAAGAGTTGTCAGAGTGAAAGGATGATAGAGACCAAACCAATCCGCTGATGGAGAGAGAATAGAGAGGAGAGGACAAATGTGTTGAGTGAGCGGTTTCAAGTGGCAGCCAGAGAAGGCCAAATTTAATTCCATAACATTTATTAAATAGTGTCTGCAGTGGCCGAACTCCGTCTCACCGCTCCCAGCAGCGGTAAATCTAATTACTTCTCACAAAACAAGTTTACCAGCCGGGATGAACACAGACACATTGCATCCTCTGAAGAATGACGGGCAGCCCGTTCTGCTCAGTGCGCTGACCACAGAGTGATGTGCTCTGAGCCAGATTATTCCAGATCACCACATGAGCTGGAGGAGGTGGAGGTGGGTGGGAGACGGGGGAGTTAAGGGAGAAGAGGCTACAGGCTCTTACTGAGCTGGAGACCGTAGATGCCCAGGCGCGTATCCGTGGCGTTGTGCAGCCGTCTTTTCTTCCTCCAGCAGCGGGCGGGGTAGGTGTACATCTGCCCGGCTGCGACCCCTGTTGATGAAACGGGAAATAATAATAAAAAGAGGTCATAGGATCTTTGCAATGTAGAAACACTTGATCAACCTTTCAGGATACAGAGGAAGAAAAGAGTGGAAGATCCTCACGTCTTCCAGTCAAAGTGATGAATACATTGTTTGTAAATATTGTGTTTTGTTGGAGATATATGTCGTGAGATTGATAAAACTGTAATTTATAAAAAGGCATCACTGAGATTAGGACAGAGGCCGCTTGAACCCAATTTAGTAGTTTACAAAATATTGATTAGTTTTATTGTCATTATGGATTTAATATCTTTTGGGTTTGGCCTGTCGGTTGAAAAAATTTAGCAGTTTGAAGACGTCACCTTGTCTTCGTTAAAATGTACTATTGTCCAACAGTAAATTAACTTAATGATTGACTGATAATTAAAAACAAGGAATCAGCAGATTATTCAATAATGAAAATAATTATTTGCAACCCGAGTTAATAGCTTTAGACAATGCAGATGAAGCTAAATGAAACACACACACACATACACGTGTGTTTTGGTGTTTTGGTTTACCCACCGGGGCTGCGGTGATGTCGTTCCATCCAGATGTAACAGTTGTTTTGGGCCACGCCGGTTTGCGAGTCCAGGAATGGCAGGCGGACGCTGCGTTCAGCACACAGGCGAGCATTGTAACTGTGGCACTGCTCAATGGCGTCCTTGTAGAACTGGTCACCCAATCTGCAGGGCAGAAAACATTATCAGCAGAGGTCAGTGACACCGGACGTTGTGGTTAACACAGCGGTTTGAAGAATAACCATGAAAATAACCATAACATGATCCCATTCAGTGTCTCCGGTGTGCAGGTGAGCCTTTTCTTTATGTATGCCGCCTCAATAACGGCCTGTTAATGCGCTGGCTGCAGCTCGTTAAATCAGTGAGCCGAGTCAGCTCCAAGATTTGTATCTCTTAGAAACCCAAATAACCCAAATAATGGCGTCGACGTCTGTTAAAACGTCTCTTCCGTCCTGTTCAATGCACGTCTCAAACCGACAGCGGAGCTCCTCTGTCCTCGTCCAGCGAGCCGTCGGGAATCATTTGTGGAAAGAAAAAACAACGCAACCCAGTTACAACACTGCTGCCACACTTTAGGTTAAGCATATTATTATTACCTCTGTGGGCTCTTTGATCTCATTCTAGATCGGCTGTGAGTTTCACCTCAAACACATAGAATCTGCCGTCTGATACAAAGTCACTCCTCCGAGCAGCGAAGACTCTCCCACTTCAGTTCCCCTTTCCTGAGCACCACGGAGATTTCGGCAGTCCCTCAGGGTTTCAATGTTAATATTCAGAGTGAAAGGGGGGGGGGGGTATTTCACATTCAAGCCCTGAATCGCTTGCCACACGCCTGGTATGGTAATTAGCCTACTTAATTAATCTCAGTAGAGTGCCGAGCACAAGGGCAGGTTCTAATTTGACTCCATCAAAGATGGGGGTAAATGCTGCAGCTCTGAAATCATGGCAAGGTACTTTGGATGTGATTTCCAGCATCTGTGGTTATATATCGCAGGGGCAGCAGGGCAAATCAGAGCTACCGGTTGTCCATGCAGGAACACGTCCACGTCATGAAGTTCCTCCACGTGTTCTCAATTACATTAGGAAGACGGCCATTTTGAACTGAAACTTAATGAGCTGCAAGTCAAGCCTGGAATCTTAAAACGAGAGGAGGTGGAGGAGGAGGTGAGAGTCTGATTTGTCAGCGTCTTCCAGGTCCTGCTCTCTCTCTCTCTCTCTATCTTTGACCCCAGCCCCTGATGAGACAATGTCCAGCAGATAAACAACAGCCATGTTAGGAATGCTGTCCCGCACAAAGCCCACTGCTCTGCGGTTCGGACAAAGCCACAGTGTGCGAGGCTTCTGGGAGAGACGGGGCTTCGTGTCAGCGTGCCTGAGAAGAGTAAACACTCACAGGTACAGAGCGAGGGCAGGGAAGGGGGGATAATGTGCGAGAAAGAGGACAGAAAAATGTAAATAAAAATACGACAGGGTTCAAAAAGGCGAGATGGTGATAAAATGAGGTTAAAAGCCAACAAGCAGATGATGACTAATGACTACCAGACTTTGTTTTTCCTTCCTTGTGTTACAATCATAACAAGATTATGGCTTTATTGTGGTAATAATCATATTACTACACTGTGCCTTCTCAAGATGTCCTGCAGTTTCTGAAATGTTCCCTTTTGAGAAGCAGGAATGTTTACAACAGGAATCCCACTGGGATTGACTCAAAACAGATTGGCCACAAAGCTGAACACACACATTCAGACGTTGGATATCTTCAGCAGGAGCTTGAGCAAGGATTTCTTTTAAAAACAAGAACATACAAATCATGCTGTACCATTATGTGGTAAATCCCCATTAAACTAACGCGTTTGCTTCACTGCTATCCTCTGATATCGATACGCAGCTTTGATGAGACGCAGTGTGACATATCCGTTTGCTAAAAGCAGACCAGCTGTAGAGTGCCGCCTGAAGTGAAACACATGTGCGATGCTTGGAAGGGCGTGAGGGAGAACAAATACGTGGTGCGAGTCTTCTGGAGGGCGCCGTGTGCATCGACACGCTCTCCATCACAGAGCAGGTGCTCCGCTTTTGGTGAGAGATCTTTCTGACGCTGGCAATGAGTGTGTGTGACACACACACACACACACACACACAGTAAATTAAGTCTAAAAACACAAGCAATCTGACAATCATACAGATTTTTAACCACTCCTTACTTGGAAGAGGAAAACAAAAAAGGCAAACAGTAAAGTTATTACTCAAACTGTCTCTAAACATCTAGCAATGTTTACAGACCAGCTTCCTGTTGACCTCCTGTACTTGCTATCGATGTGCGCACATATTTCCTGTACAATGAAGGATTATTACCATCATTTCAGATGCAGTTTCACTTTTAAATGCAGTTGTTTTAGATCCCCAACCTTTTTGAGCTCTTAAGACAAAACCGTGTTGACTTCCAAACCGTCATCACCAGTTGCATAGGAATCATTTGTCCACAAGAAATAAAAGGATAAAGTTAAAAAAAAAATTTAAAAAAAATAAAACAAAGATTTGAGAACGATCAAAAATCAATAAATCAGGAGAACATTGTGCAGCAGAAATGTTACTCGGCTTTCCACCTTGGCAAATAAACCCCTTAAATTCATCTTGAAACCGCCTGAACGGTCCAGAACCCACGTGCAGAACGACAGCTTTAGGTAATCTCTTGGCTTGTGCACACACTGTCCGGTTGCTTGAATGCTCATTTCTTGCACCAGTTTGTTTTTTGTTCCCTGATCACAACAATTACTTTTGTGAATCCAGTTCCACCAAAACTGATAGAAATGATATTCCAAATGCAAGCTGTAATAAACCGTACAGCCTGTAAAATGTAGCTCTGCCTCATGGCGGACAACTCAACCGTTGTCGGGCTTAAAGAGCGGCCTCAGAGGTATGCGCCCCACATCCTCGATATCTTCCAGTTGAGTAGAGAAGGTGAGTGTGTACTCGCATGAGGGCGAGGAACAAAAGTCAATCTTGTGGCCAGTGGGGCCTCCGCTATCAGCGTGTTCACGTCAACGGTTCGCCGTGTCACAGTAATGTCAGCGTGTGTCAACACTCACTTTGCATACATGACGACAAACTTTACTTTGCAGCAGAGTCGCTCACAGAGACAAAGCGACCAGGACAGTAGTGAATAAACTCGTGTCGACTTCAACACGGTCCTGCAGGATTCAAGAGATCTGGCGGGAAGAATACGAGGAATCTAATCTACAAACACAACTTCAGTTCTTTACAGGAGGTCTCTCAAATGTGCAGGTGCACTGCTCCTTCACAGGAAGCCAGAGCCACAACATAACAAGAGAGGGGGAGGAAGAGGAGGAAGAGGAGGGGGAAGAGGAGGAGGTCCTACAGAGCAACTGCATCCTGACAACCACCGCTGATTACACCAATTAGAACCACACAGTCTGGGCGAGGGCAGGAGGAGAACCAGACCATACACCTCCACACTGTGGTGCCAGTAAACAACAGGCCCGGCTCACTCAAAGTCGACTCGGCTCCAATGACGAGGGAGTTGACGAATAGGGAAGGCGCTCCAAGTGTAATGTCAGGAGAGCTGAGGCTGGGAGGTCCAACTCCAGCTGTGGCTAAAATTTTAATGAGCAGCTTTGTGAGCCTCTTTTTCTAATCAAATATTCCAGACTCCATTTTAATCAGCAGATTCTGGAGATTACTGTCCTCCCGTGCTCAGGAGGGACCGACCTCACACAGGCGTGCACAGGCTTGCACGCCGGATCTTCATCTGTCACTCTACAACAAAGTCAAACCGGCGTTTTATTTCCCTGAAGTAAATCATCTTAATACAAAAAAAGGTCAAAATGGTCCACGGGAGCGACATCCAATTAGTGTCAAGTGTGACTAATTATAATCTGACAAATGTGTGAAATGAAGTCAGAAACCCGAGACCGAGGCTAATTATAGCACGTCGAAACACTTCATTAAGCACAGTTTATAGCAAGGAGACATTCCACATCAGAATGCTCAAGTGTCCCCGAGGTGAAACGGCAGCGTGGCGGTGTTGACTGGCTCAACACAAGTTGGGTTAGGTTACTACGAGTAACTAGGATCTGGCCAGCTGCCAAATTATTCTCTGCAGAAAATGACAATTTCCAATGGAAATAAATAGTTTTAAATGCAAAATCAAATATCAACAATGATAATAATAAAGCTGTATGTGTCCCTGTAGGTGTAGTAACAATGGCATAACAACAATGGCAACAGTGTGGGTGGTGTGTGTGTGTGTGGTCCACTGCCTGTGCTTACAGTCCACGCAGGTGCCAGGGTACCTCTCTGGAGGAGCAGATGGTTCTCCTGCTTGTGCCCAACACTTCCTCTCAGTCGGAGCATCTCTCTGACAGATGGGCCCAGGATCCTGGACCAAGCTAATCTCCAGCACTCCTCCACTTAAAGGAACAGTGAAGTGCCTGCTCTACCTCCAGTCCCAACGAGACGTGATGACGATGATGATGATGATAACACAGCAATACAGGTTGAACGCTTTGCTCGCGTCCAATTGAATGTGAATGACAACAAACGCAAACAATTATGAGAGTGAGAGTAAATGTAAAAAATAAAATAAAATAAAAACGACATGAAGCAGGAGGCGGTGTCTAACTTACAGTAACATGCTATAACGAGTGGAATTGGTGAAACAATACAGTGGAACAAAGGGAGGAATGGAGAAAAAGGTGGAGCATTTCTTTGAAGTTGAAGGATACAAAAGACGAAAGCACAGGCTATTGGAGCACGGAGTGACAAGCGATTTACAACGGCGGACTCAAATTGCTGTCACTTTAGTCGATTTCGCCAGCAAGCATGCAAATACAAAATGCCTCCTCCCTTGCTTCACCGGGTCCTGACCATGTCTGCGCTCGGAGGAGCCAAAGTTGACATGTCGACAATTCCCAACCAACTACAAACGACTTTCGTAACGTCAGATGATTTCCCCCCTGCTATGCCCAACCGAGCACGAAGAAAATCGGCTTTCAATTATTCGGTGCAGCGCAAAGGCACGTTGTCGACAGTTTTAAAATAAATGTATAGCCCAGGAAAGACGACACTCTCTCGTGTTGAAGCCGTACGGAGGAGAAGCTCCTCTTGTGCGGTATAAATGCCAGTCAGCCGAGCGCACATGTTAAAGACCAAATGTTTAAATCCTGTGAAATAAAAGAACTATGCGAGGCTACTTTGCATTGCAAGAAGTACACACAAATTAATTTGGACAGCTTAATCTGTCATATGCACACGGCTGAAAAACACATGCAGGAGCAGACAGTTGTAATGTACAAGTTGGCAACAAAGTAATTAGTCACAATGTCCTAAATGTCTTTAATTACTTACGCTTTTAGTGGATTCTGAATGACAGCCGCCATTTTGCTACAATGTAACGCAATATCGGCGTCTTGCAGCTCTGAGGGAAACCTACAGGAATTGGCCAATGGGAGCGCGGGGTGAAATCGTGGACCAATACATGTGCAGCATACGCGGATGGGGCGTGGCTTTACGGGGTAAACTGTCAAAATAAATTTTAAAGGGTTTTCCCTTGTATTTGTATTCTACACAACTGAATACCAGGACTTTTAAAGAGACTCTTAGTGCAGCTTGGATTTGGATCAAGTGAAATCCCCTCGTGATGAAAACATGCAGTGCAAGTGGCACAGAATATCAACATGGAAGCTTGTGATTAATTATTTATTAAAATAATTCTAAATCATTTATCACCATCAATAAGAACCAAGCAAATACTTTCCCCTCACTGTATCTGAAGCGGCAGTGTTGGAAAGGAGTGGAAGCCAGGCTCACAATACACAGTTGTGCACACGCTCTATTCCTCCCACATGAAGTCCACTAAGTGGGCATATTTAAACTCACACACACTGAAGACAGAGGCAAATCCAGATTATGACTGATGGGAGCTGATACAACTTTAATCGTGTGCAAATCTTCCAATTTACTATCCACACATCATTGTTTAAATTGTACCAATCATTCCTGCTTGATTTGTAGTGTGAAGGTGAGAAGTGTCGACGATGGCATCCAACCTAATTAAGAAAAAAGAACTGGACAGCGCAAGTTAAAAAGCATATCTGCAACAAACGACTGCATAATTTGCACGGGAATGAACTCCAGAACAAGTGATATGACGTATGTCCTATTCTGTGCAATATTAGCACCTTCAATGAGTGTGTGTGTGTGTGTGATGCAACATTCAGACAGATAAATCTATTTTCAGACAAGGCAGACAAAACATTTTCTCATCAGACATCAAAACCAAAAAGTTCAAAGCTAGGAGCAGCGGGAGAATTCACTTTATCTACAAAGCTTTTACAATTGACAGACCCCTTTTAACAATTGTTTAACACCACAATACAAGCATATGTGTTAAAGGCATCACCCTGTGCTTTGTATGATATCCACATGTAAAGCTCTCAGTCACTAAATATGGTTCAATATCTTATCATTGCCACAATCGAGCATCAATTTCTTCCGTGTAATGCTTAAAGACAAAGGACAGAAACTATACACGAGAAAGAGTGTGTTTGCATACAGTCGCTACAAAGATCCATACAGTAATTAATGTCAAACAAAAAAGGAAAATATACATTATGAATAACGGAAAAACTAGCTGTGAAGAGCTCAAACGCAACTAAAATGTGTTGTCCTGATCAGTCTGTGTCGACGGACACGTGGGTGTAACATGTTCTGCTGCTTTGAAGGCGAGTTTGTATGTTCTTCAGATCTGCAAAACATTGTCCATACAAACAACTGTACATATTGAGAAAAATCAAGGTGTCACAATACAAATTTAAATATGAAATACATACATTTTGTAACATGGGAGAACTGAACTGCCGCTTGGTAAAAGAGATAGTGAGGTTCATTCAGAGACCAATCCTCTGAACAAGTGAAAGGCCATGGGTCTCTCAGACTGTCATGCATGCCAGAGTGTTACGTTTTTTTTTCTATCTCAAATACATAAATAATTGTTTTGCCTTTTAAATTCACACTCCTCTAACATAGTTCTATCGTCATACATCCACAAATTACATGATCAAATCTAAACTTCATACAAGCACAGACACAGTGACCTGAATGATATTTGGCACACCAGATATCCACAATCTAGAACTACTAGCTCAGTTTGGGGCGAGTTGATCATCTGGATATCTGGAGTTTGGCCACGGTAAGCAACAGCCTATAACAGCTGTAAAAAAGGCTTGGTGCAAAAACTAAAATTATGCAATACAACCTGCAGTTATACCTGCACGGATATAAAATACCTCATTGCCATTACACGTGCGACATCAGAAACACAATGCTCAATAATAAGAATAGCTGAAAACTAAAAACACCAACCCCACAGGGTTCTCAACCAACTAATACTCGTTAAATGATACATTTTTTTATAGATTTTCTGATAGTAGAAAAATAGCTCAACAGCCTCATTTAACGCAAAATTAGAGCCTCGTGTCAATGAGAATCAAAATATTCCCTCTGAATAATCAGAGTGGAAAGGGAGTTTTCACTCAGTCAAGTAACTCACATGTCCCGGCTGTTCTACGAAGGCCACGGGAACTCTGCTAAACGTCCTATGCGTACGCCGAAATACTTCCTTTCCACAGAAACAAGACAGAACCTTTACGTTAATGGAGGTAAAGCAGTGAGTGAGCGGTTCTCTCCAGTGCTCTGAGGAAGGAAGGCCTTCCGTGTTAAAGGTCCCCAGGTTTCCGGTTGCAGCTGGCGCAGACCCGCACAGGGTGGTCCCAGCCCCGCGACGGAACCGGCCGCCGCTCCGGGGAGCAGTCGCCACACACTCCTTGGCCACAGGCGCGGCAGTGGTGCTTGGACAGCTTGGCGGAGAACTCGCGCTCACAGTTGTGGCAGGACAGGATGTCCTGGTCCGGCACCCAGTAGGCAGGACGAGCGGCATCTTTCACGAGGCCTGCAGGGCAACGCGTAACATGAGAAACACGCTCAGAGACGAGCAGGTGTCACGGGGTACGGTGACCCTTTTGCATTTGATAAACACATGGTGGGAACTTTAAGTCACTTCACGGTGCTGACATTGAGAGAAACTGCTCGACCGTTTTGGACAGATGCTGAGAAGACCGAGAACACGGACATGTCCGTTCGACCAACATTATATTTACCGTCCTTATAAAGGGCATTGATAAATAACCCAACCTGATATAATGCGGGGAATATCAGGTTATCAATATCCAAAGTAATTAATGTCCTTTCTTGCTTCCGTAATAGTGGCGAGATGTTGTTTAGCGGGGGGTTATGTCCTGGACATTTTCTTGGCAGGATGCAATGACTTCCTGAAATCTCTGCTGGTTGCCTGGCAACTACTCCCGGCCAAGAAATCCAGAAGTCCGGCACCTAACCTCCCCATAAACCATAAATTCCCAAAATTGTTGAGCTATTTCTTTAATTTGGAGGTGCAGTCACATACTGTAATTAGAATACTAGACTGTTCAATTACCATGGCTTCATTTAAGCTTCATCCATGCTTATTCTCTCCACTACTGTTTGAAGTGCACCATAACCTCAAGCCTTAGTCTACTTGGTTGGGGTATCCATGGAAACATCGATACAAGATTTGGAAGTATGCAATTATCTGTGATTGGCGCTGACTGTACTCTGGTATATATTTGGTCTGGTGATGTATATACAAGTTTTCAAAAAAATCTCAAAGTATCAAACTCACATTCATATATCCCCTTTCCCAGTCAATGTAGGCATGGAGTCTTATTTATCGGCCCAGTATACATTAATAATCATACCACCAATGCTTTGGATGAAAAAAATATGTGCTCAAAATATGTTTACGGCATGCTTGAAAACCACCTGGGGGAGAATAAGGGCTTTGATGTGAACTGTGTATCCGAGTACAGCGTTTATTCTGGTCCAGGCTTTAAGGGTTTGGATCATCTGGACAGAAATGCGTCATATTGGCAAAAAATGTTGTACCGCAATTTGTGCATAGAGTGACTGATCCAGACAACTACACCGTGTACGATAAATCTTTATGTATGTATCGTCAAGATACCTCAATCCATTCATAGTATTGACTCAAGACATATGCAGCAACGGTGAGTTTATGGATCGTTAACGAAAAGAAGAATAAACAGGCTCACAGATTATCTCTCTTGCCTGTGCAAGAAGACTAACAATTAATAGAAGAGTTGAACAGAGCACTTATATGGAAGCACTTCCAATGATGTGTCCACAAGAGATTGGAGAAGGCCGTTTTAGTTTCTGTAGCAGGCATCTGTGTCAGATGATTTTAAATGTGTAGTCTATAAAACCTTTTATTGGCAGGAATAAGTTACAAATAAATGCAGATCCAGTTTTTCAACTTCTCTCTGATAAAACATATAATTTATCTGAGTCTTCTCAATAATAGCAGAACACCCGAGGCTGGTTTGCACTGTAGGCTTTTAGTAATTGTAAACGCTCTACTAGGCCATCAGGGCATCCCATACTCCATCAGGGAGGCTTTGCCAGTCAGATAGCTGCATAATATTTGAGAGTTCAAACTAGAAACAAGGCCTCACTGCGTTTATTTTTCTGTAAATAAGCCGTTTCACCTCTGCCAGCAGAGGGCATTATATCCCTTTACTCACATTTACTGGGGTCGAGTATTCCTGTTACGCAACACTCCTCTTCAGGTTTTGTTTAGAGCAACACTCACCAAGTGGGATGTCAATAGCAGTGACCACGACCCCAATAGTGTTGGTGACTGCTTCCCCAACCTTCCTGGCCAGGGTTCCACCTTCTTCCTCCTCCAGCTTGGCCTCAAGCGGCTCTGCATAGAGAAAATAGCTTTTCTCAAGCACCGCTCAACCAAATGTTTCTCGGCTGCATCGCACGAAGAAGAGGAAAATCGAAAAACAATTGACATTGTTGAGTGAGCGTGTACCTGCGGATGAAGCTCTCCGTTCGAAGCAGAGGTCACAGACTCTGACGGGGGCAAGACCCCAGCCCCTCTCCGGGACGGGCGCCACTTTGGAAGAGCATCCGTCGCAGTAGCCCTCCCCACAGGCACGGCAGTGATGCTTGGTGTCGTTGTCCTGGAAGACTGTGCGACACTTATGGCACAACTTGTACAAGAGAAAAACAACAACAACAGAAACTTTATTGACCAAGAGGAAAGCAATCTGACTTTATCTAAGTTTTGTCTTGTGACCTGCAGACATGGATTGCGTAACAGGTGCAGATGAACACAGACAGTAAACATAGCTCTGGACAGGAAAGTGTTGACTGTTGGTGGCAGAGGGAGGGGCTGTGTGTCGCTCACCGAGATGAGGGAGTTGGGTTTCCAGTAGGCTGGGGCGATCTGATCTGTCAGCCAAGAGGTGACGGCCTTGGCCGGCTTGACACTGAGCTCCGACACAGACTGGGCCACAAGGTTGACTCCATCCAGAAGACGCTGCGCTGCATTGCTATTGTCCTTTAAAAAGCCATCCGACTGCAAAAGGAAGACAGATGAATGATGAATGGTTATCCCGAGACATAATTCTAGGTCTGTATGATTACAGACAATTAGGGATGTAGTATTTGTACAGATTGTAAAGCCCTCTGAGGCAAATTTGTAATTTGAGATAATGGGCTATACAAAATAAACTGAATTGAATTAAGGCAGCATGATAACAAATTAAACAGCGTGTTGGTCTCACCCCTGGCCATACATGCTGGATCTCAGTGCGGACAACTGTATCCACAGGGTCCTGATTCCCATACCAGTATTGACGGCTCCGATAAATCACTCCACAGTTGGGGCATTCAATGACGTACCTTAAAATACAGAAGACATATAAATGTACAAGTCTCTGTGAAAATAAAATAAATGTTGGCATCTGAGGCATTACTTGGAATAAATTCGTTCACCGAGTTTGGCACACCAGAGCTCAAACTAGGCTCTTAAAAAGGCAACATGAGGTCATTCAGCTGCTCCTCACCCAGACCAGGCGTATTTGGCGAGGCCCATCCACGGAGAGTCTGAGGAGGCTGAGGTCTTAGGGATGACCACCATTTCCTTTCCCCCTTCATAGCAAGCCTAAAGTGATGCAACACACAATGACATTATTCTCATCTTTCATGGAACAAGAGTAATTACAGCCACGTGGATCGAAAGACCAATTAGTTCGAGCTAAGTGATGGAGGTGAGCAACTGTGCTTACCTTACAGGTGTAAATGCGATTATCATACTGAACAGAATAACGACAACGATGCTCCGCCTCATGGCACACTGCTTCTCCTAAGTGGTTCATGCAGTTCTTGCAGCCAGTTCTGGGAGAAGAGTAAAACGCCAGAATGTTAATAACAATCAGAAGGGCGAAGGGTCAAAGTAGAAGTTATAATGGCTATCATTTCTCAAAAAATGGAGAAAGGTACTGACCCACAGCTGAGGCACAGACTGGAGCAGGTGAAGTACTCATCTGGAAAGAAGCAGCTGTGGGCTACAAGCCCCCCTGTAATTTCTCCATTGAAGCGCTCACTCAATGCCTGGAAGAGAATCAAGAAACAGCAGAAATGAGCTCGACCCAAACCCAGAGGAAACCAAGTGTTTCACCTCCACATTACACTCTGGCATTTAATCAAAACAGAATAAAGCATTTCATGAACAGTAACAGAAGCTGAGCTGATTTAAACACATCTTTATCTGAATTCAGGAAACAGTTTATCAGCAAATGATGCATCAGTTCAATGTGGACTTTATAACAACCACCAGCCAGTCAGGAGCAGGCCAGACGCCGGCTGAGGGTCAAGCTGTGTACATCTCTACCTGCAGGGCTTTGAAGATGACCACAGGGGTGCGTGGGGAACGGGTGGCGTTGTTGTCCAGGAGATGCTCCAGCTTATTCTGCAGGCCACGGAAGTCTGTTGGGGGGCTGAGAGTCTGCGTGCCCCAGTACTGCACCGAGCTGAAGGCCTCTGAGAAACGGGAAAGCTTCTTGAAGCGCTCCGACAGCAGCCGGTCTACGGACTCCAACTTATCTAAAACAAGACACAAAGGTTACTAGAGTGTCATCTGAATGTACAGTCGATATTCAGCATTTGCATCAGATATACAAAATTGTTCTTAAAATACCGTGCTTCATTGTACCAATGATATGTGAGAAAAAAATATTAAATAAAACATGTAAGTGTCAAGACATTTCAGTACCAGCCATCACTCCCAGAAAACACATACTTAATAAATCTATGAGCAAATACATGACATTTGTTGCCCGAGGCTTGAGGGCTCAGTGTTCCTTCATATTTTAGTTACTACAGATCATGTGCACTTTACCCTCCAAGGACTACCATATTTTGAATGTGTATTGGCATTTTATTTCAAGTGTCAAGCGACAACAGTGGCGTGTTTTACCTCTAAACAGTTTGCGCAGTTTTCTTTTGAGTCCAAATATTGTTTCCACATTTCCCAAAAACAATCAAATGAAGAGTGTTGGCTTCAGTGATGTAGAAACAGGCTGGAGGCCAACATTTGCTTAAGATGAAACTATCTGCAGAGCTTAAAGCTTAGTTTACTTTAAAGGCCCCGCCCCTCGTCCCTTACGGGGATGCAGACCTATACAAAGTATTGTTTTGATAAATTCTGTTTACAGCTTTGACTTGTGTTACAGATGAAGTAATGACCCTCCCCCATTACCAGCGCGCCCTGAGAGTAACAGAAGTGTTCAGATAATCTACCTGAACCGAGCAGCTTAGTGTGGACTGTTTCATGGAAGATGACCACCGCAGGGCCCAAGCTGGACAGAGGGACATCCAGACCACAGCGGGCGGTCGAGGCTTTCAGTTCCTTGGTGAAATGCTTCAAGTAAGCATCCGAGGAATCCCCGAGGAACTTGAAGAGGTCATCGTGGAGCCGGTCAGCGTGGGTGCGGTAGATGATGAGGTCGGAGATGGCGAGCACCTTGAGCAAGAGGCGGGTCCTCTGGCCCTGTTTGGAGCTGTTCCCAAGCAGCCCCTCCGTGTCGATGACGACCACGTTACGGAAGGGGTCAAACGCCGCCCAGACCCCCACCGTACAGGACTCTTGTGTGGGGGAAGTTTTGAATACTTCTCTGCCCATGAAGAACGTGTGGTTCAGCGTGTGAGATTTTCCCTCTCCTGTGTTGCCAAATATGGACACCACCTTCAGCAGCTGGTCAGGGTTAGAGCCGAGGCTCTCTATAAACGAAGATTCATCTTTTATCTTTGGAAGAAAAAAAATAGTTTTGAAGTGAACATTGGTGTATTCATTAATGCATTTTGATTATGTTCAAGTGTGACTCTTGCGCAACTCACCTGCATTTCTTCATTCTCGTTAACCAAGAGAAAACTGGAAATCTTCTCCAGAAGTTTGGCTCTCTGAGATTTGGTCTGATCGATTATTTGGACAGGCGGCGGCACAGATGTCTGGACGGAGCTGACCTCGGCAGGTTTGGGTGCTGGAGGGTGAGATATGAGCTGGTGTTTCTTCTTGCTGCCTCCACTGTGGGTGCGTTTCTGGCAGTCTTGGCACATGTTAACTTTGCAGGTCTGGCAGCGAACCACAGACCGATGGCGTTTGCTATTGTCTCCATTACCTCCTTTACAGTTGTCACAGTAAGGGACTTGCCCAGGTCCTATATGAACCCGAACATGGTTCTTCAGGCGCTCCTGTCTGTGGATCTCGAGCTCACAACGGACACACTGCAAGCTTTTGCATTCATCACACTCAAAAGCAGCCTCCTCAGAGCCACCACAGGCATAACTCTCTTGACATATTAGGCTAGTATATACTCCCTTTTCTGAAGATGAGCCATGCCCACTCATCGTTTCTTACACGGAAAACAGAGCAGTGCTTATTATAATCGCCCTGATAACAGTACCAGCTATGTCAGCAGATAAGGAAAACTGTACAACACACAACAACAACAACAACTTACAACAGCTGCATGGTAACGCTGCTGGTGATCCACTGACTAAAATAAATAAATAAACTCTTAACAATAACACTGTATATCAAACTAGTTTTCAAGCACTTCCAATGACATTGGTGATGTTATTTAGTGCAACAAACAGTGAGGCAATGACGCAGAAACAGCTGTCTCCTTGAGTTACACCCGATATGTTTTCACCAGCACCAGTTAGCTTGTTCCTGAACCAAAGGGAGCATTTAGTTAGCTGAACCCTAACACAAGTTATATCTACGGTTATCCAACAAAAGTCTCAAATAAAACACGAGCGTGTGCCGTCTCAGGGACACAGAACCGACCGAGACGACGAGCTTTCCCTGAAGGATGAATGTGCAAATGTTGATGCTAACAACAGGCTGGCTAGCAAACGGGACACAGTAGCTCGCTGGCAAACTCGGCAGAGAATGTGTCATCAGACAATAATACTTAGTGTCCAGCCAGCTCGTGTCGGAGGGCAGTCTGGACTTCCTCAGGCGGTGAAAGCTGTGATTAGCGGGCCAACAAGTCCCAACGGCTCATAGCCGCAAACAAGCAGCTAGCCTCAAGTCTGTCAACAGAGCTTTAACAACACATCAACACCAACAACCACCAGTCGATGTCAAAAGATCCAATATCAGCGGACTCGTTTACTTCGACGCGGGAAGCAGCTCGTTTCAAAAGTCTTTTTTAAAGTGCTACTGCATTTGGATCCTTCCGAGCAGTGTCATTGTTTTGTTCTCCCCTCCCGAGCAGAGTTCTCTAGCGACGTTATGTTGTTGCCAGGTCAGATCAGCTGATCAGATTATTTCCAGTCACAAGGTCAGAGCAGGGTAACGTGCGGTTGCATGATGGGAAATGTAGTTGTGCTAGACGCGAGAAAAGAACTCAGAGAATTCAACTTATTACTAAAACCTAATTATATAACTTTTGTCTGCAAGGTTTTGCTGTCTTGCACTTTTCCACCCAGTATTTCCAATAGGCACTCAAACCAGTTTAACCTCTTGGATTTATGCTACCCAGTAAAATACCATCATTGAGGAAACATTCAAGAGGAAAGTAAGAAGCAAAAAAAGCAGATATTTAAATTTGATTTGCAGATAATGCATGTTATTTGTTGGGCTTGTGTTTTTTTTCTTTTGTGTTATTGTGCTCTTCTGGTTCAAACAAATGAATAAGATGAAGACGACTTTAAAAAATAATAAGATATTAGTCTTGTGGAATTTTCCAAGTGGGTGGCTGTTTTAAAAGTAATTGTGGTCATCATGCCGGAGCATAAGCTTTCAAACAGGGGATGGACTTAAATGGCTTTTGTCTTGTAAAGTAGCACTTCAAAGTATCAGCAGGTGACCATTTGTCCTATTTGGGGTTTCCCTCCATTTCTTCCCTCACAGCAGGCTATACCTTCCGATGCAGGGACTGCTGAATAAATGTTTTCCAATTTAAAAAAAACACACACAGCTGACAATTCAATGCAGGTTGCATAATGCATGTATTACAAACAATTAACACACATAAATATGAACAACAGAAACTAATAAATCATGAGTGAAAGGACAGAGAAGACGTATAAAAGAGCAGAACGTGTAGCCTATACTTAATGCAATGAGTTTGGGATAAAGATTTTCACATATCAATGCAGTTAAATGAAGGTGTCAACTGATCATAAATGATGTTGTTTCAGTGCACAATTCACATTCTGTGGAGAAAGATTTGAAAAGAATGCCCAGTGTGCCATAAGACTCCCCAGGAAAACTGCGTCCACTGAGCAAAGTAGAACAATCCACACTCTTTAACTCCCACATCAGATGAATCTGAAGATGTTCCTCCATCCACAATCACACAAAATCTTGAAACGTTTCAGCAAGCTGAGCTTTGTAGAGGTTTTGCCAGTGTGTCTGTGCCTGATGGCAGCAAATATAGCACAGTCAAACACATCTTTGAGGTTGTGTTGTGTCAGAGTAGAACACTCCACATAGCCATGAGCTCTGATCCTGTGGGCCAGCCTTCTGGCCCGGCTGAAGGGCACTGGTTTGGCGCTTCGCTGGTCCAGATGAATGAGGACTTCCACATTGTGGCGAAGGTCTGACTGAGTTCCAACCAGAAGGATGGGAGAGGTTTTGTTGCCGGCTCGGATTTGTGGGATCCATTTGGAGGTGATGTTGTCAAAGGAGACAGGATTTACCAGGCTGAAGCAGAGAATGAAGACGTCCACGTGGGCATAGCACAGAGAGCGAAGATGGCCAAACTCCTCCTGTCAGATAAATTCATGAGAGGTAAGGAGGAGAGGACTAACTGGTCCGGTGAAGAAATCCCATTGTGGTGTGGAACATTTACCTGTCCAGCGGTATCTATCAGTTTGATACGAGTTGGAACGCCATTCACGTGAACCATACCTATAGGAGTCAAATAGAAACCAGTTTTGTATTGCAGAGTCAAGCATGCTTTATTTAGAGAAGAACCTTCACTCACCAGTAAAAACATCAAACGCTGTTTGTCTGTAGTCGCTGTTGTATCCATTGAAGATGTAACTGACAATCATGCTGGTCTTGCCCACCGCTCCATCACCAACCAGCATGCAGCTCAGCCCTTCCCTCAGCCTGTTTGGTGTATCATGTCTCTGGCAGGCCATCTTTCCTGAGTGGGCTACTCCATTTCCCCAGCAGTTTCGAAGTCCAAGCAGGAGTGGAGCATTACTGTAAAAGATGTATTCTCCCCCAAGGGCCAGTTGGTGCCAATAAAGGAGAGAGGACACCTCGATTTGAAAGAACAAAGGCACCCAATCAGAGGAGTGATAGCCCAGCACTCAGTCTGCTTTCATTTGATACTGATTAACATAGTCACTCCCAGCAGCACGTGACGGGACTGACGGCCGGAACAAGTCAGCTGTGCAGTAATTTATAACTGCGACTAGCACAGGAGAGTGTAATATTGATAAGATTGATAGTCTACAAAGTGTATCGTGTGCTGTATGTTCACACAATATATGTTAATTCAAGTTAAATAAGTAAGTATAAATGTATATCTATCTTGCCTAAAACTCGTGCTTGTTCTATTTGTGCTACTGCCTCTCGCAGTCTTGGTCGCTTATGAATAAGGGCTACTTAATGTATTTAATAACAGTGTAATACCATTATTGATCCTAAGAGGGGGGTGTTGCCCCAGCATTGGCTGTTACATGTTGGCGTCCACCTTGCGCTTCATTGGGAAGGCTACAACTTTTGAGATTTCACGGATAATCAGACATATTATTGACTATTTGTGTTTAATGTAAATTGTATTTGTGGTCTTCAAGTGGGACAGAAGTTCAGATTTCCATTTCTTAATTCACTTAATTCAGCGCAGCTTTCAAGATCTATCTATAGGCTCTCCAGTCTCCACCATATCACACCTAAGTAACTTTGGTATCACAAATTGTTTATCCCTGACTTTATTGTTCATATGTTTTTAATCTAGAAATTACATTTTCTGAAGGCAGCTTCCTTCTCAAAGGGATAAAGGTTACAGCTGAGTGGGCATTGTTAGACTGACACCAGCTGCAGTTTATGGCAGAAGTTTCATCCTGTCTCTTTCAGGGTGACTGGGTTCATAAATAAACCCAAATAATATGCCTACTTTACTGAAATTAGAATCCTCCCCATGCACCTTCAACCAGTCCCTTGTGGTTTACACTGCACAACTATACTAATGATAATTACTGATACTTTAATAAAAAATCATGTGTAAAAGCGCAGCACACAATGTACAAGTATGCGTGTTAGACTGGAGGTGGATTACTTGTTCTCCTTCAGGCAGTCACACCTCAACACAGTCCAAAATAAGTTACGAGTAAAGCATACAGCTTGTTTGTGTACAGACAGCTTCACTGGCATGCTTTCTAAAATTGGCTTTAATTGTCATAATAATATGAATTGAAATATTTATAGTAATAACTATATATTCTCTGACGGTATTTTGCATTGATTGAACTCATTACTGCAGTTAAATAGCTTCGACATATTAGAGCTGAGTGTATACATTGAAACACTTCAGCATATTGTAGTGCAGAAGAACTGTAAAAGCA
The DNA here is from genome assembly GCF_029220125.1 of Pseudoliparis swirei. Lineage (NCBI taxonomy): Eukaryota > Metazoa > Chordata > Actinopteri > Perciformes > Liparidae > Pseudoliparis > Pseudoliparis swirei. The sequence goes on from NC_079398.1 coordinate 14,905,811, forward strand.
TGGTAACATGTGGTTTTAGAGATCAATATACATTCATGGGTGAAATTACAGCTTTAAACAATGTGTTGTTCCTTATCTGTCTGAGCCTGCAGGAAACTCTGTGTGCATTGTGTTGTAAGGTCTCTGCTTCCTGTTTTCCGTTGTTTCTTGCTCACTCGTTCTTTTCTCCCTTTCTCTCCCTCTTTTCCCACCACCTGCGCTGTGAGTGATATAATTTATTCCCCATGGTAGGAGGACAACATCTGGTCCCCCCCCCCCCCCCCAACACACGTTACGTTGCCAGCTCGGCTCCCATGCTACACCTCTGGCAGCTGTGAGTCACAATGCTTGTGTTCCTTAAGCCAAGGTAAATGTCAAACACAGGAAACCGGCTTTAAATATCTCCACATCCAAAGATTCTCTTTCCTGTAACAGCCACTGTACTGTTATCATCATAATAGATCAACCAGTGAGCTGCTATTCAATGCTACGAATGCAAATACAGACACTGTGCTACTCAACGTCAATGTGTCTGGATGCACCGTAACCTGTACAGAAGACGTCAGCAGCGTGCTCATGACTTCAACAGTGGTTCAGTGTAGAGAGTCGGCTATGTTACGATAAACATGTGTTGGTTCAGCATTCTCTCTCTCTCTCTCTCTCTCTCTCTCTCTCTCTCTCTCTGCATGACTAGACATGCAGAAATGTATCCTGACATAGATTCATAAAAGTAATCTTTTTAGTAAGTATCTCGCAATCTGTGCAGATTAGGGAGGGCCCCAAGTATGCAGACAGCACGGCTTACAATGCACTACTGTCGACATGAGTCATGAATTAATGCAAGAATAAGTTAACCTCAAATGCCTCCCATAGTTTGCTGAACTATTGCTGTGGTTGTTAAAAAGTAAACCCAATAACTGATTACAATTTCTGTTCTGAAATCTGAAAAACAATAGCAAAATCTGCCATATAGGTGTTAAACCAGAGATCAGCATGGCACACTGTCGACAGGGCACAAAACAAGTGGCCGACATGGAGATGGAGCAATAAACAAGCCATTTGTATAGCATGTCCTGCATAATGTCTCTTTAAGTAGATATTGCCGAGCTCTTAAGTGGTGAGGATTAGAGCAGGATGGGTGCAATCAATCCCCCGTCTTCTTGTGTTCCTCGGTGTGACTATATAGGGTCACGGCTGCCACACATTGTCACTTGCTTAACATGTATTTGACATAATCTCCATGATACTGCTTGCATCCCGATTTCAAGGGTCCTGACCTGCTTGCTTGAATTTGACACACAATTTAAACTGTGGTGGATTAACTGGTTTTTTGTTCATTGATGAACATATTTTCTGGATGCACATGACATTTATGTTGTATGTTCTGCCACCAAATATTCCTTCACATGAAATCGGCATGTGAAAAATGACACAGATCCCAAACACATTTTTCAGTTTAGATGCTTGCAGTACAACAATACAGCAGGCTATCGGAGCAACAACAAGGGTCGACAGCCATGCTAATGTTATCCAATCATTAGTCTTTTAGGCTATTCCAGTCTTAAAAATGCAGACCATTGTCCCCATATTGCCCACTGGTTTGATGTGTTGGGTGTCTGCTTGATGGGGAAGTCGTACCATGTCAGTTTACTTGCAGCAAGATACAACGCCCTTCCCAGGACAACTTGAATTCTAGCGCCATATGGTCACTGCACAAAGTGATTCATGGGAATTCTGACCTGTGTGGATCTCCCCCACCCACCCCCGCCCTAAGTCTCAGCTAAACCCTGTGGGGAACATTCTTCAAGTGGAGCCAGTTATTGCAGGAAAGCATAAATGACATCCGTGATTTATTGCAATCATGTGAACAAGGATGTACATGCCTGGCCTTATTTTGGTAGGATCAGTGCATTTGCAGTTAATCTGAATTAGTATCATGACCATTTTGAAAATCATTTTGATCTGAACCAGTTTATGGTAAATCATCATGTCCCAATTTTGAGGTAAAGCCTAAGTGTTTTGGGGCTTTTGTTGGCCAGCGAGCAGACCCGTCAACTTAGTTACTCCTGCTCCATTAAACCCTGGCAGGGATCCAGAAGCAGTGGACTAATCCTACTTTACCCTCCAGAAAGCATTACAGGGGGTCTGTCCCCCGCGCATCATGGGATGTACAGTAGGGTCCTTCAATTGATCTGCTTGGGGACTCTGACCATTAAATTAAAACATTAATTGATTAAAAACCCATTTACAGGCCCTGGAATTTATTTTCCCAATAGGCTTCTAACTATGTGCAATGGGTTACTATGAGCACTATTTATTTTGGTTATTTCTTGTGAGACATTTCTGTCTGCTGTTTTATCTGTGCCATACAGAGAGGGCTAGTTTGGACAAAGTGATATCCCAGTTCTGCGCTCTGTGTGAGGGTTTTGTTGGCATATGTTGCCAGGCCACTGGCCTGATGAGCAGAAGGATTTTACTCTTAGTATTTAATACCTATGTTTGATGATTGAAGTGAAGCAAAAATAACTGTTTCAAGTTTTTATGTTAGGCTCAGCTATAAGGAGTAGTTCAACTTCGTTCTTTATTTGTTTACTATTAGCAATAATTCCTAATTCTTAAACTGTCCAAACTTTTCTTTAATAACACTAATTATAGTTAGGCTAATGTTAACAAGCCTGTCAGTAGAAGCTGATCAATAAAAAAAATAGAAATAGAAAATATTATAGTGGTCTTACGAAGCTGTAATTTCTGCAGCAAATAAAAAGGCATTTCCCACTCTGTGTTTTCACCAAACATGTCTATGTGTCTGGGCATGCATGAAATCATTTGCACAACATTGTTACCTCAAGTACTCCTTGATGTCTTTCGTAAAGGTCACACATAGCTGGTGACAGGACAGTCTGGAATGCTGACTGACAGGATTGTAATGTATTGGACGCACCCAAATATGTAATGGGAAAAAATCTGCCCTTATTTATGTTTTTATCCAAGTCAGATCATCAGATGTGATTTGTTTTTGTCATCTTATCTACTGTCCATTCTGTAACAACCAAGAGAAATGTTATAGTTTAAATAAAAGGCTGTCTACATGAAAACAATACTGGGCATTAAAAGAATCAAAGACATTTTCTTTGGAAGCTTTTCAAATTATGATGAGTCCACATACAAATGCAAATTCACATCAGTCCCTCACAATCTGAATGTTTGATCCAATGCACTGATAACAATATCACCAGGGGTCTCACCCTTTGGCCTTTGAAGCATCTGTGTTTTCTTCTTCTTTAAGTTTCAATTGGCTCCACATCAATCCACACAGCAGCGTATGTTCTTGCAGATCCCGATTAGAATCAATTCAAACAGGAAACCCTGCCGCAATTGGCTGATTAACATGAGAACACAATCTTTTCAAAGGGATAGATCAAACTTTCCAAACAAACACAAAGCATCATTACTTGCCATTACAACACTTAAGAAAGCATTTGACTCAGACTGAAGAAAGAAGAAAGTGCTAGAGAAGCTTATTTTATGTTGGTCAACACAAGAACGTCTTCATGGTTGTGTTGATAAGATCGTTAATTCATTCATTACAAAATTGGCTTTTAAGTATGCTAGATAAGAGCCGTTTTACTGCATGAGGGTAGCTAGAATTTAACAAAAAGTTCTAGAGAAAGTGAGTGGGCAGACGATTAAAGGCATTGATCGTAAAAGTCTCAGTCCAAAGAGACTCGAATGAAACAACAAATTAAATGAGAACACAGATTGTGTGTCAACAACGTAATTTGCTCTTAAAATCAGTGCCTCAAGACATTTATAAGTAGACAGAGGCCATACTCAAAATGTTGCAAAGACTATTCCCTCTTAAAGATACACATCCGCATTATTTCTCGTGTGATATTGTAGCACAAAGTCTGTGAGACTCTCACAATGACTCTGCAGCTGCTTGATTGTTCGCTGCAGTGGTAACGCTGTAAAATGGCATTGATATCCACGGTCTGTGAGTGTGTGGGAAACAGAGCTGCCTTTCCTGTTCTTTGAGAGAAAACACTCCAGAGGAAAATGGCAGGAAATCTCAAGGGCCTTTTGATTCAGGCTGAGAAAGTCAGAGTACCTGAGGGCTTAGAGTCCTCATAATATCAGGGCCATCGGAGGAGGGGAATGTCAAGCAGGTAAGAAAGTCCAAAAACTCACAAGGTCTTTTGAAAGACTCTGATTATTACATAGTGCGGTAACACATATCAAACTTTAACTTCTTACTTCTGGTTGCTTTCCAAATACAGGAGCAATACATCGGCCAACAGGGGGGGCTGGAGCCTCGTCCCTCATCTGTATTACTCCCACTAAGTGCCTTATCCCCCTAAAACACAGATCTATTCCCACTTTTCCTCAAGATTACATTGATGTTCAAGTTAAATTAATTATCTTAGATCAGTGTTTCAACAGTTTTCTAGGAACTCACACGATGACCAATCACCGCGACCCAATTCACCGTGACCACATTTCACTACAGCAAAACAGCAACTTTGCCATTTTATTGCCATATACATACATTTATATAATATTGAATGGATAAACCATACATTTATAAGAGTCAGATGTTTGGTCAATCGCAACTGTGTTTTATTCATGTGCTAATGAAAACGTATGCATGTATATATTATACTTTTATTTATTGGGACATGAGCTGCTACACATCTTTTTTGACAAAGAATACAGTTTAGTCTCATCCATCATTGCGCTATAATAAACACCATAAACACCATTCTTTAATCCATTGGTTGATGTAAAAACACTTTCTTCTCATTTAAACAGAACACGACTCACACCCGCTGGATCTTTTAATTCAATCTGTTTGGAGCAGGACTGAGGGCTGAACCAGGCTTGACAAAATTCAATCGCAAGCCAGAGAGCTGCCTCCTGCTTCATTAGCCTGCTCTATCCCCGAGGAATGGCACTTTTGCTGCTCATCATTTAATTTCCTTAATCTCTTTTATACTCAAACCTACCACAGCTGCCTGCGCCTTGCCTGTGAGGCCCTGAGGGGAAATGGCTCAGAGATTATCTGTGAGTTCACTTTAAAAAAAATGTTAACTTAAAATGGATTTGAATTATTAATAACCAGATACTATGTAGCTTATTAACACTTCGCAGTTGCATTTGATCTGGATGTTATTTTGGGTTGTTGAAATGTTTTTTGCCATATTGAACATTGTTCCTAGTCTTTTATTAGAAGGCTAAGATTCTACACCATGTTTGCCATCTTAGTTGTGTTAGCATGTTAGCATATGACAATAAGCACTAAACTATCAATCACATCGTCGTCCAGACCTTTTACTTTTTTATCATCATGCTTAGTGTTTTTTTAAACTTTGGGTTTTGTACTCTCTAACCAACAAGATGTGATGTTTGAATTTCAGGCTTGCTGTTCGTCCTTGTTTCCAGTCTTTGAGCTCAGCTCTGCTAGCTGGCTGTAGCTTCATATTTACAGTACACTCATGTGTCTGGTATCATCTAACTCTTCGCAATTAGGCAATTCATTTCTGTCAAAGTATTTCTTTAAATTAAAACTTTCTGGAATGCTCTCGTGGCCAAAATAATGCCATCTTCCCAAGCCAGTGTGTAACATTCATCAGCGATATACTCCATTTTGTGCCAGGGCCGCATAGTTGAAGATTTAACACTTTCTTTAGGTCAGTTTTACTGTGTGAGGCATACGACCTTATTAAACCTTTTATTAGAAGCAGAGTTTTTAGCTGGGTGCACATGTGCTTCCTTGTCTGCTTTTCAGGAATGCCAGAACACACCTGAGTCCCACTCAGTTAGGCCTACTATGCAAACTTATTTTGCTTCTGCAGAGAGCTCAGCATGAGCATCGACAGTGTGTCATTCAGTATACGCCTGCTTCACTTTGGCAGCATGCATGGAGCAACCAGCATAGTTATTTCACGTTGTGAAGCCAAATAAACCTTGTGTTCACTGTTCAGGGCACAAACAATTGGTGAAGCAGGTGGGGTTTTCCAGTGCCAAGGAAACAACCATTCACAACTATGGATGTTGCCTGTTTTCTCCCCACTCCATTCACATGTTGAAGTCCTATTTGTTCATTCTTCATTTCCTCAATCAGTCAGTTTATATTGTTGTCTTTTAATTGTAAGCCAAAATAAGAGAGTAAAAAAACAAAACGGTGAAAACACAATCCCTTAGTTGTCTTGTGCTCACACCCAGTGCAATGAGGAACAGGTGCTTGTTTTGGTAAAAACAACACAACATCTTTTCATTGGAGCCTGTGACAGAAGGATTTGCCAACTAATTTGCTAGACTAACTTGTTAAATGACGCTACCTTTGTCTCTTGATGGAAACATATTTTCCCTCAAAGGGCCACACCAGAAGTGTTTATAGACACAGGCAGCTGCCAAATATAGACAGTGAAAGCAAAGGAACAACTAGAGTGTCAAGAAATCTTAAGGGAATATTACGGTGTGGTTTAGGTATTTATTTCATTAACTTTAGTCAATTCTTTTAAGATTAATTTAAATTTGTAAATGTCATATGCCTCATGCCCTAGAGTCATTCCTAAAGACGAGGTTGGACACAAACAGATTTAAGCAGTCAGAACACACAAAGGGAAACTCCTCATCGCCAACCTATGTTGACTAAACGTGCTTGTCCACGATTAAAGTCTGTGTGGCAACACTGAGACACAAGACATGAGAAATAGGGTCCAGGTTGAAACAATACCAAAGGGACCCTTTAAAGTAAAATATATAATGTATGGAGGAACATTAGTTTATGTTTCTATTTTGTTGAGTGATAGAGGTTTCAGAGAAAGCGTGTAAATCCTTAGCTATTGTTTGTGCCTGTTTAATGGACGGTCTTCCTCTTGTGATGAAGTGGCCTCTATGACTGCAGCACTCATGTCCACTGGCAGGAACCAAGCGAGGGGTGAGGGGACCCTCAGCAGAGCTGGCCTCCCAATATAAGAGGGCTAGGGCTCTAGAGCGGATGGACTTCATTAGTGGCCCAATCACTTTCTCTTTAACACACTTCCAGGGTGACCTTCAGCCCTGCTCTCACCAAGCCGAGGTCAGGGGTCAGGGGTCAGGCTAGATACACATTAGCATGCCGGTGGGAGCTACGAAAAGCATCAGTAGAAAAAAGATTTTTGGGGATGTGTGACCACTATTCGGGGTCCTAATAGGCTAAACGCGTATCCTCAGGACGTGACCTCCGCCTCCACTTTGCGGTTATTGTGTGTGTTCCTTCTAATCCGTGTGCGTTTTGTTCAGAGGATAATGGATGACATCTTTTCCTGGAGAGCAAGTGACCTCAGGAAGGGTAATGGTATTGATGAGGGGTTCAAATTGCATTTGTAGCACAGGGCATCCATGTATATGTATTGTACACTGCTATTTGATGTCAATAGAGTGTAATGCAGTTGTATGTCGTTTCATAGGATATTCAACGCTAATGCATAAATAATAGTAGAGTGGAAATGTTTTGCTCTTTGTGAAAGAGCATCCTCTGACTCCAGGGTTTCAAATTCCCTCTGCACGTCTCCAAAGAGCCCTAACAGTGTGCTAAGGGCCTTTATTGAACTTATCGTTATTGTTATAACTCCAAAGGAGAAGTGTCCGACTGAGCTTTAGATCAAAATGCTCGAATGCAACATTATTGAACTTTCATTGCAAATAGAAAGAGAAGTGTTGGTGTCAGACTTCATAACCACATTTAAAACAACCCGTATACAGTGGCAATGTTCTGCATACAGTTGGAACTGCTGATGATGACTCATTGGAGTTTTGACTGTGACTATAATTGCAGTGACTTGTACCACATTGTTTTGTACCAATATGTGTGGGTGGAGAGGATTGCCTTTGGTATTGCAATATAGGGATGGGATGAAAAAGTCAATCATGCTTTATAGCAAATCTATATATACCTTATCTGTTTATGTATCTACTTGGTGAATACCTTTACTGGCGACTCAGAAAAAGAAGCAACAAATGAATGAGAGAAAAAATACAATGTAGAGTTTGGACCGGCAGACAAAGTGTACACCAGATGCCCTGAGTCAGATATCTTTGTTGGTAGTTTGTGGTCCATGTTTGCACATGTCCCACATCATACCGTGGCATGTTATCAGAAACCACAGACAAACATGTGTGTTGACTCATCGCTGTCAGTCTCGATCGAATTAGTGCTATTGAAAACCAAAAAGACGGTGTCAGACGGCACTAAGAACATGCTCTGGGCAGTAAACAGATATTCAGTGGTGGATTAGCAACAGCAGGAGCCATAAGCAGCTCTTTCATATATCAGTTGTATCGTTGTTTCGTAAAAATGGACAACCACTGAACACAACTTTAGTCATGTAATGACAAGATAGTGACATGTATATCCCAGGACTCTATCTCTTTCATCAGGACATGTTCTGTACACGAGAGCTCTTGTTGATCTGCATGTCACTGTGCTCTCTCTCTCTCTCTCTCTCTCTCTCTCTCTCTCTCTCTCTGTTTCTCTCTCTAACAGATCAAACCTTTGACATACTTCTGGGATGATTTCTAGGAAAGTAGAACAGGGAGCCGCAGAGAAACATACAGTCTGTGCTGCTTAAAAGTGGTTGGAACAATTTATTTTTCAAGTCTGGCATGTGCAAATGTTATTGTAACGTGATCAAAGTCCAGACAGAGAAAGAAACCCGATCTGCAGCCGCCCTCCTCCCAGCTCAGCTCCTATAGCTCTGCCTATAAGAGCATATGGGCAGTCTTCCATGGTCTGTGGTTTCTTCTCTAAGGCTAACTGTTGGCACACTTTTTACACAGACCTTCGACAACACCAGCACCACTAGATATTACTCAGGGCAAGTGGTGCATCATTCATGCTTGATTTATAGGATCACCATTAGATCAAATATAAATATTCCAGATGTTGTACATTTGCTGAGAACTTTGGGATGAAATGCTCGGCTGCACAACAAGAGTTTTAAAAGGTGGACCCATCACTGTGCCTGGCTGTTGTTAAGAGGTTAAGGCAATCCTGGTATCATTCATGCATTCTGTCATATTCATGCAATGTGGTTATGTAACTCTGTAATGCTGTTCATTTTGGTCACATGACATCTATGTCTTCTGTCCATCCGGGGAGACGGATCCTCCTCTGTTGCTCTCCTGAAGGTTTCTTCCCTTTTTTCCCATGAAAAAGTTTTTTTCTATTTCCTGGTAGTTGTTCCTGATCCGATGTGAGGTCCTGGGACAGGGATGTCGTTTGTGTACAGATTGTAAAGCCCTCTGAGGCAAATTTGTAATTTGTGATTCAATTCAATTCAATTCAATTTTTTGGGCAATATAAAATAATCTGAATTGAATTGAATTGAATGAAAGAAAAACGTTTGTATGGCATAGCACTGTACAGAATACCCGTGATGTGTCTAGAAAATATCCAGAGTAAACATGTTTCAGAGTAAATGTAATATATATATCGAAATGCTATATGGTCGGTGCAGTCTCTGAGGAACAGTCATCATTTCCTCTGAGAGCCTACAGCTGTACATTCCTCAGTCGCACAAAGAGGAAAAGCATTTAACTGTAAACACGAATACATATGAGATTTGAGCCACGGAAAAACAAACGCCATTCGCTTCATGCAGATTTCAGTGTTTTTATTAGAATATATGAATGTACACAGTACAAATGTGCTGTCTTCAACCATTGAAAAACATGAAGTCAGAAAGTAAAGGTCATAACTCTGTGAGGCTTTGTCACAACCTAAAAGCTGAAAGCTAAGCCACAGAAAATGTCACCACTGTTTCATTTTCCTTGACAGCAAATCATAAAAATAAAAAAATCCCTTTCAACCAGTAATTCAAAGATGAACAATTGTTTGATGAAGTAAGATGTAGTCGTTTATGTAGCGCCCGGCAGAATGGACTTTTGGTCGGGGGGTTCGATCCCTCCGCAGTCATGGAAAATGTTCAGAACTGTCGCCTCAAGAGAAAAGAGATGCTCGTCCTCTACCTCCGGACAGTAGAGCCTCATGAACTCTGCCAGGCGGACCACGTATTCAATATTGTGGCCCGTGTTCCCTCTGCAGGTGGCAATCTGGGCGGCAATCTCCTTGACTGAGGCCGGGCCGAGGAAGCTGGGGTTGTCAGAAGTAGCAATGTAGACGAGGGCCAACAGAGCACCCTGACCCTTCTCCTTAGGGATGAACTCCACCGTCTCTGTGATGTACCCCCCCAACACCACCTCCCTCATGTTCAGCTTCTGAAGGGACTCTTCAATCTGGGAGTCCGTCACCTCGTAGGCCACTCCCCATGTGCAAGACTGTAGGGAAAGCAGGTGGAGCAGGAATGTTAATGGGAGGAAAAATACAGTTTGTAATGCTTTTTGCTTGATATAAATGTTTTGTGAAACAACTTTATTGAATAAATCCCTGCAGTAGTAATAGTAGATTGCATGTTGTATCACGCTGATATGAATGAACTGAAAAGTTATGGGTTTAATCATATGTTCACAGCAGCACTGGATAGCTAATAGCTATATTTAACAATATAAATATCATACATTGTGGATTCTTAGCTGCTATACACTTGTATATTTGAAAACTGTCTCTTCAATCTCATTGGGCCTTGGGCTAAAATAATATTTAACACTTTCGAAATAGTTTTTTTACAGACTGGAAATGGCAGGAATATATAAATATATGGAATATAAACTGCATGCTGTACATACAATATTAAAAAAGACTAGATGACGGACACTCACCTCCTCATCCTCTACTAGTGTGGCCACTCTAGCTGGCTGTGGAGAGCAAGGACACGGTCAGTGAAAAAAGAATACATGATTAACAGAAAAATGAATAAATATACGACTAAAATCATCGAAACATATGCACACTAATGTGGCAACACATCCCACCTTTTCCTCGTCCCCTCGATAAAATGTATCTCCATGCCAGAAGCGCCTCTTGTATCCTTTGATGAAGCCAATTTTGCTCATCTTGAATGCAAAATCAGGTTTCCAGACTAAGGAGCCATATCCAAATATCCACAGGTTGCTCTTTCCCTTCATACTGTCCAGAGGTTTCATTGAAAAACGAGACAGCTGTCAGCGCTTGTAGCTGCTCTCCTGTTTCCTCTCGTGTTTCTATCGTCCTATACATTCCAAGAAATCTGACAGTCGCTATTACACAGATTTCCTAAATCCTAATCTTAGTGCAGTTGTGTAGAAAGCGTAGAGTCTGTAATTTTGTTTATCAGAAACACCGTGTAGACACGCTTGAGTTTCTCTTGCTGATGTACAAACACGTGTATTTGTTGTTCGGTGCGCGTCAGAGGAAGACGGTTTCGACCAATTAAATCAGTGGAGGGGCGGGCGTAGCGAACGGATAAACCAATCGGACATGGTTTTAGTTTTAGCCTCACACCAGCGCTTACCAGTGAATGTGGGAAACCCCTTATGGCCTTCAGATGTGACTGGCTTGCTGCACGAACTGTACAAAAACAAAGACAAAACAGTTTCTGCTTTGAACTGAGGGATTAACATCCGGTCACAAAGTGTCTAGAATTCTTTCTTTTTATTTCACACGTGACATGACAGAAATGTTTTGTTCATTACAAAACTTTGTAAAGTGTCAAGTAGAAATAGTCCAGTAGTGTAACCACATTGCCTATAAATAGCTGGGACTGGTAGATACGCTCATTATGTGTCTGTTCTGCTCAGGCTTGTCTACACTGTGCCCACACAGGCTGGACACTTATGGATGAGGGCTTGAGATCATTGTCCTCTGCCTGTCACTTGCTGTGCATGAGTTAAGTTGTAAAATAAACTCTTTTCTTGTAGCTTCACACAAAGTCTACTGCCTCCAAGTGGCTGTAACAGACATTGCTCCACTCTTGAGACTTGAAACCAATGTTTTAACAACAGGAGTTCAGGCGAATAAAATGCAAGTTCAAAGTGACAGTGGCATCGGCTGGGTTGTTGTGGTCGTCGGCCTCATGGGGGCTTGGCAGCGACTTGAGGGGCCTCTGTTTGCTGTGTTCAGTGGTGAAAGGCTATATGCAGATTTCCTCACTGACACCTGGGCAAGCATATGTGGAGTTGTATTGAGTTCCACACATCTCTCTCCTTCCCCTTTCCCTCTCAGCTCGCACCCTTAAGAGATATTTCACTAACAATAGATCATATCTAGTCTGCTTTGTTTCTCAGCGATGTTCAAAAAGACAAAAGCAGTTCGGAGGAGCAGTTACTGTAGAAAGACCACAACAACTCTTTATTCACAGAGGTTTCTTTTTAAATAGGTATCTGTTTTCTTGGGTAGCCTTTTTCCTTCCTGGCACGATGACGTCACATCACACAGACGGAGATGATTTCAACATTTAAATTAGGATCTCTATTGGACCACATGTAAACTCGACCACCGAAGACCAATAAAACCAGTGTACCAGATGTGTGTTCATTGTTTCTTTTTATAACAAAAAAATAATACAAATAAAACACCAACTACACTTTAAAAATAAATTCACCTTTTTTCTAGGCATCAACTTAAAAACAGATGTACAATCCATACTTCTAATCTCAACATATAAATATACAGTATGTACAAAATAATCTTATAAAACACAGAAGGAGAAAGATCAGTGCTTCATATGCTTAAATTACTAATGAAATACTAATCTTACACAATAACATGAATAGTTTAGTAATTTCCTTTGAAGGCGTCCTTGGTACGATAGTCACTTCATGTATTTCTTTGCATAACGAGGCCAAACAAGGCCAAATCATGAGTTTCCCTGCATGGCGCTATAGGATATTGCATCTTTTGATCTCATATATTCATATTGCTGTGCAAAGGACTCAAGATAAGGCGGGGCACAACGTTTTAAACACATATATAAGGCTTTGTGATCGAAGCTGCATACATTCTTCATACAAAAAATGGATTTACACATTTGATAACCCTATATCCTTCAAAAATGAACCGTTTTCAGTAGTTTTTGTCCCTTTCTGATTAAGCTCTCTGCTTTTGGTTTGCATAGAGCATTGCAGGCCACAAAAAAATAGAAAAGGATTGCTCCTTCCACAGGCGTGATGGCAGCAGGTTGATTTGTTGATTGCTGATTACTGCAATAAGGTGGAGAGAAGATCATCAAGATAGTCCTCTAATCAACACGCAGGCATAAACCTCTTGGCATGTTGCCCGCGGATGAACGTGGACATGAGCTGACGAGGGTCAAAAACATCGAAGGCGCATCCACAAGTAAGATTTGCTGATTATTAGTCTTTACAGTCTTTACATTCTCACCGAGACTTTAGCTTCAGTTCTTTTTGATTTCGAGGAGCACGCCGGCTCCATCCAGTTATCAAGTTTTCAAAGCAGCAACTTGCATTTAAATAGATCCCAGTCTCTCCACACTTGTAAACAGTCCACAAGAAATCCAACGTTGACAGTGAATAATAATATCCATTAATTATACCTGAAAAATAATGAGATTGAAAAAGCTTAACATGTGGTCTGGTACAGAATATCATGCTCTAACGAGAAAAAAATAGGTAATTAGATTCATTATGAAAAAACTTACCTCGGTTGCGATGATGCATTCGTTTTTCTCCTCGGCTATTACAAAGACAGACTGGTACATCGAGTCACTAGAAGAACATATTGTTGATATTCTACACTCTGGCCTTTCTCTGTGGAGGGAGGATACACCATGTTAGTTACTGAGCACAAAAACAAAATGTCTCACATGATCAACAGTGAACTCATCCTCTAATCATCAGATTCAAATCTTTCTGGTAAAAAACAACAACACACCGCACAGTAACAGAAACATGACCATAATAGGAGAATTGAACCCCTTACCTATACATTCGACTCAAATGCTTTTTTTCTTCTATTGTCTTTTCACAGTTTTCATCTTTGTCCAAAAGGGACAGTTCATCCTTGTACCCGGTGGAGGTTTTATAGTCCAGGTGGTAGTGGTTGATGTATTTGTGATTAGGCTTTTCCCTGGGACAGTCCACCTCCAAATCCACCTTTTTATTGGTGTTCTTGAGCTCTAGAGGAGAGATGAGGTTCTCTTTCTGAAAGTCAACCTTGGAGAGGTTGTTCATGGTCTCTGAGTCCGACTCCTTGCTTCTCTGCTTCTTGACGTGGCGTATTAATACCACGGCCATGCAGAGAAGCACCAGAACAGCCACCAGGCCGACACCCAAACAGATGGCTGCCAAGCTCAACTTGTCCCCGGACTCCCAGCCTATGTTGGGGCTGGGGGTGTTGGGTAAAGGCACGGCGCTGGACTGGCACTGGGGGCCGCTGTAATGGGCAGGGCAGATGCAGGAAGGCTGGCCTTTGGCTGCAGCGGTGCAGGTCCCACCGTTCAGGCAGGGCTGGGAGACACAGCGGTCTGTTGGCTTTTCGCAGTGGCGGCCTGTGTACCCTGGGGGGCAGGTGCAGGTGTAGTCGTTGATGCGGTCAATGCAGGTGGAGCCGTTTGCACAAGGGCTCCTGGCACACTCGTTGATGTTGATCTCACAGCGCAGACCTGTGAAGCCTGAGCGGCAGCTGCACAGTCGGAGGTTACCGTGGCTCACACAATGTCCACCTGTGCAAAACAAAAGGACATTATAGGAGCCTCCCCCATTTTCAGAAAGATAATAAGTGTTTTTCATGTAGAGAGAATGATGCATTACCATTGGTGCATTGCAGTGAGGTACATTTGTCCACTTTCCTCTCACAGTTGAGTCCAGTGTAGCCTGCTAGACACTCGCATACATAAGTGTTTCCATTATCCCACTCTCTGCATTTGCCATCATGGAAGCAGGGTGTATCTGCGCAGGTCAGCGTCCTGGGTTCACAGTGTGTCCCTTCAAACCCCTGAGGACACACACACCTATAGCCGTTCTTAGAGTCCTGCAGAGGAAAAAAATATCAAGTTTATCAAAAAGCTCCCTGTCAGATGTTTTCTTTATCACATCCTGTTCACGACTGCCCCGACGAACCCCATTATCCTTAGTTTGAATTCTATTTACAGTGCACACTCTGTGAACTGGGTCATCTACTGACTTGACAATCGATAGCATCCTCCTGGACTAGCAGATAGAGTGAGACAAAAACAAAAACAGGAAAGCCTGTGTTGTGGGAAAGGAGGGAGAGAGACTTCCGGACTCACCAGGCATTGGCCTCCATTGCGACAGGGCTGGCTGTCACACTCCCTGACCTCCAAGTCACAGTTAACCCCGTTGAAGCCAGGCATGCAGGTGCAGGTGTAACTGCCCTGGCCTGTGTTCATACACGTGGCCCCGTTGGCACAGGGCTTGTGGTGGGTGCAGTAGTTCAGATCTGCAAGACCAAATGGGTCAGAATGTTACTCGTGGAACCAAAACAGAAGCTGCGTTCTTTTATTTACAGAGTACAAAGAGGTAGTTACACACCTTGATCACAAAAGATGCCTCCCCAGCCCTCCTTGCAGGTGCACTGCCACGGCTCTATACAGGTACCATGTTTACAGGATGGATGGAGTTTACACACATCACAAAAGAGTCCCTGCCAGCCTTCTCTGCATCTGTACACACATAAAACAGGACAACGTGACCGTTGGCTCACACACACATTCACACTCCGGTTCTGGCCCGGTAGGACTACTCACTTTCTCTTGAGCAGAGTGACAATACCTAATGAAAGAAATACATTATTTTGACACTGTAATCTTTTCATCCTCTATGTGATAATCCAAGAGATAATCCTAGAGATGATTTGAAATACAAATACTAAAAAAATACATCATCAAATTCAAATACAGTGTTACACTTTAGTTAATGAGGCACACACGAGTATGTAATGGTTGATCTGCTTTTGATGAAGCTATTATTCCTGCAGTCGTTGTACCTGTTTATTATTGTGTTTTAACAGTTTATGGATCCCTGATGCCATTGAACAGCAATACACATTTAATTATGAATATCCATAAATGAATCACTCACTTGCACTCTCCAGGTAGTGTGCAGTTTCCATTCCTCTCGTTGCACCCTTCGAGACAGATTGCTGTAAATAAAACAGGGAAGTTTAAGTTTAATAATTGAGCAATTATAACAAGCTTCCAACAATACTTTTAACGGTGTTTTCTTCGCACCATGAAACCTGTTACCTGAACATTTCATGGGAAAGTATTCACCGCGCTGCTCTGTGCTGTGCGTGTGGCACTGAGGCTGCGCACGGTCGTTTTGGTTAAACGGCTGTTTAGTGCGGAGCAGATGCTTGTTCTCAAAAAAGCGGGACAGCTGTCTCATTGTTATCGGTGGGCAGCTCGAGTCCCGTTTGCAGCTGCTGCCCTATACCGCGTTAACAATAGAGCCCGCAATTTAGTGGCGCGTGGCGGGCGATAATACCGCGATTAACCCCGGCGCGCGCTGCTGGGCGACCACCGCCCTGGATTAAAGCGCACGCGCCCACAGAGAAAGTGTGTCGTCAAATTTCACCCCGACAGCAACTCTTGACCAAAACAACACACACCTGTGATGACGTAACAGGCCATTTAAACATTGACGCTCTGGGCGTTATTTAGGACAATTCCAAAATGTCCAATAGGCATTTTTATCACTTTGCATCTTATTTGGCTGAACGTTTGAGGACAATTTAAAGGAATAATAAAAGCACAGCTTCCCCACCATTGTTTCTTATATTACACAATGTTTTTCTTTACATCGCGCTCTGTAGACGTGTATCTTATCGTGACTGTATGCATTGTGACCTTTAATCGCACACAAAAGGAAAGTAAGTGTCCACATGGTGTCTTTACTCTTGCTTACGTTCTTGGCAGTATGCTCCCTTCCATCCCGGTAGACAGGCTATTTGCCCGTCAGGCTTGCAGGTGTAGTGGCCAAAATGGTCGTCTCTCGGAGCGCATATTTTGGAACAAGTGTCCCCGTAGTAATGTTCATTGCAGATGAACCGGTATGAGTACCTTAGCTCCGTCTGCGTCCCCCTCGGCAGATGCTGGGACCACTCATGCCCTATTCCCAACTGTCTTTGGATGGCAAAAGAACTAATCAAGAATTCAGGGTTGGTGGTATCTGTGAGAAAGAGAAGATCAGACACATAAGGGTAAAGCAGAAACAGTTTAACAATTATTCATTTAGTGATTTATGTCACAATACACAATCTGTACACTAACATGAGCTCTTCCTTATAACGAGTCCCTCGTTATGAAGGACCTCACAAAAAAAGGTGTAAAATCCAGGAAAAGGCTGTCCTGGGATTTTTGGCAAGGCTTCATATTCTCACTCAAGACTGTACACTTTCCCATGCATGCCAAAAATAAAACAAAGGAAGTGCAATTGTTGTTGAAGATTTGATTGTGTAGAATTGTCGTGTGACTCATAAGGCATCCTAGCAAACACGCAACCATGACGTGGAAAATGCCAGATGCATTTGCCAGAACGTTAAGTGAGGGTTATTAATGAAATGTGGAATAGTGAAGTCATTGAGGCTACACAAGGCGTGTCTCCCTCTAGTGGTGGGCAGGCAGTGCACATCTCCTCACCTCCAGGTATGTCCGCTGCAGGAGAATAGCGGGCTTCAATAACTAACGAGAAAGCACCCTGGGGGGGGACACAGGAGGAAATAAATGAATTTGATTTACAAATACACACAAATCTGTCTTTTACTTTGTTTCTCTGAAATACTGATTTTAGGGTTTAACCATGATGACAGTTTTATTTCACTGTAATTCGCCAAAAAGATCCAACATTTAAAATATTTTATATATATGTATAAATGTCACAGTTGTTGTCAGTGGAATTTTTTTTTCTCTTCAATTAATTACCAAAAACTATTTTTAATTTCGTGCAAACATTGCGGTTGGTTTCAACACCGGAGTGTTGAGGACCCGCGGCGGACAGGTGCTCTTACCGGCCAGGTGAAGTTGAGCGGCAGACGCAGCCTGGCGTCCTGCTGGATGCTGAAGGAGTCGGTGCCCAGAACAGGTGTGGTGACTTTACCAAATAAACAGTCTCCGGGAGTCACCACTGTCTGGAAGTTCTTCAAACAAACCCTGAAATAAGTCCTGCAGCCCGTCATGCTGCAACTAAGTCCATTCGCCAGCAAACCTTTAGTATTCTGAAAGTGATGGAGATCTAACTCGAACACGCCTGATCCCAGAACCTAAAAGGATACAACAAGTGAGCACAACAGAATACTGCAACTTTCGTTTCTAAAATATTTATAATTTCCAATTTACAGAGATACAAAAAAACAGAAAAACAAGGTACCTGAGTAAATAAAAATACAACTATTGCGAGGACAAAGGTGAACCAAACGGCCATTCTTTAGAGTTTGATGTGCGTATCCTTAACAAGTCAGTTTGTCCTCCCAAAAAAATCCGCTCCTATTCCAAATGGTGACGGAGAAAACGGAGTGAAGACAAATGAAGTGATCAGAATGAATATAATCCTCTTTCCAAAAGCCTGTAGGACAAGATCCAGCTGCACAAGCCGTATCCAGAAGAAGAAGTCGGGGGGAAAGGTTATCCAGTGCTGGAGGTTAGACAAATATCAGTAACGTCAATATCCACAAGTGAGTCTGTCTGCGGTCTTTATGATGCCCATCCATCGTTCCGGTCAGAGGGGGTTTGAGTTTGCTGAGCTGATGCGAGACTTGTGTTGCCGACAGTGATGCGAGCATGTGGCGGAGCATCCGCGCTCAGTGACTCCCAGTGAGGGGGGTGTCATGTCCCTCCCCGTTTATATACCACAGTGTGGTGCCATTACTGGCACTGTCAGTCAATAAACACCGCCCCTCTCCTTTCCACCTTCTTTTTTTTCACTGACATCGTTTATTGTAATTTTGCAGGAGATTCTCTTCACCTCACATGGTTCAGAAAAACAGCTTCAAGTATAATAAATACAAGGTATAATATTGAGTCAATATAACAGCAAACCTGAGGTAAATACGTGTTTTTCCTGTCGGGATCAGACTGATTATGTGTGCGTATTTACGCGCCCGGACGCTCCGAATGCCTTTGAGCTTGTGACCACCTTCTCTTGTTTCTTGTGTTTATTTAATCGAGAGAAGACGGAGCGGGAGATAACTCCCCACACTCAAAAAAACGATTCAAGCCCTTCTTAGAGGTGACACATTTAAATATTGTTTGATACATTTAAATAAATCAATTACAAAACGAAGATATTTATATTGAATGGGTGTAACACAAAATGTATGAATACTTTCATTTATTAGATTTATTTAGGTTACACTCACAAAAACGATTCAAGCCCTTCTTCGAGGTGTCACATTTAAATATTGTTTGATACATTTAAATAAATCAATTACAAAAATAGATGTTTATATTTAATGGGTGTAACACAAAATGTTTGAATACTTTCATTTATTAGATTTATTTAGGCTACACTCACAAAAACGATTCAAGCCTTTCTTAGAGGTGACACATTTAAATATTGTTTGATACATTTAAATAAATCAATTACAAAAATAGAATACTTTCATGTATTAGATTTATTTAGGTTAGATGGTGTGCATATCAACTCAAACTAAATGTGTTTCATTGAGGACTAACCTTTGAGCATGCGCTTTCTGAAAATCATTTGTTGGCATGAGGTGAAAACACTTTCTGGGCTGTACGGTGGTGTAGTGGCTAGCACTGTTGCCTCACAGCCAGAGGGCCGTGGGTTCAATTCCCAGTCGGGGCGTTCCTTCTGTGTGGATTTTGCATATTTTGTTAGTTAGTTAGTTACCTTCGCATTGAAAATGCCGGAAGGTTATGTTTTGATCGCCGTGTATTTATTTATTTATTTATTTCTTTATTTATTTATTTGTATGCTTGTTATTCACAAATCTCAAAGGTCAAATCATGAACAGGTCAAAATCTTTCGCAGAACTCAAAAGTATTGAACCGAATCGCATGAAATTTGGTGGGATGATTGTTTATTATCCGGGGACCAGTTGATTAGATTTTGGGATCGATCGGGTCAAAGGTCAAAGGTCAAAGGTCATGAACAGGTCAAAATCTTTCGCAGAACTCAAAAAGTATTGAACCGAATCGCATGAAATTTGGTGGGATGATTGTTTATTATCCGGGGACCAGTTGATTAGATTTTGGGATCGATCGGGTCAAAGGTCAAAGGTCATGAACAGGTCAAAATCTTTCGCAGAACTCAAAAAGTATTGAACTGAATCGCATGAAATTTGGTGGGATGATAGTTTATTATCCGGGGACCAGTTGATTAGATTTTGGGATCGATCGGGTCAAAGGTCAAAGGTCATGAACAGGTCAAAATCTTTCGCAGAACTCAAAAAGTATTGAACCGAATCGCATGAAATTTGGTGGGATGATTGTTTATTATCCGGGGACCAGTTGACTAGATTTTGGGATCGATCGGGTCAAAGGTCAAGGTCAAAGGTCATGAACAGGTCAAAATGTTCTTGAATCGCATGAAATTTAGTGGGATGATTGGTTATTATCCGGGGACCATTTGATTAGATTTTGGGATCAATCGGGTCAAAGGTCAAGGTCAAGGTCATGGAAAGGTCAAACTCTTTTTTTACCATAGCACGATACATTTTTGTCCAATTGGCATGCAACTAATGCCAAAATGTTCATAATTCAATGCCCAATCTTGTGATATGCGAAGGTATGCGCTCTACCGAGTGCCCATTCTAGTTAGTTTATATTTTGAGTTGGACAAACATAAATTAATTTAATTTAATGAATATCGTTATTTTATTTGAGATGTATTTGATACAAATGAGTTGGACTAACTTAATTACATTGTATTGCACTGATGTGCTAAATTTGAGTTGGAGTTGCATAAAATTTTTGGATGGAAAACCTGCCAACAATTTAATTGAGTTCATCCAATGAGTCATTTCTTTGAGTGCAGCTGTATGATAATGGACTCTTATTGCAAACACATTGTCTTACTCATAAATCAGCTGCCCTAACAGGCATTATTAGGTCTTTTTTTGTATACAAATATATTTTCAGTCATTTCGAAAACGTATTGAGTACACACACACACACACACACACAAACATAGGAGAGGAGATACCATATTTCACTTTGCTTGATATGCAGCTGCTTCAGGAACTTTATTTAGCATCAAAACTAATAATGCCTTCAATTCAAAGCACATTTGTATGAATTAAAGCTGAGATTGTATCCTAACACTGTTTGTTGAACTAAGTCCACGAGAGCCATTTGAGGAAAACAACCTTCCTCTCCTTTCATGTGTTTGTATAGTTGTTCAAAGAGGGAAAGTGGAAATGAACTCAAAGCAGTATATGAGGCTGCTAAGCAAATAAATTCAAATGTATGCATTTGTATCACATGAAACTCATGCTGGGCACAGGCATTGTTACCTTTATCACCCATGCAGCAGGCCAACTTGTCTGAGAGGATTTACAGTGAGGGAACAGGATTCAGGAGCTGTTCCCTGGCCATGAAGGTGTCTGGCCGAGCAGCTCTCCTGCCGAGATGACTTCATCTCCAGCCCCCACCTTTGACTTATAGGTTTGAAGTTCCACTTTGGGGCAGAGACAATGGACTATTGAGTGTGGCGCAGTGTGAGTAAGCGGCCCGGACATCTCAAAGCTCTGCTGTATTGAAGCATTTGGCGTTCCCACCATTCAGTGAATCAGATCCTGTGGACGACCCATGCAGCCCTGTACAGGAGTTTAATCCTGTTCTCCTATTCTGTGTTGAGCGTAAAAATTACTTCAATGCACTTCTCGCTGGTTTATATGACTGCATTGGGCTCTAGAGCCCCATCAATCTCTTGAACATGTGTATAGTGCAAGGGTTCTCCTGCCGTCCCTTCAACCTCGTCAAAACATCCAAACGTTTTAATATTTGATGGACCATGGTTGAGGTTTCCCAACTGTAGCTCAGGTTACAATTCCTTGTAGAGCTTTGGACTGAGCGAGCAGTGATGCTTGTTTTGGATCGTCTCGGTGCAGAATGAAGGGAAACACTGGCATGAAGCATCTTTCCTGGGATTTACACATGAGGCCATATTAATATGTACATATTAATATGTACATATTAATATCCAGATTTCATCTATCTTTTAAATTGATTTTTTCTTTGTGTTTATAGATATAAAGCCTGGCTTGAACTAATAGGACATTTTAGCTGTATGGGTTATTTGCTCTCGGCCAATGGAAACACTAATATAACAAACTATTTTCTGCTGTGTTGCTCTGGAATAAACACCGCCATGGAAACAGACATCGGCCCACCACAGTTTCATCTCTGCTTTGTATAGGACATCATTTGTCTTTGTGACAGTGTTTTATAAAGCTGACTTCTGATTGTTTTTTGATTGGTAAACAATATAGTATGAAAGTGCTTTTGGACTTATTAGGCACGTTTCTATTTAGAAGAAAGTGCCTGATGTAATTGTTTGAATCTTTGGCAGACTCACGTGTGTTCCCATAAAAGCTCGCCTTCTCAGCAGTGTTTGTAAATTAAAGATATATCAAGAAGATGTTTGAAATCTCATTCATCAAAACACTAATAATTTAATCCAATCAGGGATGTTTGGCTCTTTTCAATCTCCGACCTGGCTTTTTCAAGTGTAAGCAATTAAAAACACGTCACTCACATCATACTTATTTATATACAAAACACATGACAATCGTTACATCCCGCATTCATATCGGGATCCAAGAGTGTGACTAAAACAGAGAACCTGATGACGCAAGTGAAACATCACCTGACATGCTCTCATCGGTGAGGCGCCATTAAATCTCACAACTGTGCAGCTCCTTAGCTGCACTCAGCCTGGGCAGACCACGCTCTTCCTTTCATCTGCCCTCCAGGTTCGTAGGACCACATGGCCTGATTTGGACCGTCTCTGGCCATTGATCCTAAAGCTTAAAAAATCTGGGCGAGTGCAATGGGAAATTAGCTACAGTTCCAACAGATGGCCCCTTTTAGTCCAGAAATCTGCCCTATTTAATGCAGAGCAGTTTAACACTTCTTTACAGCACATTTGATCTCCACGCCCCAATCTGTCCAGCCAATCAATGGGGCTTTTGATGTGCACTGCCAATGGATCTGAGGCATCTGAGCACGTCGCCCTCGGAGGAGAAACCACCTGCTGCCGCAATTAGAAAGGCAAGGGGTGGTTTCCTTCCCTCACAGCGCCGTGCTGCCCTCTGTTCACTGAATACTGCCTTCAGATACACAAATGCTGTGTGTCTCTACAAAGCCTTTGGGGGGATATTTGTTTCAGCCAAAAGTGTTGAAATATGTGTGTGGGGGCAGGGTGTAAAGAGGATTTTCGAGAAGCACTTGACATGCTGTAGTCAAGGATTACATCTAGAGTGTAATGTTGCTGTAAAGGAGAGAACATGACTATGTCTGCTGTACTAAATGGATTTAAGAGCAATTTATTTCAAAAAACATGTAGTCAACTTTATGTTATCAAATGGGTCACTTTTGGACTTCAAAGTGATTTCTGATTGGCATCACATGGATGTCTGTGTATACTCTCAGCTGACATCAGACACCCTGACATTATGGTTGCCTCCTAATAAGAGCTCTGGGCTGTTGTGGAACTTTCCAGCCGCCCTTTTGCTGTACTGTTGACAAAACAAAGGCATGTCGGCACTCCTCTACCCTTACAATGCAACCAACAACACGCGTTGGTCTCTGGCACCACGTCACAATGCACGTAGGTGTCACTTCACCGGAGAAAGCAACGGAGGAGATGTCTGGTAGATGGTAGTATCATATATGATAGGACCGTGGCGTATTTTATAGCTCAACATGAGTTTTTAAATGACTCTTGCCTGCATAAATCAGGCCGAGGTGATCTGAGGCCATGTATGTAACTGTTTGCCAGTGTGCCAGGAGACAGCAGCACATATCCATCACCCCTTCAATACTTGATATGAATCTTAACAGATCACCTCTATACCTTTGACTCATGGATTGTCAGAAAGGCCATGCGGGCGATACAATGACGTCATGTCCTGCTTTCATGTCCTTCTTCATTTTAGCAGATGCATTTCCATTTGACAGTGTTTTTTCTGTCATTATCCCCCTGTTGCTGCTGTTTGTGTTGGACTTAAAAAATACACATCGGACACTCCCAGGCATTAAAGCCAAACATGTTTTTGTGTCCGAGCAAGCTCCTGAGTGATTAGAAGGCTAATTGTGTGTGTGTGTGTGTGTGTGTGTGTGTGTGTTTGTGTGTCTGTGTGTGTGTGTGTATGTATGTGTGTGTGTGTGTGTTTATGTGTGTGTAGGTGTGTGGGGGGGGGGGGGGGGGGGGGAGAAGCTACTGTAGCCTTGAGGAAATCCTCCCTCGGCAGAGTCAAAGCATCTTTGCTTCACACAAGACAAAACCTCACAGCAGGAAAAGGAAAGAGATAAATGGAGGAGATGGAAGAGCGTGCTGGTGTGAAGAGGGCTGTTAAAACCACACCGGTTATCCTATCAGTAAGACCAGCCTGGTACTATGAACCCTCTATGGACATTTTCATCAAAGTAATAGCCAATATTAATCTGGAGAGTTGCAATGATTTTGGGGTCAGTGTCACCACAGGGGAAACTCACTATAATCACTGAACACCATCAGCATGACAAGCGTATAGTCATTTCACCTGAGCATCTAGTCATTTCACCGATAAGCATGCCTCACTGCTAGATGCTGTAATTTGGTGTGATGCAAGCCTGTGATTCAAGTGTAATTATCCAGAAATGTAATAATCTCTTATCTGCTTTTTCTTCCTCCACTTCCTGACCAGGGGCATATAACCTCTACAGCACGCTACACTATATTATTGTTTATTCATGTAGACGGATCTAGAAGTATTTTTGGAGGGTCTGTTGTTATTTCCTTTGACGATTAGAAATTCCTTTTTGTCCCTTTTCCATTTGGTCTCTGCACGAACAGTTCTCTTGCTTATTGGGAAGTAGATTTTCTTGGGACTTTGCTCTGCTGGCGTTTTGTTGTGTTTCAGAGTAATGCATGAGGATGTGTGTGTATATGAAGGTGAGAGGAATCTCTTTGACTGTGCGAGGCCTTTTCCTTGCCCTACCGAGACTCGTTGGCGTGAAAAGTGACCTTTCGTTTGTATTCCATTTAGCGAGCTGAACTGCAGTTGACTTCATAATTGCTCACTGTGTACATACACACCAACCCATCTCCATTTTGCAGGACAAACAGCAGATGCAACTCCTTTTGTGTCGACTGATTGTTACCCAAGTCAACTTGAGACCTGGTCATGATATTAACAGTGTACAGCACAGATGGAATATGTATATGTTTCCACGGTTAGTTTGTGTTCCTGCGGCCAATGAGCGAGTGAATGGGATTCATGCCATGTTTGACATCACTTAGGCCTCTGTCAATGCTTCCCCAGCCTCACACTGAGACAACAGGGGCTGACTGGATGTGGTTTGATTAATTCTCCCAGTGGGAGCCTGGTGGTGAGGAGTCTGCTGCAGCCTGTTTGTCTAGTAAAGGCTCATTGAGGTTGTCGAAGGGCTGCATCTGTGGGGTGATGAATATGTTCTCACAGAGTCGAACCAGTGGACTGAAGAGGTAATGAGTCGGTCTTATTTCTGACGCTGGCCCTGACGCCCAAGAGGAGCTCCCTCGCTGCCAGGCCGAATAGCCGTGGAGTGTTGTTCCAACTTGACCCTGTAAGTCCCAAGTTGCCCAAGTTGTTACCCCTGACTTGGCTCACATGGGCAATTTTCCTGTCTCTGTCCAATATTTGACATCTCTCAAGAACTCTGTGCTCTCCAGATCACACAAACTGGCTGGATGTCATATTTTTAATATTCACTCTTAATATTCACAAAAAAATGCATTTTTTTTCTTTTTTTTCTAGATGTCAAGTAATAATCTGTTTGTGGAAAATGCAAAATAAAAAGTTATAAAAAAATATAAAAAAATGCATCCCACTGCGCAGTGCTCACATTTTAAACCAATTTCTTCCATATGAGGAAAATAGTGTGGAAAGTGAATGTGTAAGAGGAGTGATCCCTCATTGCATGGGGACATAACGATGCCCGTTATGCCGCTCCTAGATGCACACATAAGGATTGTTTATGTTTTCTTTGGAGCACTTCTAATGGATTGAGATTAATTGTTAACTGTTCCATGCATATTCATCTTTCTGTTCAGAGTTTGTGTTCTCATACACGACGTGATGATTTATTAGCCATGGTGATGAATGACACTGATAGTAGAAGTGCAGACCCAGCACATTTTAACAGGGGCAATGTTGTTTGTCTTGCAGCCCGACGCGGTTGAACCAGAGCAAACAATCAGCACAGTGCAATACTGTGATTCCACCCAGATTACAGAGAGTTGTGTGTTTTTTCAAGTCTATGGAAGCCCCCAATACCATCTAGTCAAAGTTACGTTACCTCAGCAGTGCTACTCCAGAGGCGATAACAATGTATAAATCCATAATGTAACTAGAATGGGCACTCGGTAGAGCGCATACCTTCGCATATCACAAGATTGGGCATTGAATTATGAACATGTTGGCATTAGTTGCATGCCAATTGGACAAAAATGTATCGTGCTATGGTAAAAAAAGAGTTTGACCTTTCCATGACCTTGACCTTGACATTTGACCCGATTGATCCCAAAATCTAATCAAATGGTCCCCGGATAATAACCAATCATCCCACCAAATTTCATGCGATTCAAGAACATTTTGACCTGTTCATGACCTTTGACCTTGACCTTTGACCCGATCGATCCCAAAATCTAGTCAACTGGTCCCCGGATAATAAACAATCATCCCACCAAATTTCATGCGATTCGGTTCAATACTTTTTGAGTTCTGCGAAAGATTTTGACCTGTTCATGACCTTTGACCTTTGACCCGATCGATCCCAAAATCTAATCAACTGGTCCCCGGATAATAAACAATCATCCCACCAAATTTCATGCGATTCGGTTCAATACTTTTGAGTTCTGCGAAAGATTTTGACCTGTTCATGACCTTTGACCTTTGACCCGATCGATCCCAAAATCTAATCAACTGGTCCCCGGATAATAAACAATCATCCCACCAAATTTCATACGATTCGGTTCAATACTTTTGAGTTCTGCGAAAGATTTTGACCTGTTCATGACCTTTGACCTTTGACCCGATCGATCCCAAAATCTAATCAACTGGTCCCCGGATAATAAACAATCATCCCACCAAATTTCATGCGATTCGGTTCAATACTTTTTGAGTTCTGCGAAAGATTTTGACCTGTTCATGACCTTTGACCTTTGACCTTTGACCCGATCGATCCCAAAATCTAATCAACTGGTCCCCGGATAATAAACAATCATCCCACCAAATTTCATGCGATTCGGTTCAATACTTTTTGAGATTTGCGAATAACACGCATACAAATAAATAAATAAATAAATAAATACACGGCGATCAAAACATAACCTTCCGGCATTTTCAATGCGAAGGTAACTAAAGGTTGTCTCACCATCGACCAACAGCTTGTCTCGACAAACTCCTCAGCCAGCAGAAATAGCATCCGCAGGCTAACAGGCTAACAAGCTAACTGGCTAACACTCGGTAGCCTCCTCTTGTAGGCAGGCACGTGCACAGATAGGCCCCTAGTGGTGCTCAAGCACCGGCCCTTTTGCCCTGGATGAGAAAACTGCCCCTTTTTCTGGAGACAAATGTTCTCTTCATTAATTAGTATTTAAGAATAAAAATGAATTTCTCTGTCATCAATTCCCTCCAAATGTGTTTTGATATCTGACGGGGCTTCTTCTTTTTTTTTCTTCTTTTTTACACGAGTACCCATTAGCCAATCAGAACGCTTGTACTGTCGTTGCCATGTAATAATTCATATTTATTCATAAGGAAAATGTAAGCTAGCTGTCTAATTCTGCCAAGAGGAGACGCAGGTCGAGGACTGCATAATTAGTGTAATGCTGCTTATGTTTCAACTCTGTCAGAAAACGTTTTTGGCGATGGGTGCCCTTTTTTGGGGGTTTGAGCACCTGCCCCCCAACATGTCTGTGCACGTGCCTGCTTGTAGGCCCACATTCTGCTGACATGTCACACCATGGTCCTCACTGAGGCCTCATCTGTGTGGTCAGACCCTGCCTTAACGCTTCATGGTCAGGTCTGCTGACGTGTCGGGTCATTTTTGAAGGAAACAGTAGGGAAAGGTTTATGAGAAGTGATCATCGTTTTTAATTTGTAGGGCTGCATTGAAAAGCTAAATCTAGTATTTCATGTCCCATGTCCCATTCTTTGTTGTCATGCCATCATTTGGATGTGGAACTTTACTTTCCCTGATTGTGGTAGTGACAAGTGTCCATTGGTCACTTTTTGTGTCACAGCCGTTACCCTCCGCCCTCCACCTCCCGCCCTCTCACCCTCGCCCCATCCTCGGCCTTAAACTGAGCCTGGGAGCGGAATTCTGGGAACATTTTTCCATGTGAAATGCCGAGGTTCAGTCGAGGGGTGTGACGCCAGTGCATTGTTCCAACAGCAAAAAAAGGAACCGCTTGTGATGAGGCCAATTCCTGTCGGTCCCAAAAAAACAGGCACTTTCTCACACCGACTTCCTTCCTCATTGGACAGCACAAAACAATCCCAGACCAACCAGCAAAGCGAAAAAGAAAAAAAGAGAATGAAAGAGAGCAGTAGGAGAGGTGAGCATGTATTTGAAGAGATATTCTCAGTCGCTACGGCTTCGTATCTGGAGCTGGAAACACAGATTTTCGCTGCAATCTGCAGTTTTCACTTGACTGCCCCTTTGTAAAGGTAAAGGGCCTTTATCTGCAGACCCAGATCCCTGCAAAACACGTTTCCCCTTATGCACTGTATGTTATCCTGTTGACAGCCAGCTGCTCTTATCTTTACTGCCCGAATGATTGCCATCGCTTTAGTGAATCTCCTAGCACTCTGCTTTTTACTGTCCCTGAGTGTTTGCTTTTAGCTCTAGTGTGAAGACGACAGGCAGCGATTGTGGTTTGATCCCCTTGCCATCATGTGATGAATTATACTCAACTGATTGAGAGAGCAGGGCTCAGGAAGCACCTGCCTGTACGGCGGGCTGAGCATTTATCTGACCCCGCTCACATCAGGTGGTTTCCTTGTTTACGTTATCTCCCTGCGGATCCCTGTAGCCCGGCCACCATTGGCTACCACGGGCCACTCCTTTTCCAGCCACATTCATTGATCTTAAGAGGACTTCCCTGTATCTCCTTTCCCACCAGAATGATTGTGTGGAGGAGAGACTTTACCTAGAGCTCACTGGCCGACAGAGGGGTTGATTTAATAAGCGAAACACTCAAAGCTCTGCATGACCTCTCACTTCTGTCCTCACAATACAAACATGGCAGCCTTGAAGACTGTCTTCCTTTTCCTCCTCATGCCTATACTTAGGCTCAGAGAAAACAAGTCAGCTCATCAATTAGCCCGACTGATAACCTTGATCCTGCTGTCCTCCGGGTCACCTGTATTGCTCAACCCTAACCCAGCTGGCAAGATTTAAACATAGATCTGCCTTGGGGGGTGAGGGGTTTTAAATGTTTTCGTGCACCGGTTGCTGGCAGTTCATTATTCCAGGAACCCTGTTGAGCCATTGCTTTTCCTCTCAAGGCAGCAGCATTTTTAATAATAAAGTTATTGAGTTGTATTGCTGCTGTTTCTTTTCCCCCCTGTTGATATAATTACGGTTAAATTGCTGCTTGGCATTCGTGGAATTGACTGCAGGTGGGCCAGGCACAGGTGCTGTTTCTAATTATAGCTCATATATGAGATCCAAAAATAATTATCTAAGCTAAATACATGTAATCAACCTCTGCAGATGTGCATCTGTTTTATTAAATGTTTATTCTCAGCAGGAGGCAAGGCTGAGTGTTGTGTGTGTGAGACAGAGCAGTGCCTCTCTGCTGGTGAGGTCGTACCCTAGCCGTCCCGTCATGTTGGTGGAGATCTATCTGTCCTGGCAAGGCTTCAGCTGGCCTGACGT
The DNA here is from genome assembly GCF_029220125.1 of Pseudoliparis swirei. Lineage (NCBI taxonomy): Eukaryota > Metazoa > Chordata > Actinopteri > Perciformes > Liparidae > Pseudoliparis > Pseudoliparis swirei. The sequence continues at coordinate 14,935,777 of NC_079398.1, forward strand.
CAGAGACTCTGATGGTCAGCCAAGTTGAAGCAGAATGTTCTCAATCAACATTTTTTTCACAGTTTTGTTTAAGGATCTTATGCTCAGTTTTGGTGGTCGTTCCAAAGCGAGACCCTCTCGATGGACATTTTCTTCCATGTTCAGTCCGGCCGCCTCCTCTCTGCGTGGCCTTTCAGTGGCCCTGCTTTCCTTACTATCTTGTTATCTCAGCAAGTGTTTCCTGTGAGCACCTCTCTTCTCTGGGACATGTGGTAGAGTTTGTGGCGTGTCACGTCCATGGGGTATTGTTCTCCCGCAGTTTGACCATCATAAATTAGCTGGAAACGATTTGTCAGAAATGAGGAGGGGGAGGGAGAAACAACAACAAATCAGGGCCCTGAGGTGGCCCCAGCGCTGACCCGTACACTGAACAGATACGTTAATGGTCTCTGTAATTGCTGCAATTCAGGCTATTAAAATAAATATTATCCAGAACGTTTAACTATCGGCCAACTGGAAGAATTTTTTTAATGTTACGCTTTGTGCTTCACGCCACGCCAATAACATGGCAGTTCCATATTCATCATTTTATGTGACAAGCTGACGTATAGTGAGAGGTAGTTAAATGTAAGGACCACAGGAAATGGGCAAAATGTGTCTTGTAATGCTAAGAGATATAACCAAATTGTAAAGGAAATGTTATAGAAATGTACACTTGTGATAACCACTTTCATGTTGATTAAATGAAAAGTGTGTTTATTTGAAATTGCTAGAGGAACCACCCCTGTTTATTCCGCAGGCTGAATAAACAGAGCATCAACATGACCCTCTTTAATGAAGGAATTCCTGAACATCAGAGGATGTCTCACGCACATCCTGGCCCTTAATCAGCCTTCATTCTCTCACCTATATCAAGCTCCCGCAGCAGAAAGCTATTCTAGGGAGAGTTGACACATCCTTCTACACCCCAGGAGCATGTGGCCTGTCCATACAGGGAACCACAGGCTGTCATGAGAGTCAAATACTTTTTTCAAGAATTGTAGACTTAAACCGCCCTTCGTTTAAAAGCAAAACTGTGCTTCTCTGGCGCCGCTGGGATCTTCTGCCAAGATCTACCCTGCACCATCCCCTCCGGGAGTCCCACCGTCACAACCAATGTTCCCATGGACGGGAATGACCGCCGGGGATGCCAAGATTGACAGTGAGCAGAGTGGGACATGGGATTAAAGGTCTCTGAAGAGTCAGAGGAGTGCAAAATAAAAACATTCTGTAAAGTAGGTCCACAATATCAGCACGGTCTTAGCTGTGACATGGGAACCACCCCCACCCCAAACTATACGCCTGGAGTCATTCCCCCCTGGACAGCAGGGGCAGGTCACACATGCGGTCCTGTTTGCAGCTGGGTCTCTTCCCGGTACCTCATGCCACGCTAAACTATGCTGGGAACCAGCTAACTCAAGCACACAACCTTGAGATCAGCCCCTGATAAACAGAACTTCACACGCCTTTTGATATGAAGCCAAATAAGTAACCGTTTTACAAAATTACTTGGATAATGAAATGTTGCAAGGCAAGGGAAAACGGGACCCTGGCAGTCATCAGGAGCGTGAAGAATGACTGTGATTACGAACAAAAACAACTTCCATCACTGTAAAATAACAGTATCCCTGCAAGTGTAGAGGAAATCAGAAGGAAGTGCCTCCCTTATAAGAGAGCGGATTGTTCTCTAGCTTTGATTGTTTATGCAAAGCCAAGCATGTTGGCTTGAATTATGTCACAATGTATCAGTGGAAATACAAAACAAATACTGCATGCCTCATTTGGAATGAGTGTGCATTTGTTTCGCTCCGCATCTCTTCATTTCCTTGTACAAAAAGTAACCCCTTCAGGGCTTGAAAATCACTACAAATTAAAGCTGATCACAGACCGATACTGTATTTTGGATCCAGTACTTCTTGGCTCTATTCTCATCTACTTTGGCTTTCACTTTTCCTTCTTGGCAGTATTTCATTTGTAACCTCTATTAAATTAGATAACATCTTGGTGAGGGTGTGTCTAGCAATCTACGACACTCACAATATAATGTCGATGTCCTAAGTTTGAGTCCCTCTCCCATGATGCCTGTCACTCGCTACTGGCAAGTAAAAGCAAAACAAAGTCCAGAGAAAAAAGATTATTCAATTTATTGTAGCTAAATCCCCATGTTTCTTCTCCATAATATATGAAGATATTCGAGAGAAAAGTTACTCTGAAGCATGAACATCATCCATATTGTCATATTAGCTCAGTTATAAGAACATTATTGTCTCCACTCTTAGAAATATGCGAAGGCTTACTGATAACGCTGGAATGTCCCTTGTAAGTAAATTATCTGCCTTATTTTCACCAATCTTTTCCAACAATTTCACCATGGCATCAGGTATTCTTCAGGCAAAGATGGTCGGATAACAACATTGGAACTGATGATGCTGTATGACACTTGAAGCTCTAAAAACATTTGTCTCTTTGACTCTTTCGCTTCAGGTGTCTGTTGGAGAAACCATCCAACTCAAGTGGAACAGCACTTTGGTCTCAGAGCTCCTTGGACATCCTGTGTGTGCGAGGTGGTTGTTTTGTCAGCCTTAGATCTGGACAGATATGTTTTTGATATAAACAAAAGATATTGAGCTTGGCCATTGTAAGATGTTGTTTTATTTTTCTCCATTTCACCAGGTTGTTCACTGATTAAAATAACGGTTGAGTATGTTAAAGGTAAATACGCTAACTTGCAAGAGATTGATATCACTCTTGTGTCCGTACGGTAAGCTACATATGAAGCTAGCGCTAGCCAGCAGGCTGCAACAAACAGCAACATCTTCTAATAAAAAATTTTGAAAGCATATGTCCCCAAAACTTTTTTTCTTTCTTTTTTGTTCTCGCTGTATAGGCTCTGAGTTAAACTGTCAAAATAGTGGCATTTGATTTCCGAAGCGCAGACAGTAGTCATGAGAGAAGCAGATAAGCATCGGGGCCACATTCAGGCTGGTTCCTGTTTGTCCTATGGGAAAGAGGGACTCCTTATTCTCTGCTGCTGGTAAACCTATCAGGGCACAAAGGAGAATGGGACCCTCTGTAGACTACGTGGCTCCTCCTCAGACAATAAGGCAGAGGACAATGTGGGAGCCCTGCTGGACAAGCCGGCCTGCTGAGTCTGCTGAGAGTTTAACTGAGTGTTTAAATGCATGCCTTCTAGAAGTGTTTAATTTAATACATTTAGACAAACAGGTATCTTTATTGTAAAAGACCAGAGAAAGGGGATCCTAGAATTCAATCATTTAATGTCACTAATAAAACCCGCTGACGTGAAACTTAATGAAATCTCAGGACCCCTGCGGTCATTTCCCCTGTTACACAATGAGATTTGGACATTGTGTCATTTCCTTTTCTACTCTACAACCATCCCCTCCCCGTATGGGTGTCATCCCCCGGTGTAACTCATAGAATTGGAGGGGTTTGTCACACTGTCAGACATCACAATGCTCATTGTTCTCATGGCTGCCTCTGGTTGACAACCTGAGACTTATGCATGAAACACTCATTTACAACGAATAATAATCTGACGAGTCAAATATGTTCAGTTAGTCACAAATGCAGTAAGTGTGTGTGTGTGTGTGGGGGGTATGGCTGTGTGGCTGTGTGGCTGTGCAGGATGAGGCAGGGAAGAGCTTTTAATGTGTCATGTCACTGAGACCCACTCCTGGTTTCCCACAGCCCTGCATCTCTCTGAAGGAGCCACCTGTGGCCGAGCCCCCCCCCTCCTCCTCCTTTCTCTCTTCAGATTAAAGTCAAACCTGGAAACCATTTTGTTTCCCTTTTTCCTCTGGAGCCCTCGTAATGACGGGGAAGTGCTCTGGCCCCGCTGCCACAGAGCAAACGCACAAGCTTGATGGGAAACTGTGAGCCTCGACAAAAATGTCTCCTTTTAGGGCACTATGAGCTCTGTTACACCCACACTCTGCAACCATAAATTTCAAAAGATGAAATAGCATGTGGCTCTTATCTTTATTTACACAATATAAAGTATTTTTTTCTACGTACGGGAGAATGAAAAAAGTAGTCTTCGGAGTCCAAAAAGCGCTAACTTCTCATGGAGGACGTCAGCTCCAACTAGTTCTATGAATTCATTTTTAAAAAGAGTTTCAGCTTAATCTCTAAATGTTGGCACATGCACATACCTCTGACGTCAAAGATGACTTTGAAGAATCATTCAAGTTTGCCAAATAATTGTTTGATAGATTTAAAATCTAAGAATATCATGCTGGGTAAAATGTTATGTTGTTGTTGTCGCCCATGACTCATACTAAATATCCAACAAGCTCATTTATGTCCGCTGATGTTTTTAAGTGAGCTGTGTATGTGTTGCCCCCATTCTGGAGGGCAATCACCATCATCCAGTGTGATTCGGCCTGAGCAATCACGGCAAGCTTGTTGTTGATGAGGAGAGTGCATACTGCTTATTCAAGGGTACAACCCACTCTGTAATCAACCAATAATCAATCATCCAAATACAGCTCGTTTTAGAGATTGTTAAAAAGCTATTACAATAGAAAGATGCCATTCAGCACAGATTAAAACAAAATCGAGAGGTCTGAAGTAAAATGGTGGCTTATTCAAAAGCATGGCTGTTAAAAAATAATCTGATGTTCTTTAAAGACAGATAGGGATCCAGCTGTGGGCGAGTGACTAGAACGAGAGGAACACCCACACACCATTTCCTCCATAAATCATCAAGACATCCACCAGACAAACATGGCTGCCACACAGATCCTCGCCAGTAAGAATGAGCGAGTTTTACTGCTCGTGCCACTGGTATTGTGTCAGCCTAACTGGTTCTCAGGGTCAGCAAGGGTCGGACAGCAGATAAGGGCTGTAGCACACATGCCTGAACAAATAGACTACACACCCAGTCACCTTATGGCTTGACTATCCTGTGATGGATTAACATACAGTAGACAGTCTCTTCTGTCTCACTTTGCTTAACGAGCCCGCCTTCCCTCACCTGTCGCTCACCTACCTTCCATCCTGTGATTCAAAGACCACACGGTCTGAATGTTGGATTAGAAAGTAGTGGGCAATAACAACTGTATTGCAATATGTCGGATATGAAAGCTCGCCTGCTCTGATACTTTCGGATGGCTGCAATAATTAGCTGCCCCACTTCATCCTCATTATACCAGCGGCACCAAAACACTTTGCTCTCATTAGGGCCGGGCCATTGTTCGTCAGCAGTTAGCAACCGTTTTGCCTTCTCCAGTACAACACAAAGAGAGGGGAGGTAAAACAGTTTGCCCACAAATCTCCCTCGGCGTGCCCACTGGTTCACGCCACCTATTCAAGCCGTGAAGTAAAGACCATCTGCTCATCTGACTCCTGTCTCAAAACACTCACTAATACACATTCACAGATTCTATTGCAGTCAGCCAGCAGATTATTTGACCAGGCACCCTCCCAAACTCCCTCCAAAACAAATCTCATAGAAGGCCAAGGTTGATTAAGCCGAGGCTGTGGAAGGCGCCCATTGCTTTCAGTGTGGAGAAGATGAAGGCATTACAGCCACAGCAGTAGCCACTGGTAAAGAAGACGGGCAGCTGCCTTCTAAAGCCGAACATGAAATGACCAAAATATAAACACATAGGGTAACAAGCCAACATGCCACAGCTGCTAAATGTGTTTTAGAACTGAAGAGATAGTAAACAACTCATTGTTGTGTTGCTGTGTGGATCTGATCCGTCACACATTGATCCCCTATAGCTTGTCCCTCTCTCTCAGACATAGTTAGGTTCCAGGTCTGTCTGACTTTTTCATTCAGTCTTCTGTGGATGTCATGCTTTTACACCAATCACTTTTTGGGGGGCATTTTCACACTTTGGCCTCTTCGACGGCGTGCCATGTGGGCCCAAACAAGCTCCCATTAATCCACGCTTTGTATGAATATTCAGATACAGCTGTCTGTGACACGGAGATAGCAGCTGGAGTGCTTGGGCCCCACAGATATCCCAGTGCCATGCCTGGACAGAAGACGCTGCATCTGGGCCAAGACAGGCCCAGCCGGCCCTGGCAGACCCACCCAGGTCCAGAATCTACCCAAATCCCACCAGTGACACCCTTCGACAACAGGGTGGTTTATGACTCAATAAACATCTTTAGCAGTGTGCAGCAGATACATGATGACACATTCAGTATGTCACTACAATGAGGAGGAAGTAGCGGGATGAATGGATATTAATTCACGCATCTCAGACGTAACACTTTAGATTTAAAAAAATGTTGTACATATTTAATGGTTTAAAAATGTTAGTAATTTAAAAGACATTAAAACAATTCTCATCATCATAGCAGGCTCCATAAATCCATGTATTGCTTATTGTTGACACGGTGGTTTGATGTGACTGCAGTAACAGGTATGTGTTAAAACAGATGGCATTGCTTTGTGTATCACATTTAATTGACCATTTAGGGCTTTTGTTGAGCACTTTTGACAAAGCAGTTTAATTTAAATCGAATTTCACTTAAGTGAATCACACAGACACGGTCTTCACTTCGGTCAATGGGACACCTGACAGTTTTGGAACGATGCTTAAAAAAACATAATGGTCACATTTTTCTTCATGGCTAAACCTCATAACCGGTTTAGGATGACATTTACATTTCCCCTTGTGACATGACCTTAATGTGCCCTTTTTAATTACCCAACTTAATCTCATACTAATCCAATGATATTGCCATAACAAGTAACGCAAGTATGGTCGGAAGACAAAGCCTTCCGTGGTAAAAGAGTTTGTGTTTGGTGGGCCGCCTCCCCAACGGTCTGCTGGTCGGCCCTGAGAACACAGCGCCACAGTGCCAGGCTGTCAGCGTGCCAGGCTCAGAGAGCAGCTGCCAGGCCAAACCAGCGGGCACTAATTCAGCCAGCCACAGGGAGCCCCCTCCATCCCTTCTTCCTCCAGGCCCTCCCTGTGCCTGCAACTACCTCCTCATCTGTGCACACACACACACACACACACACACACACACTCTACTGAATGCAGGCTTTAATTATGACAAACTTGCCAAAAGCCAATCCCCCATCTTTTTTAATCAAGGACATTTGTAGCTGAGGAGGTTGCCAGTATTCTAATAACCCTGAATTTCTGGTGAACCTTTTTCTTTGGACCAACAGTGGCCTTTCACACACATATATATATACACACATATACAAACATACATATATACTAACATACACATATATACACACATAAATACATACATATGTATATCTATATATATAATATATATATACACATACACATGTGTATAAATATATATATACACATACACACACATATATATATACATATATATATATATATATACATATATATAATTGTTGATAGGGTGCTTAACTTGCATGTTTTTAATTGGCACGCGGTCCATGTCCATTGCACAACTCATTAAAGTATTCTGGTGACTGGCTTTGAATTGGAGACATCCAAACTCTCCTTCCGAGTGTCTTCTAGCTTATTTTACACATTTTACAACAAACAGGAGAAGGAATACACATCATCATAAAACGTTTGAAATACTACTTTTTTTTGTGGACTCTCAAACACACATTTATTGACAAGAATAAAGATATACTCCATGATAGATATGGTTACAAAGGGGCTACCATGCCATAGGACTAACATTCACACACCGCAGGCAATTTGGGGTGAAGTGTCTTGCCCAATGACACATCAACACGGGCTAGAGGAGCCGGGGATCAAACCCCTGATCCTTTGATTAAAGGACGACCCCGCTCTCCCAATGAGCCACAGTCACCCAGCTTGCTCACACTGATAACTTGGCTACGGTGTAGAGCATGTCGTATTTACCCTGTTCACCAGCTTAGTTGAGCGTGTTAGCATGCCAAGTAGCACCAAACACAAAGTACAGCTGAGGCTGAAGGGAACATCAGGTAGTTGTGTGTGTGTCTAGTCAAACAATAACAAATACATCTGCAAATACACATTTTGACTTGATGATGGCGCTAAAGGAGAAGTTTGAGGCTGTTGATTCATCTGGGGAACATGTCTGTCTTAATGTCAATCCAGCCAACATTTCAGTCCAGGAAAAAATTGTGTGCATACTGGCTGCAAACAGCTGCTAGTGTGGCAAAAGAAAAAATTAAATAGTGTACATATGCATGCACAGAGAGAAAAGCTGAAGAATGCATAAGGCCAGCTCTCTTTGCATCGAACACATTCTCTTCTGCACCCTCACCTGCACTCCTCTAACTGAGCTGGCCTCTCCCAGCTGAAGGTCACAAGAAGGCTGGTTCCTTTGGAGAGGCCCTGAAGGTCCCGGTGCTCCATGCTGCCTGAGTAAACATGGCGCAGCAGTTCATAAAGATGCATATTGTGTGCCTACATCTGTGTATGCATGTGTTTGCATGAATGCGTGCATATTGAGGGGTCTTCCTGCGTTGGGTTTCCTGGCTGCGGGGATACATACATATACCACTACGGCTGGCTGAAATATTGATGCTGTGTTTTGTTCTTATTTTTGCTGTACTTGAGAGGCCATCTGGATGGGTCAGCCTTTCCCACGTTAAATATTAATCCTCCCATTCAATATGACCAGGGGAGAGTAAAAAAGGGTCGTTTTGTAATGTGAGAGAAAGAGAGAGGGGGGGGGGCAAGGCTCAACAATAGGTTTTTCCTAACAGATGGAAGATTGGCTGCGCGGTTATAGTTCAGTGTCACAGTGGAACCTGATATCTGATTATATGTCTCCCAGCTCACGAACACAAAGGGATTAAATGCGACTGTATGAATAATGAAATTGAGATTATATTGTTGACATGCATCTAATTTGTGAACTGATAAATGCTGCCTATCAATCTGTCCGTTTGTGCCGCATTACTCAGGTAAGAGCGTCACATCAGGTTCTTCCACCAAGCCGATCAAAGAGGTCCCTTCTGGCCCGGTCTGCCACCTAAAGCAACGATCCTATGAAATGAGGCTATTAGCTGAGAAATGCCCGCATGGCAGGACTCAATCATGAGTACAAATTTAAAAAGCTCACAAACAATCTCATTACTGACAGCCCAGTGGTCAACCAGCGTGTTCAGCTTTCCACTGCGTTCGGCACCATCAGACAAATGCACCGTGATCTGCTGGTGCACTTAGTGAGCAAGCTCAGCAATGCATTTTAATGACGTGCTAAGGAGTGCAAACCAGCTAGACAACATGTTACGGTAGTGGTGTTTGTAAAGTATCCTACCGCTCTTAATAATTAACAAAAGACTATTAATTATGAACAAATGTGTAGCCTAACACTTATCAAGAGGAGCAATGGTTGCCTAGGAGCTTTGACCCGTTCTGAAGACCGTGTTGCTTTGGTGTTGTCGGTAACTGGAGCCCGTGCAGGTGGAGAGTAAATAAGGCGACAGAGTACGGGGGACACAATGCCTTTGTTTTGGGTGCTGTCAGAAGGGTGCCACAAGCCTAGGCGATCAATAATGCAGTCTGGCACGTGTCCGGGCAGCTTTATTTCCTATTGATACCACGTGGTGGACTAATGGTACAGGAATAACACCAGAAGTGGATCATAGACTGATTTGCATTTCACCTTGAGCAAAAAGCAGGCCTACAGGTTCTCACAGCTCAGTCAAAACAATAACTGGCCGTACACAGTTGGACCACCATTTTCGGATGCTAAATCAACACAGCTGGACATCCTAAAGTTTGTGTTTATGTCTGTCCACTACCTTTTCGACTTGAGTCTAAATATAGCTCGGCAGCATCCTGCTGTGATGCTGAGGTGCAGTCATCTTTCCCCTCTGAAGGACACAACACTGTCTGAAGTTTGTGAGCAGGGGGAGTGGGGGAGGAAGCGCTGACTACTTTGTGACAAGCGCCCTGTTCCTTCCTCCCAGGCCTGAGAAACAGGAAGTGCTGCACATAAGGCATTATTGTGACGGAGAGGAAATGCAATGTCCTCTAAAATAAGAGCCCAAATCTGGTTGTCAATGACAGGAGCTCGTCCTCCACAGCCCGAGAGACATCGCCCCCACCCCCACGTACAAACAACACATAGCCACCCTCCATAACTTCACTGTTGAGTGACGCAGATATATAAAACAAGCTCTCATTCTGTAGCCATGCAAGACTTGTTATGCATCCTACAAATAAATACATACAAAGCAAGTCGATAGTTATTTATACATAAAAAGACATGGGACGGTATTCAGCTTTAAGATCATGTGTTAAACCCTTTGTTCCCTGCTGAACCCACCCACATACAGATTGAGCAACAACAGCTTCCAAAGGGTTAAAGGAGGCATGGAGCCGGTGTGGAGCGGCGTGAGGAGGAGCCGGTTGCTAAGAGAGATGCAAGGCTTTGTGCAGGGCTGCCTCCCAGTTAATTAAAATCCTACTTTATCTGTTTCACACTTTCAATTAGGAAACTCTGGAAAGGACCCAAGCCTCTGGATGCAGATAACCATAGCAATAAGATGTGATTAATGTGTGTGTGGGGGGGGGCATTGGCCCAACAGCAATGCCCTGCTGTTGTGTCCATGCCTCATTTTGATCCCAGGCACTAACCTCTGATGCTGCTGGCAAAAAACAGAAAGTTGTGCAGTGCCCCTCTGCAAAGTCTCTACGGCTCCACAATCTGCACATTGAAAGGATACGATTTGCTTTTATAGAACAAGCAGGTGCTGGCCACCTGTGAACATGCACGTCCGAACGGCAGCAGTGACCGAGGCGGCAGTCAGGATCACTGCCTGTGCCAAGTCTAATGGTTTTCTTTGGTCATTTGTAATCAAAAGAAACGTCAGCTAGCAATGGGTTCGTTCAATTAAAAGCAGATCCATCAATGTCAGTTGCTGCTTTTCATAATCAACTAAGCAACACAAAGCTGTACTGGAAATAAATCACTCTACGCTTATTCCATTATGGTTCAATGGGCATGTGGAGCAGTTTTGCAGTAAAATTTTTGTAATAATCTGCAATATACAAAATAAATGGGACATTTTTTGATATCATAAAGATTATCTAGATGTTACAATTAGGAATGAAATCATTTATCACTCAGTTAAAACTAAATTGAGTTAGATTATTTTTATTTGCTTTGTCCGTACATTATATATGTAAGCTTATGTTTGTTTTATGATATCTGCCTCTCAGACTACAGATGAAAAATAACCTCTTGCTAACTGGCACATTTACAGAATTGTTTTTTTATTAATGTGCACTGTCCCTTATAAACCCAATCATTTTAAAGATTTGGAAGCAAAACACTTAATACTCAAATAATGACAGAGACATGTTTTGTCACAAACAATAGAAATATATTTGACTGAACTGGAACATCCAAACATTAATCTTTTTTGTTCTGAAAAGATTTTTCACCACCTGGTATTAAACAAACCTCAACACAAAACAGAATACTTACTGCCATCTACTGGAGACTTTTGGCAATAACAATATAAGCACCATCATCTGTAACAAGTGTCCTTATATGGCTTCATAACACTTCCTTTAATATCTGAAAGACCTAAATGACAGAGAAGATGCGATGGACTCGGCTGTTGATGTAAACTGGTTCCCTGCCGTTCTTTGGCAGGTCATTAGCACTGGGGCCAGGCTGGGGAGTCACTTCTTGTGCAGGTGCATGGATGTGGCCAGGAGCCCCATCCTTGAGGGAGCCATTACGTTCCCAATGCTCTCTCTGGGGACCTGAGCTTGTGATGTTTGGAGAAGGAAGCCTCTTCCAAAGGACCGGAGGGCCGGGATAGACGATTTCTCTTTTCCAAAGGGACTTCCTCTACCGGCTGTGTTCATCAGTACCTCTGTGTACCCTCTGCCGGCGCCTAGAGACAGGGAACTGTTGGCAGACATTTTTTCCCCGAGGTCTGATGAATTTGCTGAGACTGGAGGCTGCTCTGCCGAGCCAGGGGAGGCACAGACATCCACAGACAACACGCCGTTGGCTCCTCGAGGGCTTGTCGGTGACTTAGAAAGAAGAGGGTCCACTTGTGAAGGCAATTCCACAGTCGCGTGTTGCTGGCTGTTCACCTCTGCTGCAGGTAAAGTCTGGGATGGAGACCGGGCCCGGGGGTTATAGCGATCCAGCAGACCTTGTTCTGTGACTGGGTAGTGGTCGGCAGCCCACTCCTGCCGCTCGCGACGCATTACCTCCAGCTGCCTCAGCTCTCGGGGCAATTCGAACACGCTCTCCTGCGGATGCAAACAGGTAGACTGTTTATAGGCCGGTTGTGTGTGCTTTAAGGATCAGTACACATTAGTTTCAAGTCCTTCTTGGAACAATACAAACTTCAAACCAGTTTTTAGCTGCTGCTATTGTTTCTTCTGTCCAATCTGGCTGTAATGAGATACTTTCCTAACAATTTCGATGAAAGAGATGGAGGACAACATCCAGAAAGGCACTTTCAAAACAGAAAAATATTATTAAAAAGCAATGCCCGATTGATTCATCCACCAATGAAACAATGTACAAACTAAGAGAGATTTTAAAGACCTGGAAATGGGCATTTGTGAATTACCCACCATGTTGACATGCTCTAATTCATCAGGTTCATAGAAGCCGCTGTTGAGGTATGAATCCACCAGGGTCATGTAGTCCATCATAAGAGTATCCAGCAGCACCATTCTGAGAGGCTGAAGGTGGATCGCTGACAGAGCCATCAGCTTAAGCAGGGTCGTCGGACAGGGCCGGTTGAACCACATCTTCCCCTCTTCCTGTAAAGACACACACCAGTGATTGCACATACAGATGCAATTGTACAGCAAATGGAACCATCTTGTATGAGTCTGTGTGCTCTACCCTGGTGAGCTGTGACTTCATCTGAAGGGATAGGAGTTGAGAGGAGGGCACCTTCAGATGGAAACTAACAACCTCCTGCAGAGTACTGACTCTATCGGGGAGGAGACCTCCAGTCTGAGAGGAGAAGCACATGACATCTGCAACCTAAAACACATGTAGAAACAAAAGCAGGCTATAATTATGCTGAAACATACATGAGAGAAAGTTTGCCAGCGAAAATACTGCACATGTACCTGCGTGTCAAAGACGTTGGTAAGCTTTACGCCAAACTGAGCAATCAGACATCCAGCAATGGCTCTGCAGTCATGAATGACCTGAAGGATATGTGCAATCAACATATATGTTTTGGTAATAATCATAACAGTGACTGAGCAGTATTTCTAGTGTCTTCACAATTCTAACCTTCAGGATGCGCTTATTTTCCAGGATCATGGAAAGACCGTTCTTAAAGGCCCGAGCGCCAAGTAACAGGATATCAAACAGGTAAACCTTCTGTTTAGTGGCAATCTATATGAATGCAGACCAGATGGAGTTATTACATTTTCTGTCATTCTAGTAATGAAGGGAAAGAAAGGAGCGAAGGACAACAAAAAGGCAGAATGCAGAACTTCTTACCTGCAGCCAACACAGTCTCCCATTCTTAAATACCTCGACTCCATCGGCTCCCACACTGATCACATTCTGCTTCTTGATGTGCATCACCTGATGAATGGGATTTCAAAACATTATCAAAAGTGTTTAACACAGCAGGTCTCAGTAAAGTAAAAATATACTTACAGCAGACCCAAACTTCTCATGAAACTCATCGATGACGACATAGTTGAAACACTCCTGTTCATCGTCATCTATGGAACCGGAACCTTCCAACAGGTTAACGATTTCCATTTGCACATGAATTTGAATGTCGAATTTAAACATGGGGTATTAAGCTAAATACACCCAATTATTATCACTCACCCAAGGCGATGGTCTTCCTGTAGGGCTGAAACGTTTCCACATTCAAATAATCTTCAAGTCCGTCGTCGTGAATATTTCTGTGGACACATTGCATGTCACAGTTTAATGTTGCTGCACAACAACGACATGGTGGCTCGTTGGTTACTTACCCGCGGCCATCGTCCGCTTCATTGGTAAATTCCACTGTTAATTAAATCAAACGCAAAGTCAGACTTCAAACCTTTCACTTAAAAAATGTTATAAAGCTTTAATCACGTGTCAGCTAGCGTTAACTCACCATTTAAAACTTCATGGCCAAAGAACATTTTTGAACCCGGACATTTTAATCCATTGTCGCCGCTAACCACTGAAAAAATACACAAACGGAAACGCAGCCGTTACTTCAGAAAGCCGACGAATTAATGTCTCCGCAACACAAACACCAATATGGACATTCTTCTAACCGTCCGCCAAAATCAGCGTTTTGTTGATATTGATACGTTGGATGACGCCAAAGTACGACGAATTCTTCAGGGTCAGTTTGACGTGTTTCCCCTTGAGGATGTTCAGGAACTGGATTTCGTCCACCGCCATTTCGAAGTCGCGTTAGTGAGTTGGAACAGGACCGCTGCTCGATTAAAGACACCAGGCTGTCTGACCTTTTCCATTCGCCACAATAACGAGTCACTTGAGGTTAGCTAGCTGCGAGTCAGAGGCCACCAGCCGGCGCGTGTGTCGCGTTCTCTGCGGGTTCAATGTTGCGTTCAAATGCTTCCCGTTAATGTCACCACCGACTTCTTCCTCCCCGGCTAACCAAAGACATACATTATACATGCGTGGCTAACTCTATCATATTAGCAAAACAAGGGTGTTTATAGTATTATTTATTCATTTATATTTTGTTGCTCATATCTGATCGACTACTACTTTTTCACATTATTTTCTGTCTATAATCGGTGGTGTTGCATGAGCAGGTCATCCTCATAGGTAGGCTACTGTTCACACTGCTGTCGCTGTAGCACGTGGTCAGTGATTTTAACATTATATTATCGTCCACTCGGGGGTGATCACGGTCTTCCACTCGTCTGATCTCTGAGTTATTTTCTTTGAAATCTTTCAATCTGATTTTTTCTAAACAAATAAATAATTAAAGGTACCATGCATTGTATTTTCATCCACATTACAAAGTATGTGCATATGATCATGTTGTAATGGTCTGTGTTGTACTATACAGTATGCTACAACCTAAGAGAGGTACACGTTGGCCCATGTTGAATGTATTCTTGATCATTAAAAACAAAACACAATTCAATGCCCTTTTAACTTACACCCTCAAGACATACATCACTGACTGGCTGACTACTAATTGGCCAAGGCGCATAGTTTGCAGGATTGTCTGACCGCATGAGGGCTGACGCCTGAACCTGCGTGCCTGATCATCTTTTTAAATGAACGAATGCAGAAATATGGTCCACCTAAATGTAATATCAGAAGCAGTGCAGCAGTTGAGAAACAAAGAGTAATGTATGCTGTGTCACTCCTTTCTTTGACAAATAATACACACATTTTTAATTTATTATGTATATTTATTTCATTTTTGACACTAGGGGGCTCAATGCCAACTGAAATCATATTTAGCTGTGCCACATTGGGCCAGGCTTAAGGCCTCGCCAACTGGTCTGATAACAACACCGACACAGAAAAAAGTGCAGACAAGCTATCTTATCAGAAGTAACCAGCTGCTAATACACACGCTATCATGACTTCGGTCTGCCTGTGGAAACTTGTTTTACTTGAATAGCACTTAATGATGGTATTTTTGTAGTTTGGCTTTCTTGAAGAAATGTTACTTTCTTGATTCTTCTTCTTCTGAGTTTGTACTCATGGTTGAATGCACTTATTGTAAGTCGCTTTTGACTTGTAATGTACTGTACTTCTGGTCTGTGGACAGCATGCAGGGAGGCACCACATCAAAGGGAGGACACTCTGGCGTGCTGGAGGTACAGAGCGGTCTCAGATGTAATCACAGATTGTGTGCACCTTATATTTTGTTTTGCCATGGAGTGTGTTGCTTGGCCTTATTTGGTGCATTTCCAATGATATCACAGGTGTTCCCATTATCTATTGCAGCACAGTGGAAACTCTGGTGTGTTTACACAACATTTCTTATTTGAGAATATGTCCAAACACACCAGATGTAGTTGTTGTCATCGCAATAAAAAAACAGTTCTGAATAATTGGATTGGATTGTATTCAATTTATTGTCATTGCTAGAGTACAGGTACAGAGGCAACTTTTTCCATCCTATAAATACATTTTTTAAAGGCCCTCAGGTGTCACTTTATCTAAATGTGAACACACTTACTGTGTTGTTATTCATTGGCATAATGTCTACATGAATCCCTTCTCCAGGAGCTCTGTTCTCCACCCGGAAAAAGTGTGATAAGATTCCCATTAAAATAGTTGAATGACTTGAAAGAAACCGCTACCCTGGACCACCTACAATAAAAGTATCCCCCATAAACGCCTCCATGGAACACTACTCCAGCACCACTGTTATCTTTAGAGGAAGGTCCACCCTGTTCCTGCTCTGCAGTCTGAACAAACACAGGTTTTAGTCAATCACCTCCCAGAGATTTACCTAAATGTATTCATTTCCCAAAAGAGACATGGACTCTGTTTTTGTGTGAACCTAGGATTTAGAATATATATATATAAATATGAATTTATGTTGGACAGCATAAAGATGAAGACTGACATCTATCTAATTGTATTCCAGTTTCTAATGAGGGAGTCGACAGAACAATGTTTTAACTCCACTGTAATGTTGTTTGCTCTTCCAACCAAAACAGACACCAGCGACCAAACTAAGTCCTAAATTAAAGTTGTAAAAGAAAGAAGGAGCCGACAGCGCGCTCCGTGTGAGTGACAGCAGCCTGGCGCGCGGCCGCCCACTCGCAGACATGCTGGGTGACTTAATTGTGTAACGCTCATTGACGAGTCAGCACAATGCTGCTGAGACCGCGAAGGCGCAGAGCGATGCAATGCTCCCATCGAGGAGAACACAGATGGACAGCCTAGTTCAGCCGCTCGTCGCCCAGTACCTCGCAATGGGCTGTCAATCAAAGGAAAACAACCAAAACGAAAGTGTAACGTCGGACGAAAAGGGAAAGGACGATGCGTAAGTCAGATCATCTTTTCGTGCTTGTTTTTGGGAGTAGAGTTTCTTGTGTGGTATTTGGCGAAAAATGTGCGCACTTATTGAACAATAACTTGATGATTTTAATTATCAGAGTGACTCTAGTGACTGTGCTTTGTGCTAAATAAGCAGGCTTGTTTTTATGTGTGCCTAAAGAGTGCGCAAACGGCTAACTTTAGGCTACCCAATTACTTTACGCACAGGCTTTACTTTCTGATCTGATGCACTTAAAATGCAAATGTTTCGATGTTGTATGTTTCAAATTCCTTCTTGTTTACTGGTCACTCAACACTTTGAACTGGATGTCCGCAATCAACCGGTATTTTCCCAAGTTAAAAGGAAGGAAACGAGAACAATGAATAGCTACATTTCCAGGGGGGTTCTTAAATTCAAACAATGGCCCCAATTTCATGTGTCATCATCTGTGGTCTCATGAGATTGTGGCTTGAAACACGTGTACGATTAGACTTTCATTGCAACAAGCCCTCCCGTCCCCTCCTCCCCCCTCACTCTTCATGTGTTGGTGTTTCTCAAGGAGAGTGTCTCCAGGATGCAGCTCCAGGTCTAGAGTTTCTCCTCCAGGCCGCCCTCAGAGGTTCCACAAACCCAGCCCGGCCCAAACCACCCCAGGGAAATCCATGATGTCCCTGGGTTCCCTGACCAAAGGGGGGAGCTGGGAGGACCTCATTCAGGCCTGTCTGCAGTCCTTTGGTGAGTTAACCGGACCTGCCATACCACCAGTGTTTTCTTTTGGTTGAAGACTGCAGTGAGGTGTACACTGTGTGTGTGTGTGGGGGGGGGTCTGTGGTCTGTGGTCTGTGTCACACTGAAGTCATTTCTGTGAATCTTTTGTCCAAGTGTGTCTGTTGATAATAAGTCTTAGTTTATGAGCGATCACATATACTGTTGTTGTTACCCAGAAGTCTCTGTTTACCCACTTTTCCTCCTGGTATTTGGCGGCTAACCTCCCAACAAGTTTGGGCAGGCCTTTAAAGAAATGGAGCAGGCATTTGAAAGTGAAATAGATTTCCTTAACTCAGCTGAATATATTTTGGCTTCATGTAGGTTTTTTATGTTTTAACGATGACATCCGTCTTATAAATGCTTGCAGAAAGCAGTATTTGATAATTATGTGTTCCATAATTAGCTATGTCACTGCATTTGTCAATGAATGTCTCATTATCGATATGTTACTGTTTGCAAGATATATCGTTTTTTTAAATGAAAAAGAGCAGCACTGATTGAGTGGGCTGTAGCCTGATCAATCAAGCAATGATCATCGGCTTCATCAAGTTGTCAGGAGTGCGCCCAGAGTTATGGTGATTGCGTCTCTGCAGAGACAAGCTTTCAAATTGCCGTTGCCTGGTTACAAAAATGGAGCAAGAGCAATGGAGAGGCGTTACAATGCGCTGCAAATAAAATGACATCCCATAACTACATTTATCTGTGGAGAGGTAAAAGCGAGCAGTAATGACAGCCTGCTGCTCATTTCATTTTGACGAAGGGAACGGAATTAATCAGGAGAGTTGAGGAACCCTGTTGAGCAGTATCATCACATGCTCTCAACACTTGCTGACGTTTTCAAAATGTGAGATCCACTTGCTCAAGATGGCATCTCACTGGGTACAGTGTGTTTATGAATGAGGGTTTCCTTGAACACTTTCTCCTGATAAAATGGAACATAGTCCTGCTCCTCTTGGCCCACATCACAGGCGAACCCCCTGAGGTCCACTTGTCCTGCCACCTTTTCAAATGTGAAAGCTATTTGAAGGATTACCTGATGGCAGCTTCAAGCCTGGCTGAGCCGAAAGGTCAGCTCCCCTAACAGTGGTCCTCAGATGCTGACCAGCCTTTGAAATGCAGAGCACTGTGAGGTGCAGATCAATAGCTGTTGACATCATCACTCTCTCTCTCTCTCTCTCTCTCTCTCGAACACACTGCAATCTCTGAACATGCCCAATGTCCACCTAATACATATTCAATTTTGTCAGTTAATTTGTATTTATTCAGGTTTTCTTTTCATTAGATATCATTTCTTAAATATGTAAGACATCTAACAATATGATTCTTACAGTGAGAACCTTTCAGGTTGGCTAAAAGCCCTCGACCTCTAAAGCAGTGGATCAGACAGTCAGATGAACTCCTCCTGGAACGCCCTGTTCCGTTTCTCCTCTGTGTCTCCCGTGTTCTGTGTCTCCTCTGTCTTGATTGGTTAATTCCCTTCACCTGCCCTCGCCACTCCTCTGTCTCCCTGATTGTATCATGCCGTACACCTGTGTTTTTCCTCCTTTATATTGTGCCAGTCATTCCCTCGTCTCTTGTCGGTGTGTTGTCTTTATCTCAGTCTCGTAGTGGCTCTGTTTCAATGATCAACTCCCCTGTCTTGAATGTTATTCGTAGTGTTTTTTTGTAGTTGCTTTCAAGCCAGCGTTTTTATGTTATACCTTTTCTTCAAGTGAAGTATTTTTGTTTTGCTTTAAACCTGTCCGGCCTGTTTCTCTGCACCTGAGCCGCACCCCTTGACAAACCTGTGACACCTCCATCAACTCCTATTCATCACCAAATGTGTTCCTTTTTAAGTGACTGGTTAGCATTGAAATAATCACAATATAAAAGTAGATAATAATAATAATAGTATATGATTCAATAATTTATTGATACGATTTCATCATTGTTATCACTACTTCCAGCTAACTTCAGAATCAAAATGAGGTTTATTGCCAAGTAGGTTATTTGCTGACATGAAATTTGCCTTTTGTGTTTGGTTCATAAAATAAATATATTAAGAGGAAAGAAAAGATACAGGCAATATACTGCAAAGTATTGCACACAACAACATTGTGGGATGTGCAAACATTGAATGTACAGAGATGAGCATCAATGTAACACAGATGTAAGATGTCTATGGAGTAGACATCAACCATTCGTTTACTCTTCTATCTCGAGACATATGTTTAAAGTTGAGTTATGAAATTCTATTTGATCAAATGAGTCAAACTACACAATCTTCTAGTGCACCCTGTCGTACAAGCACCAGTTTCAGAGGATCTCTGCTCTAAAGTTAAAATGTAAACATGGTATCTAAAGTTACTGTGGGTCCTGATCATTTTGGAGATGTTGGTTCAGAGACCTAATCATCATCCTGCATCTGATTTGGAATCCTCTCAAACAAAGGGACCATCCAATCTGAACGGCTCTGTCAAAACAAGGGAAAGCGACATGTAGGTTTGAAGCGGCTGATGAATGTTAAAGATAACCTTAAAAGTGAGCCAGGCGCTGCGTGCCCTCGGCTGTGTTTATCACCATACAGTATCACACAGCTCCAGTGTAGCGGGCGGCAGCTTTCCTAATTTTCCAGTCAGGAACAGACAGTAGAGAGAGGATTTCCTCCTGCAATTAACCCTGCGCAGGGAGGGTTAGCGGTTGGAAAGTTGTGAAAAAAGGATGGAGCAATTGTTTACTTGATTGAGAGTCAGGACTTCCTGTTGTGCATCTGCCATAAGTCTGACTTTGGCTGATCCACAGCTGAGACCGGTTACTACGGTGTAAACTCAAATATGAGTGAGTTGATCATTTTAGTAGAAAAGGCTTTTACCTGAGTTTATCACAGATGTCAAGACGAAAAAGTGGGTCTTGCTTTCAATATATATATATTTTTAAAACCACTATGTCTTAACTGCCTCAAAGTGTTAGTACTTTACCAGTCATGTCATTTTAATTGCCAGGCATTGTTTCCCTCTTCTCGTCTTTCCCTCTCTTATTGACTTGACTGGTGAGGCAATAGATATTCACTGGCTTTGGCTGGTAGAGGCTGTGTGTTACAAACAGAAACACACCCCGTGCAGGATGTGAGCGCTAGATTAGTCAGCTGCAGCTGGAGTGGTGAGTTGCTTACAGATAACAAAGATTAGAAAACATGTTGCCATGGCGTCCGAGGTATTTCCAAGGTGACATGGTTTAAAAGTGGGTCCACAGATGCCTGATGTCCTTGATGGTGTCAAGATACTGGTGAAGCTGAAAGAGAAACAATTTTCAGTTCAACAACTCGCACATTTTCATCACGTTTTCATTCTCTACAGATTGTCGAAGCGAGATGTATACAGCCTAACATATACCATGATATATAGATATTATTACAAGATGCAATTAAAAGCTCTTCTTTATGTCTTTTTCTAATTCCCTGCATGTAGCCTTGGTTTTAAGATAAGTGGGAAGGAAAAAGGTGTTTTTTGCAATTAAAGGTCAGACCTGGCATTGTGATGTTATGTCATACTTTGTACACATGGAGACTCATTTTGTAAAGTGGTCGACCAGAAGATTACTCACTCCATGGGTCTCAAGATGTCAGCTGTAGCCGAGCATCAGACAACCGAGATAAGAAAAGGTGGTCTGGCCACAATGGGAGGAAGTGAGATATACACAAGGAAAAAGGAAGCTAAAAAGGTAGTGAGACTAGCAAGACGCAGAGGTTCACACAATCAGAGGAAAAGGCAAATCTTCACAAACGGGGGTCTGTGCTGTACGACAACATATGTTAGTTACAGTGTATCCTTCAGTTGGTGTTTTACATTTCGTGTCATTTAGCACACGCTTTTATCCAAAGCGACTTACAATAATTACATTCATCCATGAGTACAAACTCAGGTTGACCTAACGCTCTGTTGGTAATGATGGGAGTATCTATGTCATGGTTTTCACAGGTAACAGAGGCAGAGGATCATAATCAAGAGATTTGTAATCAAATGAATTGATGAAGCACTGCTTCCATAGACATTGGTTTATTTGCAAAGAGCGGTCTATCCATCATTGCATTTCCTCCAGAAAATAGTAATTGAAGGATGAGGCTGTGATATTCTATATTTTGTCATTATCAAATCCCATGAAAGACAAGAACCACAAATTCATTGATTTGACGAACAAATATTGCCAGATATATCTTATTCTTCTCTGCCATAGACCTCCATTGTTGTACAAAAACTATCACACGTCAGCCACAACATACTGGATGAGATGTTTCTTCATTACTGCAAATCCCACATTGGTAAACAATCCAATCTATTCCATTATCCAAAACGCTTATCCTGTTCAGACAAGGCGGGGTCCACCCTGGACAGGTCGCGAGTCTATCTCAGGGCCCAGATAGTGACAGACAACCAGTTGCACTCACATTCACATTCACACCTACGGCCACTTTTTAGAGCCTAAACTAAACTGCATGTCTTTGGATTGTGGGAGGAAGCCGGAGAACCTGAAGGGAACCCACGCTGACACGGGGTAGAACATGCAAACTCCACACAGAAGGACCGCTGAGACCAGGAACCGAACCCAGGCCCCTCTTACTGTGAGGCGAGTCAGTGCTGCCAGTGCCAGCCATTACACCACCGTGCAGCCCCAATGCAATGCGGAAAATATTCAATAAAACAGCAAATTTAGATAAATCTTCAACTCTAAATAGTACCAAGCTAACGAGTTAAAGGTGTTTTTTTCTCCACTTTGTTGCAATGAGGGTATATTTAAGTCTGTGTATTTTGTCTTGCAGACTCTGATGGTGGTGTGTGTGGAAGCAGCCACGTGTTGAACATCACCCTGACCATGCACCGCATCCACATCTCCTCCTGGGATCTGCTGGACAAACTCACCACTCTATATCCTTCAACTTGATCTGTCTCAACACAGACAGATGATTCAAACAATGCAAATGGACATTTTTGAGCACCAAAACTTAAGTCGAGATGAGATCACTGGCTCTGTTGTGTGCTGCTTTCCATTTGGTTGTCAACAGCAACTGGCAATCAAGCTTGCACTTGGCTTACGATAGCCTGTAGCTGTCAGTGTTAAATGTGATAGGCAAATGGTCACTCATGTTTACTCCTGTTGTCAGTTGCTTAAGACCTTTTTAAATATGTGTCCTCGTAAATTACCTTCACTCTGGCCCCTGTATCCCATGCATTCAATAACATCTTTGATAATCTCTTTCAAAATGTTTGATTCTGTCTCTTTCATTTTCCCGACTTCACACCTTGGAAAACAGCATGTTTTCTTTGTTAGTATTGTGACGTGAGTGAAGGGCCTGTAATCTAGGCTTCCATTCAGGATGCAGCCGTGGCGTTACTAAGCCTCTCGGAGGAACCTACTGACCCCGGTGAGCAGCCTCTGGGTTTTAGGTGTTAATTACCGTTGCCTCTTTCACATTCAGGTCCTCTTCAACTATATATAAAGACAGACGCTCTATTGCTTAAAGAGGCCCCATTCACACAAACCCACGTCAGAGCATGCTGCTGAATCCTCCTCTGCTATTTTTAACCCTCTCGTTCTGAGCCAAAGACCCACAAGGATACATCAAATACATTTAGTGTGTGGAGTGTAAGGTTTGAGGGAAGAGACACAGGGGCCATTAACAGCCTTCTTCACAGTCTGGCCTTGGGATTGCGTGGGCAGATCTTCTGCTCCCATGACGCAATTAGGCTTTTTATATGAGTCACTTTCAGCGGATTTCTGTCAATTGAGAGCTGTAGTGTCAGTCTGTATCTACAAGCTGCTTAGTATAATAAGGAAATGTCTTTGTGTGTGTACTGTATATCAATTAATGGTGTGTATGTGGTCAACAAGTGCAAAATGTAAACCAGAACAACCGTGCTAACTAATAATATTCTTGTGTGTTATGATAAAAACATTGTCAGAGTCCGACCACTATACAATGCATTTTAATCAACAGCTGCTCTACAGTATATGAGGCATTGATTGTGTGTGTTCTCTTTGAACATTTTGTTATTCACTTATTTCTGTATGCCAGAATGATTCATTCAGTGATGCTCATCAGAGTTTTGCTTCATGCAGTCGCCTCCTCCCACATTACCAAATGCCACTTCTGTTGCCTTTTTGCTTTAGTTGCTGTCGTTTTTATTAATGAGTTGTTTGTACGAAAGAAACCCTGCAGTCGAAATATACATATGTTCATTGTTTACTCCAACGCAGCTGTGTTTGATTTAAAAGTGTTGTAAAGCCTGAAACGCTGCAGATACCTGATGTAAATCCCAGCTTTAACTTTAAGACAATTAAACCAATCTTTTCCCAGGTTGCTTATCACGATATGTCCAAATCATTTCCTTAACCAAAGCCCTTACATTCAAAATAGCGCTGGACAATGAGCAGCCAACAGAGTGCCAGAGGATATGCTACCTCATCAGGTCAGTTTAACACAATTACTCATTGTACGAGTCTAACTTTAATTGTACGTTCTGTGTCGGTTTCATGGCATCATCTCTGACCTGCAGGCATTGGATCCAGGAATTCTGGATGATGTTCCGGTTGCACCACAGCTTGTCAGACAGCCTGGACCAGTTTCGGGAGCTGATCAGAGAGCAGGGACAGGAGCATCTTTGCTCTCTCCTCGATACCAAATGGATGTAAGTGTTAATCTCTGACCAGCTGGCAACTGAGACATTAGGCCTACACAACACTCAGTTGTTTGTTCAGTCACGATCCGGAATACAGACTTTGAACTTTGAACAGTATAACTTTGAGACCGCTTTGCAGCTTTCACTTACACATGTGTCTGTTTTTTATATGCCGCTCTTTTTAACTTCTTGGATGCTCTGGCTGCAGCTAACAATCATCTGTTATTCTACCGATTAATTTTTTTCAACTGATCATGTCGTCTATAAAATGTCAGAAAATGTCAATCCCAATTTCCCAGAGTCCAAGGCGATATCTTCAATGTCTTGTCAAAAAAAACAGAGATTTTACATTTATTTTCAAAAATCCAAACTCTACAATTTATGCAAATGGACATACAATAATGTATGAAATGTATATATAATTCAGCATATTAGTTACTTTGGAAGAGTTTGTATCTTGACTAGAATTTTAAATAATGAGAACTTCCTGGGCACATTAACACAAGACTGTATAGATAGACACAACAATGTCTAAAGATGTAATTTTCCAATTTCTGAAGTCATGCTATTCCTTTGCTGATTGTAAAAGTTGTTAAGATTTTGTTCGATGGTGTGCTCTAGAAATGAACGGGACTGGTCGTGGAAGGCCAGCCAGAAGATCAAAGCTAACAGCAGTAAAAAAAGGAAGGTCTCTCTTCTTTTTGATCACCTGGAGCCCATTGAGCTGGCTGAGCATCTCACCTTCCTGGAATTCAAGTCCTTCTGCAGGATATCAGTGAGTATACACACTAAAATACTGTTTGAGTGTATATGCTTCATCATGTTCACGTTGATTTGTTTATTTGACATGCATCTCTGTGCACTGAAAACCAGTAGGTATTTCCTCTTGACGGGAAATGTCTTCCAGTTTCCGTGCAGCAGTTTATGCTCCTCTCTCTGTCAGTTTGTAGACTTTCAGAATTACATTAGAAGCTGCTGCATGAAGGACATCCCCATGATGGAGCGTTCCATCGCCCTGTGTAATGGTATCTCCCAATGGGTCCAGCTGATGGTGCTGAGCAGGCCGACAGCTCAGCTGAGAGCTGAGGTTTTCACCAAGTTTATCCACGTGGCAAAGGTAGTGGTTCAATCAACCCCTCACTACTACTCTTGCACTTTCTGTTCCTGCTTTAGCAGAAAAAATTGAACTCTATTTGACACATTTCCTCTTTGCTTGCATATATGTGCTATTGTTCATACACTTTATCCAACTAATGACAGCTCATTGTCATACTCCGAACAGCACTATAGAGGCTACATAATTGACAGTTGCATAATGAATATTCACCAAGAGCTGGTAATGATTTTCAACAGCAGTGCTGCAGGCTTTTAGTGTATCCTAAGATTTTCCCAATAGAAAATTATGAACTGAATGCAAGCTAATGGAGTCGTCAAGTGGAACACACTTAGACACAGAGGAGGATGTGGAAGTGAAAGAGACAGAAGACAGAAGAGTGGAAACCTTGCTTCTAAAACCCTTCCAATGTGAAGCTGCCTGCGGAGAAGCAATGTGCTAGCAAGGGAACAGTCAGGCTTGTACTCTGGAGGACCTCTTGCACTGTTACACTAATGCACCAGTCTGCTGCTACTCATTGCTGTCAACCTCAAACCCATGGGTGTGGAAACAAATGTCACACCATAATGCACCAGTGACAGCACAAATGTAGAGAAATGAAAAGAGAGGGAAAAGCACTTCCAAAAAAGAGTGTGATATCAGAGAAAAGCCCAACAATCTAAGTGGCTTATGTAACTGCAGTATTGTTGATTATATAACCAGTGCTACCTGGAACAAGTTTAATTGTGCGTGTTTATGTGTATGCGGATGGACTGATGTGTGTGCGTCCACTAGAATCTACATCTCATGCACAATTTCAACACGCTAATGGCGGTGGTGGGAGGGCTTTGTCACAGCTCGATCTCCAGACTGAAGGACACCACCTCGCATGTATCCAACGAGGTCACCAAGGTAAATGAAACGTACCATCATAAGATCCAATTCATATTTACAGCCATAACAGCCTCACAAAAGGAAATCTATTCACTTCCCAGATACTGAACGAGATGACAGACCTGCTGTCCTCATGCAGAAACTATGACAACTACAGACAAGCTTACAGCAAGTGTACAGGTTTTAAAATCCCTATTCTGGGCGTTCACCTCAAAGATCTGATTTCGGTTAACGAGGCCATGTCTGACTATGTGGAGGACAACAAGGTGAACGTTCAGAAGCTCCAGGCACTCTACAGCCACATTAATGAGTTGATCCAGCTCCAGCAAATCCCTCCGATGCTGGACGCAAACATGGACCTGGTCCATCTGTTGACGGTAGTGCACCCTTCATTGCAACTTTACATTTTGATTATTTTCCAATTGTTTTGTAGCTTCATTTGATTCACAAAATGTAACGCAAGCACAGATGCAAATGAGCGCCTTACAGCATGTGGATTGTCCGCGCCTGTGTGGGTGTGATGAGAGTCTATGATCTATGAGTGTGTGGGTGACGAACTGAGTGTGAATGAGTTCAGATTGCTGTATTGTTGTGCCATCTGTATGCGGTGCTTTAATCGTACTTGAACGACCAAATGCCCATGAAGAGATAATAGTCACCCTGTGACCTGATATTGCCTTCGTCAAAACATTTTTAAAGCAGAACAATCTAGATATACAGAGTGCTCTTAATCTTTCTGTTTACCTCTCATGTGCTGACATGTGTTCTGTCATTCCCTACAGCTGTCCTTGGATCTTTACTACACTGAGGATGAGATATATGAACTGTCTTACACCAGAGAACCCAAGAACTGTAAAGCACCGGTAAGTGATAGAAGAAGGCAGTTAAAACAAGCTAAGATGACAAGATTGGTACCACTTTCGATTGTAGGCCTATTCTAAATCTGAAGCTACGTGTTAGCTTAGCTCAAAGACTGAAAACGGGGAAGCAGCTAGAAGTTTAAAAACACATATTAAAACAAAAGGTAATGCTTGAATGAATAATTTGACATTTTGGGCAGAACAGTTATTCTCTTGTTTCAGAAGTTAGAAAAGATTGATACCACTCTTTTGTTGTATGCTAAATGTGAAGCAACAACCAGCAGCTGGCTAGCTTAGCTTAAAGACTGGAAACAGGGGGAATGGCTTGTCTGGCCCTGTCCAAAGGGACAGAATCCAATTACCAGCACCTCTAATGCTCACCAACTAACATTGAATATATCCTATGTGGATTCTCTACACCAGGCCTATTCAACTAGCGGCCCGCGGGCCGGATACGGCCCGTTTGAGTTTAACTATGGCCCGCAAGACTGCCTGCAAATCAGTACTATACGTATAGCTTGGTAAGAAAAAATAAAACTGACGGACACGCCTCTTTTATACATTGAGACATCTAACCCAGAGCCATTGAGTTTCACTGTTGCCTCAACCAAACCTGTATGGTTACATCTTTATGTTACGCACCCGTGTTGGTTGCCGGTGTTACCCCCCTACTGGTTTTCAGACCTACTGGTTTCCCTGCGCGTGCGTTGTGTTCTCTTCACATCTGCAGCGGGGCTCTGTCTCGCTCACCAGATTCGTCACACATTCACAAATATATTGCTGGAGATCGTCAAGCCACCGTTCATATCCATTTCGGCGATTACGATTGTATAAGTGAGCAGTGCATCAAAGCCACGGATGAAGAAATACATTTTCGAAAAAAATAAGGAAAAAAAGATCGCCCGACCTGGTTTCGATCTCTTTCACGCAAAAGGAGACTGCACTCAAAGACATGCAGTCTGTGCGCTGCACCACCAGATATTAGTTTCAGCTCAAGTAATTTATATATTGATGCATTAAGTCACATTTCTTATGTTTTCATGGGAACAGTTTGGTTGAAGGAATCTGAAACAACTGGTTACCTTGAGCGAATATTTACACTTTGAAACATGTTTAAAGTGATGCTTGTTCGCAACACTTTTGCCACACAATACCGACGCATTTTCGTGTGTGACTGTTTACCTGTGGAAATATACATGACTGTTTTTCATTTGTAGCCATTATTTGATCAATATTCTGTGCGGCCCTCACACCCCCCGTGATTTTCTTATTCGGCCCACTTGCTACTGAAGTTAAATAGCCCTGCTCTACACAAATCAAAGTGTTGACATAGCAAGGCTAGCTTTTTACCCATTATGCGTTCTTTATGCTAAGTTAAGCTAATCGGCTGCTGGCTAAATCTACATATTTATAAACATGAGAGTGGTATTGATATTCTCATTTGACTCTGTACGAAAGCAACTTATTTCCTAAATGTCAAAGTAGGCTACATACATTTCCTTCAAAACATTTCTCAGCTTTTTTTCAAAGAATAGTTTGCCTGCTTCTGAAGGACACTCAGATATAATGTAACAGAACAGCTCAGATAATATTTGACATGTTTATCTGAGTGTTCAGGTTTGTTTTTTTAATGACTAATTCATTTTCCATCAGCCAGCCACCCCCTCTAGACCTTCAGTGGTTGTGGACTGGGCACCAGGAGTAGTTCCCAAACCCGATCCCCGAACCATCAGCAAACATGTGCAGAGAATGGTGGATGTAAGTACTTTCTCTTTCAAGTGTAGCTACTCAGCAATGCTGTTATATAACTATAATCAATTATTTTAACTATTCTTCTGGATGCTGCCATTTTGACAGCCCTCTTTTGCAGCTATTGTGCACTAATAATCAAGCAACAATGGTGTTTGCCTCTTGTCTTTCACAGTCCGTGTTTAAGAACTACGATCACGATGAGAACGGCTTCATCTCTCAAGAGGAATTTGAGAAAATTGCAGCTAGCTTTCCGTTTTCCTTCTGTGTCATTGACAAAGAGAAGTGAGCTTGTTTGACAAGACACGTAGACACTCTGAGCTCATTTGGGTCTTTAAAGTAGAGGAAGAAAAAGTGGTATTCGTAGTGATGTGTAGCAACAGGAAACGTAAAATAACTACAGACCTACCATAAACACCCACCACTAAATAATCACTGTTTTATTTATCATGCTCATTCCCTCATTTATATCCAAACATAAAAAACACCACAATGACAAAGCGGTTTAGTAGCAGAGGAGGGTGTAGACAAATAAACCAGGTTAGACATGACCAAACATTGAGATATATAGCGAAGATACTATCTGTTTCCCATATATACTGCTCATTTAAAGCTTTTTTAATTTTGTATAAGTAATACTGTGTATGTGTTGTGGTTGTCCAGGGAAGGCCTCATCAGCAGAGAGGAGATCACAGCCTATTTCATGCGGGCAAGTGTCATCTGCTCAAAACTGGGTCTTGGCTTTGTCCACAACTTCCAGGAGACCACTTACATGAAACCAACCTTCTGTGACAACTGCTCAGGATTTGTAAGTCACCACAATAACTCAATGTATGACACAAGTTAACCACTTAACTGCTATGTCAGGGCGAAAACAAAATGGTCTTCCTAAATCTAATCTTGTTTTAGTTTTGCTTTTGCCATACTGATGTTAAAATGTTTTTCCCATTCTTTTTCACAGCTGTGGGGTGTCATCAAGCAAGGCTACAGATGCAGAGGTGATTGTTATTATATCTTTGGCTAAAAAAAGGTCAGTCAGTATGCTTAAAAATGATGTGCACACATTGTCTTGTGGGGAGGAGATGAAGTCGAGCTATCTTAGGACGGTGTAGTGTGGTTTTCTGTGTTGCACACAGCTAGCTGAGCCTTGCAGAGCATGAAAAAAAGACATTTGCAGCTAGAACCACAGTTTCGCCCCCTCCCCTCAATAGATCTGAGAGCTATTTGTTTGCCTGACGGTGAGCATGCAGAAGTCTGAGAGTTGCATTTGCAGAATAGACTGTGTTCAAAGAAAAGTCTGACGAAGTAAATTTGTAGATGTTAGACTAACGCCTGTTCCTGTTCTAACATGTTGTGCATTCTTTGGCTTGCTTAGACTGTGGGATGAACTGCCACAAGCTGTGCAAGGAGCAGGTGGCGTTTGAGTGCAAGAAGAACGCCAAAGTCACCAACGCCACCGACAGTCCGACACTGAGCTCCAGCTTTGTCACCATGGGCACCTCAGAGGGTGGGTTTGGGTTATTGGGTTCATTATCTGCATAAGCAGTCCCATCGATTCTCACATACACACACACACGTGCGCACGCACACATCACAACAGATACTCTGACTTTACATAAGTTCCCACAGAGACTCTCACCTGAACTATTAAGACAATAACATGCATGTAACATAGCAGCAATCAGTAAGTCCCTCGGACAGGTGCCATCTGGTGGCCGAAATGTTTTAAGTCAAACGTTCATCAACTAAGTTATTTCCTGTAAACACAGAACAGAAAACAATAAAAGTCAGTATTTACATGATTTCACTTTAGTTGGCTGCAGATTAAAGAAAAAAGTCTTGAGCACTACTGGGTCGACTGTCAGGGTGTTTTCCCTCCAGCCGTCATTATGAACTTTTTCACTTCCAGTAATACTGAAGCTACGCACCTGCAATGAGAAAGCTACTATATTCAGAACAGAAGAACTTTCGATTT
The DNA here is from genome assembly GCF_029220125.1 of Pseudoliparis swirei. Taxonomy (NCBI): domain Eukaryota; kingdom Metazoa; phylum Chordata; class Actinopteri; order Perciformes; family Liparidae; genus Pseudoliparis; species Pseudoliparis swirei. The sequence goes on from NC_079398.1 coordinate 14,966,711, forward strand.
TACTTGCTGATGGTTGACACGTCAAGACACTTGGTTAAAACATGGGGGATGTATTAACACAGCCCCTCTTCAAGTGAGTCTTTGTGACGTGCTATTTTGGCATTTGGTTTATTTGGCTTGTGTTTCAGTGCATACTGAATTGAGTCATTTTGTTTTGTCGCAGTTAATTGACTACATCGTATGAGATTATTCTCCTTAAAGACATGATTTTGATAAAAGGATTTACAAAAAAGTGGAGACAGTCAAGTAGGTCACGATAACAATCTTCATTTTCCATTTAATATAATTACTGATTATGACCCCGTCTCCAGGTTCAGAAGAATGTCCTTTCCCCTACCCGCCAGATGACCGCAAAGACTGGAGCCCAGACTCCCCAGTCACCTATTCGAGGCCTCAGAAGGTCCATAGCGCCACCCAGACAGAGGGACTCCAAATGCCTTCTGCAGACCAAGATGTCAGCCGCCTTCAGCCTTCTCCACTGTTCCCAACACCACCACCCCTCACCTCATGTCCCAGCCCGGTGCCCCAGAGAAAACAGCGACACTGTGCCAAGTGGGAAAACAGATCGTCGTTGGAGCAACAGCTTAGAGAGCCAGATGAGGAGAATAAACCCACCTATGAATCTCTGGAATCGGTGAGTGTCAGCAACAAGTCGTATTTCCTCCCCCAACAAAGGCACAGAACATAAATGCCTCACAGTTACTATACATCATACACATCTTCTGTGTCTTTCGCAGGACAATCAGAGGATGCAGAATGCCAATGGGACACTACGTAGGAAGCTGAAGGAGGCAGAGCGGGAGGTGGAGATACTAAAGACACTGCTCAAGAGGCATGCCCTCCACCCTGTTGAGGAGGACTCCTCCTCCTAGACACACACTTACTCTGGACCTCCTCAAGGGAGACTGCTGCTGCCCCCCTATGGCAGCATGGACACATCTGGATCCAATAAGTTATTGTTCATGAACTGTGCAAGTATTTTACCAGTCTGACCCAATCAATTTGGCGTTAGGTGGTGTAAAGCAGGTTATGATGCAAATAGCTAGTCACAGCGTTTTAATGCACATGGTATACAGTCAAACAAACAAAAAAGCCAATCATTATGTCACCAATAACGAAGTAAAGAACCTTTTTCGAGGAGTATCGATTTTTTGGAACTAGATAGAGTACATAGTGCCAAAAATACCGTCACAATACTGTAGTGTTATATTTAAAGAAGTTTAAAGTGAGCCGAAGGAGCCCCTTTACTGTAATGTACAGTTTACAGAAGAAGGAACATCGTTGCAATGAGTATTACTCACTTTTTTTAGTGATCCATTAAGAGCTGGAAAGGATTTCCCTATGTTTAAGGTAAACAGAAAAGCATATTAAATAAAGGATTTAACCCTTGTGTTGCCTTCGGGTCAATTTGACCCGATTCAATGTTTAATGTCGGTATTCTTTCGGGAGTCAACAAACAAACATAAAGTACCTCACACTTAAACTTGTAAAACAATATTAATTCTAATAATTTTCTGGAGATTTTAATAGCTGGTGTCATATTGACCTCAAGGGTAAAATATGTTCGTAAATATAAAGGTAACAGGAGGGTTAAACATTGAATCGGGTCATATTGACCCGAAGGCGACAGGAGGGTGAAACATTGAATCGGGTCAAATTGACCCGAAGGCAACACAAGGGTTAAGAGTAAAAATAGGGAAAAATTAGTTTGCTCTGTTCTTGATCAATAATGCGACTAGATATTTATGTTAAACATAAAATGGAAACTAGAGGAAAACAAGACATTTATTGTGATTACACAGGTGCAACATTAGGGCCCACTGATTATAGCAGCAGAATGAAGGTTTGTGGCATCTGATGTACAGAACTGTTATTGCTCTGCATCGTTGACCCTGTTCCTATCCATGCACAAGATGTTGTCAGTGCTTCTGTTGATATTTATTGTTTCAAACACTACACAGGTCATGTAGGGAGTCACAGAAAAGAACATTTTGAAAAGCATACTGGTACTTTCAGTGAATTATTTATGCTTGTGTGTGTTACTTAGCATCATATTGATTGACATTTATTTTCATTGTGCAGCCATGTCACCTTATTTTTGTGTGGCCGGTTGTGGGAGTGTTGTACTGTGAGTCAAGCTACATGTGTTTGTGTTGTGTGTAATGCACTGTAAATACAAAGTATACTAAGTGCCATCTTAATTAAGTCGAGGCTCATCCTTTTGCTCAGTATTGTTCTCTTATTGTGACAATAAATACTGTTTTGTATATAAAATAATGGCTTGTGTTACTCAGTTTGACCACTGGGGGCCACTAAAGCCTCATACTGTTTCTTCAGGGTCTCGCTAATGATTATTGACTGAATGTGTTTTCAGACTCTGGACTTGTTCTATAAATGTTGCACTCTAATCAAAGTGTTTTACCTTTGGCATTTATCAAATTAAAGAGCAAAAAAGGGAGTATTGTCTCCACCTTCCCAACTTTTAAAAAAAATCGTGTAAAGATGAGGAAAGCAGAGTTTCATAAGAACAAGTCCAGAGATATATTCAGGAATCATCATCACTTGATTTTTCTGTATATCTTTATGAACTGGATGACTGATGAACGTGCGAGACATAATGCTTAAAACACCCTGTTGTCTGAATACTGCCAATCTGCCCCGTCCCTTGGGCAATGCTGTTGGAAATGAGTCCAGCACCAAACACACATAATGTTGGCCGTGGATAATGAAAGGCCAACTGTCTGCCGTGGGAGGACGTAATCCTTCTGTTTTCTTTAAGCAAAACATCACTCCAGGGGAATTTACACCAATGCTGGGATTCAATATGCCTTTCTTTGGTGGTAATTCATCCTCGGGTAAAGAAAGTCATTTGACTCAAATTATATCCTTCTTTATTTCTTGAAGCTATAATGACTTGTTGCGTTGCATCGACTTGGCTGTGAGCAGAGCCCCGGTGAAAAACAATGGTCTCTGAGGCTAGCAGCAGCTCCCAAACCAAGCCTTGGTGACAGCTAATTTACTTCTATTTGAATGTGACACCCCACTGAAATGGAGAAACACCCCAAGTCTACCAGGCTCTGTGCACACTAATGCTGAATAATGCCAAATACCATGGCTGGATGAGACATCGTGACAGTGAGACCATGTGTTTAAGTCGAGGGATGATGCACCACCAAAGGCTATAAAAACGAACTTGAGAAGAGGAGTGTATGTTATCTGTCATGTTAAAGTAGTCATCATGAAGGTCCATCAATCTATAATCCATTTACAAACCCAACATAGAATATTGACATAATTAATTGTGGTGCATTAAAGGACGACGGAAATTGCTAAATATATGTGGACTAACTGATATCTTGCATAACTCAGCTCTCCATAGATTGAGAGCAAACTGTGACAGTCTGCCTCATTACAGTGGGCAGACAGAGATGATTTATCACCCAGACATCTGTACCTGGGGGAATTGGGCTATTGTGAGATACCCATAAGTTAACTAAATCTGCTAAATCTAATGAACACACTCCGAAACTAATTAGGGAAAGATGTGCAACATCCCATTATGTCCCCCTGATAGCAGAGGGTGGGACATAGGGAACACAATGAGAACACGACACATTTAACACACGCTCATTTCAAACACAAGAAGAAGCCAGCCCCACAACGCCTGCAGGATAAGGAACACAACGCCATTAATTCCCTTTGATTATTAAACTGAGTTCATTAAGCTCTAACGATGGCCAAAGGACCCTTATGGGAGAGCAGAGGAAGAAACTGTAGTGGAGGTGGAGGGGAAAAAAGAGAAAGACACAATTTGTGGACATTTTCCGGAGGTGGCTTGAAAATGGTGTGAAGCCATGGTGAAATTTTTAATTAACCTTGTTGATTGCGGAGGTGTGTAACAAGAGAAGGGCTGTACAGAAATGTACTAGCAGGAACATCATTGCTCAGCTGTGTCCCATTTTGACCTTTAACAATGATGTCGTTTTAGCTTCATAATACAGACGAAATCCACTCATATCGGCTCATTGTTAATGCACAATAGAGAGAGAAGAGGCGACGCCTGAAGCTGATACACGGGTAAATGAATGTGTGGGCAACACTGTAGAATAGACTGTGTATATATATACACAGAGAAACATCAGCTGACATTCCTAGCTCTGAATTCCTGACAATAAGGCTGTTTACACCCATAAAGCAATCTGTCCTGTACATATCCAATGAAGTGCTTCACAATATTCCACTTGCTGGCATGCCAAACAATTAAATATCTCTTCTTGTAGTAAGGGCTCCCCATTTGGTTTGGCACGGGCATATATTTGGGCTGGACACAAAGAGGCATACTTAATAACACTCACAGAAACACATCCCTTATTGAGGTGGTTTGTGTTTGCTGTCCGAGTTAGACCATTTGTTCCTGTGACTTATAACTCATACCATGAATTATGGACACCGGATAAGGCTTGTAGTTTCTTGTTATTTAGGTAATGTAAGATGTATGGTAATATGCAATTTGGTGCAGTTGTCATGATCATTTATGATTGATTTTGACTCTGTTATTGCTCCTCAAAGTGTATTTTAGAGAAAGTAATGCAGATGCACATTTTCTACATTTGAGTTGGATTAAAGAGCAGACTGTCAAAATATTGTAACACCCGGTTCTGTTTCTCCTGTGTTCCGTGTCTCCTATGTCTCCTCTGTGTCTTCTCTGTCTTGATTGTTTCATTCCCTGCACCTGCCCTCAGCCACTCTTGTCTCGTTAGTGTCTCATGTCGTACACCTGTTTCCCCCGTATATATTGTGTTAGTCTTTCCCTTGTCGCCTGTTGGATTGTTGTCTATAGTTGTTGTCTTTGGTTCTGTCATCCCTGTGCCCTGGCTATTCCTGACCTGCCTGTTTGATCCTGCCTGCCCTGACCCACGATTCTCTGCCTGCCCCTTTTTGGACCTTGTTGATTTTTCTGTAAACTTTTTGGTCTCAGTAAAGTGTTTTTTTGTTATTTACATTAAGTCTTGCCTGTTTCTCTGCGCCTGAGCCTCACCCCGTGACAAGAACCTGACAAATATCTTGTTTTGTGTTTTATGTGGTATTAAACCAAGACAGTGTACATCATGAAGCTGCCATATTACATCATGGCATTTGATATAAAGCTACGTGCTATGTAACGGCACAAAATAGCAAAAACAGATTGCATAAGAGGACCATTTATTGATGAAAAAGGAAATAGGTGGATGAGAACAAGAAGAGAAAAGAGCAGATAGATGAGCAGATGCTGCGGTGTGGGAGCAACCTGAGCAGAAGAACCCTCTGAAACACTCACTGCCAGGATCAAGGAAAGTGATGCAAAGCATTGAGTAACAGAGCAGCTGTAAAGCGAGGAGGGGAAGAAGTAGTAGGAGGAGAGTGAGTTAACCCCAGTGAGTATTCCTGATGAAGGTGAGTAACACAGAGCAAACCTGTGCGAGCCGGACTGTATCTGAACCCTCCTGTTTCCACCAAGCAGTCGGACACAGTTGGACTCCACCCCCACCTAACGGGCACCACAGTCTGCTGCCTGCACCGACACACAAAAAGAACGAGTTGCTCGGGTGACGGCTTGTTTTTCTAACACTTGTGTGTTCATGCTTTGCAGCATCCTCAACAGAGACTTGATATGCTATGAAACACAACAATGAATACATTAAAACTAGACGGTAACATCAGCACGCTAATATGCTTTAAATATTATGTTAATATGCTAATATTTTCTTATAAGCATTCAACACAATCTGGGAATCAAATAGTTTTAGAAATTATTGGTCAAACACCAAAATATTGGACGAAGTCCATTATTATCATCCTCTGGGGAGCATGAACGAGGAGCTGTTGAGATGAGTGATGGGCTGACCGACTAAACATGATGTACAAGGCTAAAGATTGTCTCTTTCCCTCATTCTCAAGACATACGGTTAATGCAAGAACGTCAACTTTGAATTCTCTTCATGTTCTGGCAGGACTTCATTGTTTTCCTTGAGGCGAGACCTGCAGCTGCTGCACCTTGTTCACATACCAGCCTGTAGGCAGTCGGGTTGCACAGTGTATCTCCAAACAGGCATTGTTTGCTCCAGCAAGAACAGATTCAGGGTGGATTTCATAGACAGAAAATAAAAAATGGGCCGATGTAATAACCGGAGCAATGAATACATTGTGCACAGTGTGATAGCAATTACAATGGATCATCTGCAATAACTGCTGCATGTCCACTGAATGTGCCCCCGATAAAAAGTGAAAATTCCAATTAGATAAAACACTATACCATAAGAGGCAGGATACACACTTGAAGCGAGCTGCGTATCGTATTCTGTTATGTGTCCCTGATGGATTCATTCTTTAACAGGCCCTTGTTTGGATGGGCCAATATTTCCAGGCTTTTGATTTAATATATTTCTACCCGGGAACCTCAATGAGCTTGCGATATTCACTCCAGCACATGGTGCGTTAATGCCACAATCAAATCGTATCAATCTCAGATTTCAAGGCTTTTGAAACACAATCGCTGTGCTGGAGTGCTGATAATTTGTTAAATTGAGCTTCAGTTTGGTTGGTCCATGTATAATGATACGTTGTTCTTTGCAGAAATAGCACAAAGCGATAGTGAGAGTGTCCATTTACTCTCACCATCAGTCACACACCTCTCCGTAATGGCTGGATGAAATATCCACAGGGTTTTAATGGAAGCCAGCAGGCTGTTTGAGAGTCTGCTAGTTGCTGTCGGTCCGCCACCCTCTGTTGCTTTCTCCAATGACCCTGGACATAAGGACATGTCCCGCACAGTCTACCGAAAATGCCTGGAGGAAAGTATTGTGACATATGTACTTGGCACATTATAAGGACACAAAACCATTCATATCTCTTATTTCTGAGCAGCGATACATCACTGAAAAGGTCAGACGTAGAAATGCTTCTATCATTCCTTCCCCACGTCAACTCTATTTTCTCTTTGAAGGTCAGACCTCCAGGCGAAAAAAGTGAAAAATTGAAGCGCCGCGGTCACTGGATGATAATTTTAAAAAAGGATTTTAATCCAGCACAATATGTGGGATAAATGCTGCTTTGATTTAATTTCTGATTTGTACTGACAGCAAATTGCATTTACAATGACCGACATGAGTGAAATATTCATCTACAACTACTTACTAACTTACTGTTCAGGAGATCACAGGAGATGTGTATGCCTTGTATCCCATCTATCAAGAGTTGAGAAGACACATCCAACTCTCAAATGTTAAACCATTTGTTTTAACTCATGACACTGGACATTCACCTGTAGCATCATTTTATTCCTTGACTTACATCCAACCATTATTTTTAATGAAATGATCAAGGATCACCTTTCTGATCCCTGGAGTCGGTAATGTGATTAGCACGAGTTAATTTGGGTCAACTTAAGAGGAGTTTATCACATCACATACAAGTCCACCATCTGTGAGCGGCCAACACACGTGGAGCGGCCAACTGTTCAGAATAATGTGATCTGAGGCTTTCCTCCCTGCAGGTGTCCCTGGAGAGTGACCCTTGTAGCCGCTTCCTTCAGAACAGGATGATGTTATGTGAAAGATGGTCCTGTTTTGTTCTTCGATGTTTAAAATAGTTAGAATTGGATTTGATACGAAACAGACAAAACAGAGGCATACCTTTACTACTTTACGAGGTAATGACCGCACGGGTCAGGGAGGCGTTCACAATCGTTCAATCGAGCCACAAGGTCCAGAAATACAGCTGACTCCTGACCTTACCTGTGCATCACAGGCTTCTTGAGAGGATTACGCCCGCTGATCATGTGAATAGACAGCTCAAACCTGTGCAGCCACAGCTCTTCATTTATACTTCACATCATCTGGAATCTTCACTCATGGCATGACAGAAACCCTCACAATCTCACGTCCCAGTGGAGTCAGCTAGCGGTGCAATGTGATGCACAAGTTGAGCGACACACCTGAATATCTTTGAATATGTGTGTACGAGCACACGTGCCCCCACTTTTACATATCACATCCTCGATACCTTTCCTTGTTGCCCGGTGAAACTGTACATGCATGCTGCCCAAAAAACTGCATCTGATTCCAAGATGTGCTACTTGGGACTTGAACATTGTGAGCAGTGTTGCAATTACTTGCAAAAAGTTTCTCACACATAAAAGTGGAGTGTGAAGTGGACAGGGAGAGAAGAAACAACAGAAATAATGAGCAAAATCCAGGTCACACACAATGCAGCCGCCACAGTTCAGAGTATCATTTGAAGAATGATATACACAGAACTGGGTAATCACGTTCAAACTACATGCATTTTTCTGATCTTCTCTTAAATGTAGAAAGTTACTTTCCAACACATTATGAACATGTATTATCGGCTACAGTTTTAATATGTATAGTATGTATTTTAATTCAGATTTATTGTTCTGTACAAAAACCTGATATTGTCGGATTAGAGTCTACTGTTGGTAATAAACTTATTTGTCCTATAGTGGGTCTGAGATCAGGTGTTGTTTGGTTAGTGGTGCAAACTCACATACTGTACAGACAGTGCTATTTATGAACATCCAGCCAAAATATCATATCTGTGGTCAGCGTTTGACTTGCAAATGCTGTTGATGTTTTTTTAACATAAAAATTATCTTTTTTTAATCCTGTTTTACAAAAGCAAACTGCACAAAGACACAAGAAAGTGTGTCTCTTCCCTGCCCGACTGTCCGTAATTTCCTGTTTCTCACTTATTTGCTTGCCCGTTTAATTGGCGAGCAAGTCTCAATGAAAGGGACCTTTACATGAAACAGAGCCATTTAGTGGCTTTTATTGTAATCTTCGCACTTTCTGCTGTAACAATCGGCACAGGTGTATTGCTTAGGATCTGGATGTATGCAGATACACCATAAATAAAAAATCTGAAGGCATAATCTATATTGAATTAGCTTTAGGCCACTAAAGATAACCCATGTTTCCTCTTCAGATTCTCCCTTTACCTCATTGCTGGTAACCATGGTTGCCTTTGGTGTCACACCGTCAACCTATTTTAAGAAACTGTCATCTTTTTTTTTTTTTTTTTTTTTTTAACTGTCATCCCTTATATAGAGTACAAAAACAACACATCTTGTAGGAGGAAGCTACTCTGTCATGATGATAGTTTCAGTTGTTAATGTTTAACTCTTGCTAATCTCATTATAGCACATGCAGTGTAAATACAGCACCAGGCCGTGTTATGTTGGCTCACTCATTAAAATAGTTAGCAACCAATTTATACATTTTAGTCGTGTGGTTCTATGAATGGCTTGGATGCGTGGTGATGCCCTTTTTTTGTGTCATTGAAGGTCAACGTTTTCACTTATATTCAGTGAAATATCTCAACATCTACTGGGCAGTTTCTTTTTTTATTTGTATTTTTTACAAACATTAACGGTTCCGAGAGGATGAAGCTCAACTACTAGGGTAATAGTCTTTTGTAGTGTCACAAGGTCATTTGTGGTTTGAGTGAAATGTCTTGACAACTAATGGATGGATTGCCATGAAATTTACAACGCACATTAATGTCCCGCTCAAGATAAGTTGCAATATCTTTGGTGATCCCTTAACTTTTCATTTAGCACCACTGTCCGCTCAAGATTTTTCACCTGTGATACTAGAAGAACAACTAAAGTGCAAAGTTAATAACAAGTTTGGTTTTGGGTGACAATATTTTCAAACCCCGGAACGCTTTCGTTTAACCAGATGTTCATACACACCCCACAGGCAGGCTAATGCTATCTGGCTGTCATCAGGTGATCTTTTATATTGACATGTCTGCAAAAAAGGTCTACTCTTGTAGTCTGTGCAAAATGCATCATTTTCATTTTTGGGTACTTTACAAAGAAAGGAGTTTTGGTTGTGGACATGTTAAACATCAACACATTAGCAGTGTTATTGTTAGCCCACTGACGTTGGCAATTAGCTTAGATAGGTAGAGATTAAGAAGAGCCTGGCCTGGCGGTAGACTCTCCGTGTTAAATATGTGAAAACAGGATCAAATCAGACATCCGGCGTAACACAGTATAGACAACTTGATATTCTTCTCGTCTTTATTTCATTTCAGTTCTTGACATAAGGAGGCAGGGCCTTGGGTAATCCTGCTATCAATATAAACGTCAGTATCTTCCATCAGCTTTAGCTTCTAGCTTCCAGTGGTAAACCTACAAGAAACGTTGTTGCTGACAGTTCACAGTGACAGTTTTCAGAAAAGTAGCTTGTCCACCTCTGGCTCAATGTCAAATGAGAAATAGGTCATGATGAAATGAATGAGAGATTAAAAAGGACCTGATTAAATCTCCATCCCAGCCATCACTCAACATAATGAGCACTAAAATATGTATATGCCAATAAAATATGTATACTTTCAGCACTCCCCAGTGTTAAACTGGCTCAATTTATGTCGGTGGCCAGCATCTCTGGAGTCCCAGTTAGTTTCTCCTGAATCTTGTCAATATGTAGCCTATGTGGGTCCATAGGCCAGTATCTTGTTAATATTTTCATTGCAAAAGCATAAATGTTTTGTTTTTAATTCAGACAACAACAAAAAGCAACACCAACTCTGTGGTTAGGTGTGATCGTATTGCTCCAATTGAGGTTGTGATGTTCTCATTAGGCCTACATCCTGCAGATAACTTCAGTTTCTCACAATGTCTAAAATTAAAATGTTACACAATTGTGAAACAACTGTGAAACTCCAACCTCAAACTCATTTAAAAAAGTCCACAAGTACTGCATTTCCGATGAATTATACATAGCGAGGCATCAATTATTAAGCTTAACAAGGGCGGAGTCACGTGACCAGCTGGATGGAGATGGCAGCATAAAGCTCAGCTCCTAGCCCAACCTTGTCAAATAGTTGGCAGATCTCAACGCAACGATACTGATGGAGAAACAGAAAAGCTACTTGAGCCATGCTTTTGCTCGGATCCAACAGGGGGGATCGATAACGACGAGCTAACCTATCCATGCAGGTCTGAGGTGGACAGCCTAAGAACTACGGTTGAAAACTCAGCGCTCTTGACAGCCAAGAGGGGCTAGAAGGCTCTGCGCGCAATAATCTCTCTCGCGGCGCGCCCTGTCTGAGTGGTTGAATAATGTCACAACTAATCGCACGTTGATTTTCAACGTGCTTCACACAACAAGGCCAGGCATTCTCTTCGGGCTGCGCTGAATCTAATCGCCCGTTGATTTTCGCGTTGCTTTCCTACAACAGGCGCGATTCTTCTTGCTCTTGCGGCCTCCACCATCGATGGTGGGGAAATGAGAGCGAGTGCAATCACTACTTACTTACAATATGCAATTGCTGTGCCGCAGCTAGTCAAAAAGTGCCACGACTTTTCAAAATGCCCAGCGGACGGAAGGGGTGGGCGGCGTCTGCGGTATATCTGCTGCTTGGCGTGATCGCGTCGACTCAGTGACACAGCTTCACTGAAGCCGAATCACTTTCATGATCACAGAATGGAGGATGGATATATATATATATATATATATATATTGTCTTTTGTAGACACTACTTACAATATGCAATAAGATAGTGCTGTACATTACTGCTGTACTGTATTTAATATTGTTTTGCTACTACTACGTTTCGTAACCTATTACACTTATATAATGGCACTGATGACACGGAGACGACTGTTATTAATCCTCCCTTTATTAGGCATCCACCAACACAGACACTTCCGTTTTCCGACAGGTTAACCCCGCCTCCTCTACTCCGCCAATCACAGGCACGCACGGTGCCACACTGTGATTGACAGCCACTTCACAGGGTCTACAAAATGTATAATGTACCCGCCTTTCTTTAATAATAATTTAAAAAAAAATATATATATATATATATAATTTATTGTTTTACCATGTCATACTGTTATACCGCCATGAAATTCTACTTTGAGGAGATGCCACTGTTAGTCTAAAGTGTAAGCACTGGCACTCAGTGGCACTTGCCGGCACACCAGCAGTTGCCAGCAGATGCCACTACTGGTCAAAAAGTGCACTGCTAGTCAAAAAAGCCACTACTGGTAAAAAAGTGCCACTACTATCAAAAAGTGCCCAGCAGGCGGAGGGGACGCGTGAGCGAGAGAGTCTGACGACGATTTTGACAAGCCCCATGATCACAGAATGGAGAGATGGATATATATATATATATATATATATATATATAATTAGTGTCTTTTGTAGACTATTGTTTTGCTTCTACTACGTTTCACTTTAATATATTGGTGGCTGTCAATCGTGTTGGTGGATGCCCAATAAAGGGAGGATTAATAACGTCGTCCTCCGTGTCATCAGTGCCATAACGTCCGAGGCGTTACAATATCATATATATATGTAATAGTTTGAAGCGAAACGGTAGGTAAAAGTAAAAAAATATTAAATATAGTACAGCAGTAATGTACAGCACTATCTTTATATTGTATTGTCAGTAAAGTGTCTACAAAAAACATTAATATATATATATATTACACATCCATCTGTGTATCTAGCTATTTTAGCTATCTATCTATCTATGTCACTAAATCGTCGCAGACTGCGTCCTCGCGACCCCCCCTCCGTCTGCTGGCACTTTTTTTGACTAGTAGTGGCACTTTTTACAGTAGTGGCACTTTTGACTAGTAGTGGCATCTGCACAGTCAAACGCCAAAGCTTTTTCAAGCTATGGATTCAGCTTCCTGCTCTATCCAGATGCTGAGAAGTACGTGTCGAGAGCTCTCTCGCGCACATACTGACGGAGGACCGACCGGCGACCGGCTGCTAACAGGAAACGAAAACGCGCGGGAAGAATTGCAGGACTAAACTGTCTTCTAGTGTTGTTACATTGTTGTCTGCTTTATAGAGACGGAATGCCATATTGAACTGTCTTCCTATAGCCTAGCCTGCTCGCTTGGCTTGTTAGCAAAATAAGTTAACTAGAATCTGTTTATTTCTGGATCACAGACTTATTTTGAGTGTTAGCTTTTAGCTATGTTTCCCCGCCCTTTGTTTCATTGTCATGTCCGTCCGTGTTCCCTGTCTTGCGTGATTGGTGTTGTGAGGGACCCAGCTTTGGATGCAATATTGTTCGGATTCAACGAGGTGAAGGGCGTTAGCAATAAACTTCTCCGTGTTGCCTACACTTAGCGCAGCCCTTTTGATAATGGGTGATCTTACATTTTAGTTTGGAATTGTGGTGGACTGAATGCCTCATAAACGAACCAGCTCTTTAGGCTTACTAAAGAGGAACGTTGACATTGCATTATTACAGGAGACTCATTTGCTGCAGGCTGATACCTAGATTCTATCACAAGTGCTGTCTTCTTGGTCAGATGATACAGGCAGGATTGTGATCTCCGTGATAGAATTCAATACTCGGAAGATTGCTCTAGTGTCATCTTATATTATCGCCGAATGTTTTGATGGAAACTTCATACGCTCACCAAACAAATGCTGGAGTTAACGGACTGTTCCTTCATTGTTGGTGCGGATTTCAATGCTGTTTGGGACCCACATATTGATCAAGGCCACAGGGGTGCAGGCACAGGCCACAAATGCTCTGAAGTCATGGGCCAACAGTTTAGTGAACCCCACCTGTAAGGATTACTCCTTCTTCTCAGGTAGACATAAATCTTTTCCAGAATAGATTTTCTTTTGCATCCCCATTTATTCAACTCAATTGATAATGGCACTATCTGACCATAAAGGGTCTTTTGCTCCACCACCCTAGGCCGACTGTCTCAACGTGCTGCTAGATGGCGTTTCAATACCTCTTTATTAAATAATGAATCCTATGTCACACAATTTATTGCAGAATTCCATTCTATTCTGCTCTAACGCAAAGCTAGGACACTCCAACTGCAAAACCTTGAATCTGAATTCACCAGATTAGACTCATTGATGCAAACAAACTTTACTGACCAAATAGCTTTAAAACGATCACTAGTTAAGAAGGAAATAAACAACATTCTGAAACGCAAATCTGAATTCATAATTCATAGAGGAGTCATTTACTTGCCATGAGAATCAGGTCAAGTGACCATTTTCAGATATTTGAAATAAATAAATCTTTTCAGACATTTTATTCTAATTTGTATCAATCAGAGGTTACTTTGGATAAAATCCACTGTGACGGATGGTTAAATCAGCTTGACTTGCCCAAGTTATCAGTAGAGGAATCAGCTGACTTAGACAATTTGGTCACTAGAGACGAACTAAGAATGGCAGTACAGAATATGCAAAGGAACAAATCACCAGGTTTTGATGGGATCCCCTGAATTTTATGTTACTTTTTGGGAACAGTTGGGTCCATTCCTTCTTGACATGATTAACTGGATGTTAACACAGCTCTGATATCCTTACTCTTGAAAAGGATAAGGATCCTACAGAGTGCTCTAGCTATCGTCCTCTTAGCCTGTTAAATTCTGATTTAAAATATTTGCTAAACTCCTAGCCCGTCGTCTGAGTCTCGTATGTCAAAATTAATAAACTCTGACCAAACAGGATTCATCATTATTGATGCTGCAGAAGAAAGACACCAAAGTCACTTCTCTCTCTTGGCCTTAATAAGCTTTTGATAGACTTGAGTGGCCATTCTTATGGTCAGTCTTAGAGGTGATGGGCTTTTGATTAAAGTCATGTATTCTAACCCTTCAGCCCAAGTCTTAACAGGGCGCACCTTCTCCTTTGTTCCCTGTTTCCAGATCTTCACGCCAAGGTTGCCCCTAGTCCTGCACTATTTGTCCTCTCTCTTGAGCCTCTGGCTCAAGCCATTCTCAAATCTCTGTGGTGTCACCAATATGCATTCGAAATACGCGCATCACCTCTCATTGTTTCATCTTCTATCCTTTATCAGGCTTCAAAATTAACTGGCCAAAGTCTGCTTTACTCCATCTAAACGAATCTGCATGCAATTCAATCATCTCTGCCAACATCCGGATTGTTAAACAGTTTAAATACTTGGGTGTTGAGGTTTTCCTTGTTTAAACAAGATTATTAAGCATAACTACTCTATGCTCTGAACAACATATTGAAAGATATGGAAAATGGATGAGTCTCCTATGTCTATTCAAGCCCGTATCTCTGTGGTTAAAATGAATATCTTACCCAGGATTAATTTTGTGAGCTCTGCTGCCTCTTTCTCCTCCTTCTGACTACTAATTCATTTGGAAGGGCAATGACCGACTTAAAAAGTCTACTCTACAGAGGAGAAAGGAGAATGGTGGTCTTTCAGTTCCCAACTTTAAACTCTATTTTTTGTCTTTTGTCTTAAGGCCTCTTCTTACATGGTTTGACCCGATCCTCAGTGTGCTGGCGTGCTTTAGAAAGTGCTCTGACCGAACCATGGTCACTTCATGATGTTCTTTTTGCCAATATCTCTAACAAACAGTGCCAGCTGCGCTTTTGCCATTTGTCTCTCATCTTATCAAAACCTTTGGCATACACCACTATTCAACAATAAAGCTCTCCTGATTGGTGGGTTCATTATCTAAAACTGACTTACAAAATGCATTCAGTCTACCACGTTTTCTTTTACCTTCAATTAAGATCAGCACTCAAGGCATATGGTGTCCCCTGGCAGAGAGCTTTGCATCCATCCTATCCGGAAATTATTACAAATGCAGCAAAACCAGCAGTATGGTATCTAAGCTCTATCAGTTTTGGTGACACCCTGGCCCTCAGCCTTCCTATTGAGAGATTGCCCAGACTTGGTCACTGATTTCGACTGGCATGATGTATGGTCTAATATCTCAGAATCCAGACCATCAGCAAATTCACTACAATTTCATATAGGACGGTATCTCACCCCCTGAAAATGCATCACATGAAAATAATTACCAGTCCTTTTGCTCTTCTGCCCACTAAACACTCCCTGTTTGTCAGTTTTGGAACAATATTGCATCCAAGTTATCTGTGTTGATTAATGTCACTGTGCCTGTCACTCTCAGTGTTTTGATTCTAAATGTTTTTGATTCAGACTTTCAGCTCTCTAAAATCCAAATCGTGTTGCATTTGCTGGACTTCTAGCTGCTAAGAGATGATTGCAACCAGTTGGAAACCACCTCATGACTTGTCTGTTCGAACATGGATGCTTTCCTTTTGGATGTTGTATATATGGGATCTCTACAGCGCATAAATGGAGCATCAGAAAAGACTTTGGACACTTGGGGCAACATTGCTGACTCTTTGAAAAATATGCTATAGATGTGTGCTATCGCCCCTTACTTCTAATTGAACATGTCCTTGGTCCCTATCAATGTTATTTGTCTGTCTGTCTGTCTCTTGTGTTGTGTGTATATTTATGTCTCCCCCCCCCCCCCTCTTTCCTCTCTGCTTTATGGTTCTGAGAGACTCCTTTGGTCTCAGCATATTGTTGTAATTTGAAAGGGCACCATGTGTTGGTGTTCCGCCATCCTGTGTGATTATGCTAAATAAAAACATTTGATCGCAAAAAAAAAAGCGTAACAAGGGAAAGCAATGTCAATGTCACCAAGAATCATCCAGTCAGATCAGGTCGTGGAGAATCTTTCATAACCATTCTCACAATGGCGACATTTTCTCACATGGTGTCACGTTGATGTCACCGTGCTGTTTATGGCTGAACATGAACTGTATTGTTATTCTCCCATGTTACGGAGCATGGGAAGCGCTGTCATGAAATAAGAGAACATCGTGACAATGTTGGGTTGAAAAATATGAGGCCCATCTTTTTATGGGGATAACTCTATTGCAGCAGACAGCTGTCCGAGGATGGATGACCAAACTAATTTGGCAGAGCAGACATTTAAAGAGCCTTGGACCAGAGTGCTGGAGCAGATGAACAGCTGCACTATTTCTTCATCTGAGATCTTGATGATTACTCTTCTCCCAGGGGCTACATGTGAGCATGGATTCTTTTGGAAGGCAGTCCAAGTCAACACATGTCCTGCTTAGCAGTTGTGAGCGGTCATTGACAACGTTGGTGTGGCAGAGCATCATAGCTGTCTGCAGTGCTTTAATTATGTCCGGATTGTTTCTTCAGCATGGAAAGACTCCTGTGGGTCCATTCCAGGCTTTTGAAAATGAGAGGCAGGAAGACACACACAAACAAGTAGTCCTTCAAGACCTTTTGGCAACCACAGGAATCCCAGGGTCTCCTGGATTGTTTATTAGGCACAATATCAGCAACTGTGGCAGATTGCACTGAAAATAGCTTTTCAAATAAAAGCACAAACTGCAGCCTGAAAGACTCCGATAATAAACCCGCACCTGAAATTACAGCTCAGAGAAGAACATTGAAAAGGAACATTAGGAAATGTGGGGATATTGATTAAAATCAGAGGGGGAGCAGATGAGGAGTATCACGGTGCATTCATAGTGCAAGCTTCATGACACAAAATAATTAGTTTTTGTTTCAGAAGAAGATGGCTTTCAAACATATTAAACTGCGGAAGATATATTATGCAATCTACTATAATCATTCCATCAGCATTTTTCTTTTATTGTTCACAAAGTACAAAAGGATTTTGTGCACGACAAAAACTGATAAATAATTTCTGGATCAGGCTTATTTTCACAGCAGCTAATACACAAACGCATCTTTTGTGAATAAACCACAATCTTCGTGCAATATGGGGCTGGGGAGCTTAACCAGTTAAAAAGACAGTCAGGACAAAGCAATCTAAATTTAAACTTTAAACACAGGCTGGGACAAACGCTTCCACAATAACGCCATGGATCAGGAAGGTGTTATCTGCGGTAGTCGCTGTATGAGTGCAGCAATGGCCATTAAGCCAGCAAGTGGGACACGACAAAGAGACATGTGCTAAAATGCAAATGTGTCCGGCGATGTCAACAAAGCTAAGAGAAGCTCAAAGCAAACACTCACACACACAGAGAGAGCGACTTCACTCTGCCCAGATAGAACTGACCCCATATCTTCATGTAGCAAATAGTTATTTGCTCCTACATTAATGGTCTGAATTTTAAGTTGAGCACCTTTATTGAGTTTAAGTCCAATATTCAAATTCCCATGAGCTCTGTTTAGGTCACAACGCTCCACTATGTTTGGCGCATAGAGTCGGTTTTATAGCTTTTCTGCTGTTAACGTGAGAATTACCAAAACAATTAGCTGAAAGATGCTAAAACACTAACTAAAATTGATAGGAACAGCAAAGCAAAAACTCTTTATGGGTTTGGCACTCAGAGCGACTACTTTCACAGTTACATGTAGTCATTTAATTCATTGTAATTATACAAATATTGATGATAGGCACTTTAAAAAGCTGTGGAAACTATTTGTAAAGTCAAAGAGGCTCTGTATATGTGTGTGAGTCAGAGGTTTCGGGGCGGCTTACAGACATGGTTACAGACATGATGCTAAGAGACAGGTTGATGAGTCACCCCGTCCCTCAGCGAGCTCCCCTGCTTAACCTGCAGCAGCTCCTATACGATTACCTATTTAGAAGCCTTCCACAGCAGTCCCACAACCACAGACAGAAGGGGAAATCTGCTTTCGTCTGTGCTCTGTTTGACGGAAAGTATTGAAAGCATAACGCTCTTCTCTTTAAGAGATGCTTTAATGATTTTAATGGAAAATCGTAAAGCAGCGAGCTCTAACATATGCAGGCTGGTCCGATGATACATCAGGGATGGAAGCAGCTCTGGTAGGGCTGGGCACATTTAATTTTTAGTTATTTTTTTGGGACTGATGGGATAGACTGTGAATAAAACCATTCCCACTGTCGGACCTGACATACCCGCATACAGGATTAATGTGTGTTCATTTGCAATATTAATGTTTCAAATGGCTATCCTCTGAGGTATTATTCATTTCAAAGATCGTCAATCCCCTTAAAGAGGGACACAGTGTCAAATCAATATCACAAACAATGTACACAGCTAGTTTATTTTTTCTTTATACAGCTACAACTACTGGCACAGCATTCTACATTGGAGGAAATCCATCATATTAATGATCCCGAGGCCGTTTCATTATTCACCGAGAAGCTGCTCGGCTGTCCAAATAAATTATCATTGCTGTTCCATTAATGGAAGTTTTCAAATCTCACCACGGAGGATGCCATTAATCTGCACATCGCGTTTCTCTAGAGCGGAACAACGTGTGAAGATGAGAAGATCCCCGCTGTTCACTTTCCTTCTGGAGAAGGAAGCCCAAATATGATTGACGCTAACTTCTGCAACTCCAGACCGGATCAACTTTTCCATGCACTGCTAAAGGGATATGCGTTTATAGGAGAGGGGTCGAGCTACAAAGTGGTGCTTGTGTCTGAGACTCTGACCTCTCCCCTCCTGATGGAGCGCTTTCAGCTAATTCCACACATATTGCATTTGTTTGTTGGATAATAGCAAAGCCAAAAAGCCTCTGCCGGTCCCTCGGGACTCCCCCGCACATCCATCCACTTGCACCGGCACACGGACATGGGCCAACTTCCAGACACATACTGTTAATATTCTGATTGGACATTTGTGGAAGAACCTTGAAAAGTCACTGTGCAACTTTCTAACACTTTAATGGAATTGCTTTCCATAATGTTGGCATTCACCGACTCTTATGTTTTTCATTATGACAACCGACTGTGGGAGTCAAACTCCTTTTCATTTTCTCTGGATAGAAGAGGGAAATAAATTACCTTCAATGCTATGAAGATCGCCCGGTTTTACTATCAGACCTTAACAAATAATGCAAGTGAAATTCTGTAATATGGCTCTCTGTAGCATTTAAGGTGAAGAAAGTTAGCATTATGAAAGAGCTTTTGTTGTGTTTGTTGGCTATTAAACTCAATTTGCTACTTTGATAGAAATATTCACAGCCTTAAGGCGTTCAGCTGGACGTGTTATTTATTTCCCCACTTGCCTACTAGCTTATTAATCACCAACTCTCATTTACATATGTTCCTTCTGCCCACAACAGGAAATGACGCTGTCCTTGTACCCTGAGTCAGGTGCTGGATGCGAGGCAGTATTTAGTGGTGGCTATTTTTGTAATACAGTGAGGGTTCAGTTCCAGGCTTGCAGTCCCGCAAGTAGCTCCCGCTTCTTTTTCTGCCAACCCTCTTCCTGCTGCACCTGAACCGAGCACCGCAGGGAGTGAAGTCCCACTGTTTTCTACAAACTGACCTCTTTGGACAAAAGGATGCAACACCTGATGTCTGCAATGAACATCAGGAGCAGACAAACTGTGTCTCTTTTGGAAATAACCACAAATATATGGCTTGGTTGACTGATAGGTTGTGCTATATATACAAAACGTATCTAAACTGTGCTGCAACTGTGAATTTCCAAGTATCCAGACAGGTGAATTTTTTATTTTTTATCAGCAGTCAGAGGTGCTCTATTGGCATACGCCTCGTTACAATGTTTGATGCACACAGCGGCCATCTGGGATAAACTGCTTAATCTCCTCTTTCTCTGCAAAAGCCGGCTCGGCCAGATCAAATTAAGTGGTTTGATACTTTCTCTGCCAATCGGATTAGGGTGAGTAATTCCAAAAAGTGTTTAAATGATTAAAGCTGGTTAATGGGCATTAGGGAAGTTCATGGTGTCAGGAGTTGGCTGCAATATCAAACGGGAGGAGGGAAGTCAATAAGAGGTAAACGTCTGCTGTAGTGTTGCTCATTGTCAATCAACTGCACTATACCTGCATTTGCAATCCTAATCTGTTTATTTCTTGAAATTACAAGACTCTGGGTACAAAATACTTGACAAAGTGTGCATCTGCTATGTAGTGACACAGTGCCTAAATATAGAGTGGAAAATGGAGCAGAAGAAAGGGGCACCGGGAGGACCATGAATATTCACGGTTCATACAGAAGGCTGGCAAAAGCCTAGTGCGAGGGGAAATTACACAAATTATACCTAATGTAGCACCGCTGAGTTTTCCTGTTTCATCTTCATGATGCTTCATCATAGGTTTGGATGTGTTGCAGATGTTCCTGTGGCATTTTCACACGGATCTTCATTAGAAAATGTTACACTGAATGCTGCTGCTGCTGATGATGGAGAGAGAGATAAACACAGAAGAAGAATGGATAAAGGGTGCCAGAATCTGGCCCCTTCTTCTAATATACTCATGTCCTGAGGGAGAGGTATCCATCATGGAGACTGCCGGGCTGTTACGCCACGTCGCCTCGCGCATGTGAACACAAGGTGACTCTGGGAGAGACGCACGTGTGTGCGCCCCCGTCTTATGAATGCAGCCCCATGTTTCCCCCATAAAGTGTCCATCAGCACCTTAATGCATCTCCCAGTGAAAGTGACAGAGCCTTGGCTTGCACATTATTAACTCCAGACATTTGTATGAGCCTGTGGAACAGAGTGCTCCTTCTGAATAAGATATGTGTCAAGTGTCCAGTTGCTATATGAGTATTTTAATTTTTACCATTTCAGCTTGTTTTTAGCGTGTTTTCACGATTCTAACCCCCGTACGGTGTCCCTGTATACTGTAGTTATGTCATTATTATTCTACAGTTGGATCAAAATAAATGAGTCTTAGTTTTGCTGTCTGGATCTGTTATATCACCTATTTGCATGCATGGGAAATAGATCGATATTAATGTTATGTTAACAGTGTTTACAATGATAAATTGTGGCATGGAATCATCAGAAGCTTAGTGGAGTGGGTTAAAGTCCCTCCAAAGTTGACAGGCTCATGATAAATGCATTGGATTTGTCTAAAATATTAATAAAATATTAGTGTGCAATGAATTTAATAGTGGCTCTCTCCTGCGCTATTCTGAGCCAATTCAGAGACATCGGCAAGGAAATGAAGGTTAAATAACAATAAACGATAAGAATAGAATCTGAAATTATACCACGATAGGGAATCCTGAAATTCATGCATCAGAAATAGAGCTTGATAAAAAAATCTGCAGATTTTGTTTTGTGTTTCCTTTTGTGGGCGTTCTCAGTGGGCAATAATAACACTCGATAAACACTCAGCTTACAAAGTTGTGCAAGCAATGCAATGATTCAAGAACACACACACACACACTTATGAGTCTACGAAGTGGGAATGCTGGCTCATGTGATCTGAAGTATATATTCAGTGGGCTAGCAACCTGTTTCCAAATGACTGTCTGCCCACGCAAGGAGGCTAAACAGTACTTCCGGGGAAAGGTAGTTACAGTAATGACATGTCAAATCCATGGTCACTATTAGAGTTTGCAGCGCGCCTCAAGCAGCCAATCAGTTGGCTGGAGTCAGCTCAGCCTCTGCCGGAGTTGTTTTGGTGCCTGCTCACTGTGAGACTGTGCGTAAAATCTACCTGTCAGACGCAGCAGCGGGGCCATGGAAATCTGCGCTCAGCGAGCAAAGTCAATTCTCACACACACGGAATAACTTCCTTTTGATCGGATGTGTTGCGCGGCAATGGCAGGATCCCAGCACTGATGATGTGAAGTAGAAAGGTGGGTCCGTCCGTCCGTCTCGACTCAGTTGCGCCGAGGAACGATGCTGAGCAAAGCTGCGGGAGGATTTTCCACTACAGGTAAGATGGTTTACGGAGATGTTTAGCTACTAGTATCCAAAAGATGTTCTTCGCACTTATTGCAGGGTATAGATATGAGATCTCGCTATTATACAAACGGGTAAAACAGTGAATAAATACGAAGATTCCCCTCATGATCAGCTATATGAAATGTGTAAATCCAATCGAATTTTATGAGGTTTATGATATGTTATCTAATCAAAATAATGACAATTGTCATTGTTTTTGTGTGTATGGGGCGGGGGAGAGAGAGAGAGAGATGAATGCACTGTGGTAAAAAGAGAAGGCAGAAAGCATATAGCTCATGGTCATTAATAACTGTTGAGTGCAAGCACACACTCACATATGCTAAGTGCACATCTTCATGGTGTAAGATGAATTATTTGTGGATGTGGTTTGTGTTGTCTAATGTAGTGTGTAATGGAATTCCCTGTTATCTGGAGAGTGGCTCAGCCTCAGCAGCAGCATGTGAGAATAGAGACCGCGTCTTTGGTGTGTGGGCTCAGATTCAGCCACTGGCCCACATTATTCACGCTCCTCCACGCCGAACAGCTCTGGAACGTCCTGTGAGTGCATGAGCTTTTGTTCTCCAGGGGTCACAGAGGCCAGATGCCTGCTGCAAGTCTTGTCTGTGGGCCAGGAAGTCATTGTCAAATAATATCTGTAATATATTGCAGTACTACATTAAATATGAGCTTTCAAGGGTTCCTATTTTATAGTTTTTGTTAGGACTCGGTCAGAGGTATTGATATGCTTGAGTCTTGAGGCTAAAGGTTCACTCGATGGAATTTCATTTCTGGCTGTTCGTTTTATTTTGCCTCGTCCAGGTTGGGTGTGTTCAGGTCTCTGCAACTCAATCGGCTCTCAAACCTCATAAATCAAGCCCTCTTTTCTCCAATGTTAAAGCCTCCGCTTTCTTGTGTATGTTCACCCTTTGGCTCATTTCTCAACACCAAAATTGCAAAATAGCTTTCTATAATCCTGAAATATGAGGCAGACACCTCTGTGGCTTTTATCATATTTTATCGTAACATAGGATGAAAGATTACTTTGACGGTTGAAGTCTTTGTTGGCCTAAAGGATCTGACCGTTGTGAGCTAGTGAAACAAAGTTGTTGTTTTTTTACTCAAATCTGGACATGCTTAGATCCCACAGCCTCTCATTGGCTGAAGTGTTGCCTTAGTGACGACCTCTCCTGGCAGTTTATTGTTGTTGTTTATGTAAACACACATTTTCTACTGGTCTTCCACTCATTTAAACACATTCAGGAGGACTAAACAAAAGGCCACTTCAGACAGTCAAAGTAATCATATGCAATGCAAAGTACAGCCGCCACACTTTCCCTGGTGTTTATATCGGCAGCATGACATGTATACTTCCGTGACATGTGGAAGATATATTTTTCCTGAGGGTGTGAGATGCAACAGTTGAACATACAGCAGATGGTGATTTCATGGCCCAGACTGGTGAGAGCTTGTGAGAGGAATGGTGATTCCCAAGCAAGATGAAATCTTTCCTGCATAAATTATTGCATTACTAAACACCTAATGTGGGGATGGATAGTATAATTACATTGCTTGTTGTTTAAGCTTCTACATTTCTTATTAATCTTATTTAATTGTAATTCTACTTATTTCTCCAGCCATCAGATCGCCAAATCTGTTTGGGACTTCCTCCTCTGGTCCACTAGACGTTTGAAGCGGCCGTCATGGAAAGCCTCAGAGAGCTCCAGAACCCCCTGCTAGACAAAACCAGCCGACAAGTGGTGCACAGCGATTACCAGGGTTACCAGTGTGACTACCAGAGCCAGCCTTACCAGGACAGCCTCATTGGCTACTACTACACTGGGACTAATGGCGAGCATAAGACTCAACAGTTCCTGGATGCCAAATCCCTGCATCTGGCTGTGGAGGCCTTCTACAGACCCAACTTCATCCTGTACAAAGACGACGTGAGCCTCCACAGCAAGGACTCCAAGAGCGAGAGCTTTGAGACCACTTTCACGGAGAGTAAGGACACGCTGCTGGATGGAGTTTCCACAGAAAACCCTCTGGACAGCATACAAGGAGAGAAGGAGGAGAAGATCCAGACAGTGTCGTACGAGGTGGAGGAGGAGCAGGGTCCTGAGTATGAGGTCAGAGGGCACACCGAAGAATACATGTTCTGCATACGTGGCAGTTTGCTCTGCTTTAGTGGTATTTTATTTAGAGGAAGTTCCTGATATACTGGGTCTCTACAAGCCATATGTATTTTAGTTGTAGCCTGATACATGATTTTACAAGTTTCTCTGCCCAGCTACAAGCTAAATGGGAATAATAACTACATCACTTAAAGAGCAAATGAAGGGAACTAAGAACCATGTGGCCATGTTTTGAGATTTGTATTTATTAGTAGTGTAACTGTCAAGGCCATCTTTAAGCAGAAAGTAAGCCGTGGTGTTAATAGTGATGCTTGTTATTTAATTTACCATTCTAATAGACTACCAGTGGGATTCACGTTCATTTCTTTCCTCTAAATTGTCAATTTGTTGGAGTCTTTCATATTTAGTGCAGGATAATTGTACACTGGTTTTTTTATAATTACATTCTAAGAAAATGACTCATCTTAGTTTATCTTTCCAAGCTATTGCTTTTGTATAACTTCGCTCTCCAAAGAAAAGCGTGACAGCAAAAGAGGAAAGTCTTTTCAGAAGTGGTAAAAATCTAATTTCACCCAGAAACACTTGTGAAGTACTCCCGGCTGTGAGCTGGCGGAGGAAGAAGTATCACCCGAACTGGGCTGAGGATCGAGCCAGCTCTCTTCACTCGGAAGCCTGGCAGATAGATAGAGATACAGCTGCGCCCGCCATGAACGCCATGAGTAATGTTGTGCTGTGAGGGTATTAGGAGGGACTCCTCTGCTGATGCCTGGCTGTTGGAGCAGGTGAGCCTGCAGCTAAAGTTATTCCATGTCCAATTCAGAAGAGAAAATTAATCTGATGAACAGTGCTCAGGTGGAAGTTGGGCTTCAAGCTGGAATATGGGACTTTTTGCTCAGCCCCTGCGTTACTACTGCACGCTTGTGTGTGTGTGTGTGTGTGTGTGTGTGTGTGTGTGTGTGTGTGTGTGTGTGTGTGTGTGTGTGTGTGTGTGTGTGTGTGTGTGTGTGTGTGTGTGTGTGTGTGTGTGTGTGTGTGTGTGTGCTTCTGTGCTTCTGTGCTCGGATTCATGTGACGCAAACAGTGCCAGATGTGTGTTGATGCATAGAAGTCCAATCAAACCTTCAGAGGACTGAGATTAAAAATAATATATGCCACATTTCCAGGGTGTAACTGCAGCAGTTACTTGAAAAGACATACGGATATATTTTTTTTCAGCAGATGTTTAACATCTGTGCGACGGATAAAATATAAAATGCAAGTAGTAAAGTAACAAGAGTGCGTGGGTGATGCCACTGTGGGTCTGTGGAGCCGAATGTCCCCTCCAGACTCTAATGAGGCCTCAGAGAGCACAGTGACAGGGTTGTTAAAGGCACGGTGCCTCAGCGGAGCCCCATCAGTTATACTGGCATCACGCCAGACTGGGAGTGTGTCCCCGGCCGCCGGACTCGGTGTTCGACTGCCAGTATAGACTGAATGCACAGTCACTCAGAACTGTTATCAGGTCTTGCTACAAAGATAAAAGGGAGATTACTGCTGTTTGTACCCACCAGTTTGTTCATGTGATGTCGGATTATGTTGTGACCAGCTGACGTATTGATGGGTCACACCCGGCTGTCCAGGTGGACAGTGTTCATAAAGCAGGAGCTACGTAATCTTCTCTTGGCAAAGGAGCCAAAGCTGCAATCCTCCACTTCCCTCTTGCATCTAACGGAAACGTCCTGGTAATAGCACAAACAATTCCATTAGATTCTGCAGTTTGGTAAATGTAGATGAGATTAGAAGCTAAGAAAGAAAATTCTGCACAACAAGCTTAAAAACTTGGTCGTCAGCGCTCAAGAAATCCTTTCTTCTCTGCCCGTCTCCCTGACTGTTCTATAATTACCTCTAAAATGGCTGGTTCAGATCCTGCCTTACATATCGATTTTCATTCTGTGCCTTCCTTTTCCCCACTTTGATTGATCCCTGCAGGCTGCAAGACAAACAAATAAAACCCACTCCTTGTGGGGGCTTTTTATTGAGACAAACATCCTCTACGTCTCTGGGACAGCCGAGAGGAGGACAGCGACGTCCTCTTAAAGGTCACCCACCTAGTCGCATTGCCATCCTCTCTGCAGACGCCGTGTGCCAATGTAGTCTGAGTGGATTCCCAATCTCTCAATTATTAACCCACTCAGCCCTCGTGGCCCTGCGTCTGGAGACAGAGTATTGAGAACGTGTTGGACGCCGAGTGCATCTCACGCCGTAGAAGCAATTTAGCACATGAATGACACGGCCTTCTTGCTGCCTCCCCTGTCACCTCACAATGCTGGAACAACCCGGTAATCCTGTGTTATCTGTCAACCCGTTCATGGGTGTTGACAGAGGCACCAAATCCTTTCTGGCTGGCTGAGCACATCATGTCCTGGGTGGTGGTGGAACAAGGACACACACGCTGGTCTTGGGGGGTACGAGTTGTCACCACATGTTCAAAGTACACCTGACTATCCTCACATGTCACCCTTACCCCAGTGTTGTTTAGGAGTCAGTCTCAAGATCCCTGCACTCACCTTTTGTCAATGTGTTGGTTGTCTCTCAAATTGTGATGAGGTGTAAGAGCAGTCATGTAAAAAGTGCATCATCCTCTCCTTTTCTGACGTTGAATTATTCTCCATCAACCCCGCTGTCTTCCAGAGTGACAGCTCCAGTGACAGTGAGAGCGAGGACCACTTCTTCGTGCTGCCCCCCCGGGATTACCTGGGCCTAGCCATCTTCTCCATGCTCTGCTGCTTCTGGCCCTTGGGCATCGTTGCCTTTTACTACTCTCACAAGGTAAAGGCCCAGAGACCTCAAGCCCGTCATTAACTCTGATTGCACTGCGTTCTATTTAAGGTCAGCAAGCACAAGCACTCAGACAAGTGCTACCGCAGCCCATTTCTCTGCCTGTGACCCTCCTCACATAAGTTTCAGATGATTGACGATGTAAATTCAGCAAGTTCGGACCACTTGTCACGCTTCTGCCTTCACTTTCAGACATCTTTAACATTGAGCTTTTGGTCCGCAGTGTGTATGTGTGAGCGGTGCACTTTTATGACATCATGTTAAGTGGGTGCATCCGTAGCTGAGACCCGAGTCTCCTGTATCTTTCTGGTCCAAAGAGATAACTCTCACATCCTGCAACCTCAAGCAAAACACAGCATATCTCAATGGTTTGGTGTCATTTTCCATAATAATTGCAGAGACAATTATGCTGGACAGAAAATAATGCGGCAGTAGAATAAATAAAGGACAGTTTCATTTTTTGATAGGAAATCAAAACACTCAAATAACACATGTATCACTGTCACATGGATAATGATTTAATTGCCATGGTAACTAATGGCTCCCAAAGAGTATTTCTTGTTTTTCCTCTTTTGACTGTGGCTTAACGCCTACTCATTCACTCTGTGCTGATGAGTAAGCTCATTTCACTCTCTGCTTTGTTTTGTCAGACAGGCAAGGCCATCTCTCAGGGAGACTTCTCCAGAGCAGGAATGAGCTCCAGGAGAACCCTCTTCCTGGCGGCTCTTTCCATCACCATTGGAACAGGGATGTATGTGGGGGTGGTTGTGGCCCTCATAGCGTACCTGTCCAAGCCTGGACACGTATAGCACCGGGACCGGCCGGTTTGGGGTCAGATAGAGAGGAAGAGAAATCCAGGTGGGAGGCAGGGAAAAGACAAGGCTGGATACCTCTCCTGGAGGCGTGTGTCTGTGCTGCTGCCTGGCTGTCTGTGAAGAGAAAAGACTGGACCAGAAAGACAGAGGAAAGAGGGAAACAACAAGATGTGTGGATGGAGTATTACTTGGACTGCGTATTGATCCGACTGAATCTTTATTTCTGGGATACAACACTCCCACCAAGGTATTCCACCACTTCAAGCTGAGATGGATGACGACTCTTCCACAAAGACTGTGCTGTACTAATATGTTGAAACATAACAGTGACTACCGAGCTTTTGCCACATTAGTCGTTTACAGCTGTTTTATTTTACCGTCATAGTGGCTGTAATCTCTGCAGATACTATTGCAGATTGTATATTGTCCACTTCGTGAATTCATTTCTTGGAAAAACATTCAGCCAGTGGGCTTTTTTGGTGATTGTTGACTCAAGGAATGTACCAGAAAATTATCTTGTTAGTAAACAGAGAGAAGTTGACCTTGAATACAAAGATAAACAAGTGTACACAAAGTTGCTGAGCAGTGGACAAGGGACATATTTGTGTTTATTGTGTTCTGTCAATTAGGTCAATAAATACATTTGGCATGAATGAAACATCACATGCTCTGTCTCATCTCTTATTCATTGTTTCTTTGACACTGCAAGCAGGACCTCTTCTACATTAGGGGACACGTAAGGAATAATTAGCCTAATAACTACACAGTGACCATTCCAATGTAAGAACCAATATTACCGCAACGTCTACTTTCATGTAATTAATCGTGTCAGATAGCATCCAGTTTATAATCCATTCAGTAACTCGTCTTCTGCGTCACTCACTGTTTAGCCGTGAGCCAAATGAGAGCAGCACTTTATTCCCCCTCCTGGACTTGGAACAGAAAACCATGCACATGGGCGTCCAGAGCCAGAGTCCTAAACATGGGCAGCATCGGCCACATACTGAGCTCAAGATGCAGAGGAGAACATATTGAATACACCTATGGACCCTATTATTCACGACCAGAATACACGATGCAGGTGGTAAGGTAAGCGAGTTCTACAGGAAAGCCTGCACAGCCTGAGCTCTCTTGTGTTTGTCTGCCTCCTCTTTTGCAGCTTCTCTTCAAGCAAGTCTATAATGCATGAAAAGTGGCTCCATGGGATGGACGAGGGCGAAAGTGACGCTCTCATCAATGGGAGCTGTACGGGGTGCTGAAGTGGGCTCACTCTGTGAGCAAGTGCAGTGCTGCATGTGTTTTCTCTCCCACAATAGAAAGGGAGTTTCACCCACGCCCGTTCACCCACCCACACACACACACACACTCACACACACACACAAACACAGCATCCATAGCTCGCTCAGACCACCAGAAGCAAACTGATTTCATTAGTCATCCACCCCCATGTGAATAAAAACTTTCCACGAGGCAGCAGCGGGTTGAATCTGAACATTACGTGTGTCAGTAGACTTTCAATGTGGGCCACGCAGGTCTTTATTCTAAAGGAATTATAAGACTGGACTGATTTTCTAAATATAACCCTTGTATCTGAAATTAGACAACAGTCTGATTTTTGGCGAGTTATAGCCCGATCTGTCACATGGAGTTGATGACAAAAAGAAAGAGAGAAAATAAATTGGTCCCCCACGGAGACCTGAGTTGGGAAACATGATGAATGGGCTGAAACAAAATGGAAATAATCTGAATGGCAATGAAGAGCCAAAAAGACATTAGAGCTGAGTTCTACAATAATAAGCAGCATGGCGCTCTTGAGTGTTCATGCGACTGAAAGCCTTTTTCAGATTCTTATCATTGCTTTGATGAAATACCTGTCACCACTCTGTGCTCGTGAACAATAGGCACACAAGCAATAGTGTATCATCCATGTGTGCAATGCCTCTCTGCAAAAGAGGATGGATTTTAAGTTGTTGCAGCAAAAAAGCTTAGAATGTGGATTTTGTATCCTTTTGTTTTATTAACAGATATTATAAACAAATCCTGGGAAACTATAAAATCAATCAAAGAATCCTCCCTGTGAAAAGGAAAGAAAAATCAAGTGTAATACTCGAAGATATGACTCAACAGATAGCAAAACCACCCAAAACCAGAGAGGGAGGTGTGATTGAGGAAGATGGAAACTGTGTCCTGAAGATGTACGTTATTGGGGGAATAGTTTCCATCTTGTAAAAGTGTAAAACCTCTTGGCTCTGTATTGTGTGATGGATTTTAGATCAGAACCACATAGTTCATTTGGTAGATTAAAGACACCTGCATGCTGTTTGAAGTTCATCCTGAGATCAATTCCCGAGCAAGCAGACACGTTTAATGCATATTTGATTACGTAAGGACACTTTCTCGGTCAATCGCAGCACCAATGACGTCTCTGGCAATGGATGGGACCAAACTTGTGTCTGTCGCCCTCTGAGACTTCAACAGTTCATACGGAGCGGTCAATTAGCATAAAATAGTACTAACTTTTTAACATACCAGAAGTTTTAGATGGTGGTATTCTAGTATGTCCAGAGCCAAATAAAATTAAAATAACTAGATTTAATGAAATATTTTGCCGTTTTTCGCCTTTTTCCGGTAAACGCAGATTTTGAAACATAAATGCACAGGATTCCCGATCAGGCCGCACGTTTTTGATGTATTTACGCATATGCGAGCAACGCTGCGACCTGTACGCTCGGACAAAGTTCTGAATAATAATAATATGAATGAAGCCCGCAGGGCAACAATCAGTGCGGCTTCGCAGTCTGTGGGTTGTTAGCAGTGGCGCTGTTAGCCGTTTCCACCTTCAATCCGAAGGTACTCTTCCAAAAAGGCCCAAACTAAACATTAATACAAATATGTGTTGCGGAGCTCTGTAAAATGCTACTGCTGCATTGATCCATTTGAATTACAATATAATAAATCTTAGTAAAGAGCAAAAGATCTGAGTTCTTCTTCTACCACCACTGAGCTCCAGCAGGACAAATGCGTATGAGCAACTTGTTTTTCTATCGCACTTTTCCAGTGAGCATGAGGAATTGAAGACATCCCATACAACAACTCTGATGTCAGCATCCATCTCTAAAACTCTCTCTCTCTGCTCTCTCATCCTCCTTCTCCTCCTCCTCTTCCTCTCTCTCGTCTCTCTCCCTCCCTCCCTCCCTCCCTCCCTCTCCTCTCCTCCTCTCTCTCCCTCTCTCACTCCATGTTCATATCAGAGTTCAACTCATCTTTGCAGCATTTCACAAACATGCTTATCTGCCCTCACACCTTTGTCGCACAGCAAAATGCCTCTCTCTCTCTCTCTCTCTCTCTCTTCTCTCTCTCTCTCTCTCTCTCTCTCTCTCTCTCTCTCTCTCTGGTGCTAGGCTTCTGCACTGATAAGGACCTCACAGCCTCCTATTCTGGCTTTACTTATCACTCTTAAGCAACAAGGGAGCCCTGTCTGGCTGTTTATGTTTATCTTCTCCTCACAAGTAAACACTGGACTTCTTTTCTGCTCTGAGCGTTTCTCAAAACTGCCGTCTAGTGCCATCAGAAGCATCTCCAGCAGCTCTCAGATAAAATTAATTTAAGTGCAACCTGAGAACCTGACACTTCATGGGGTGATGTTTCTGAGACATGAGCTATAAAGCAGGAGGAGACAAAGGCTAGGTATGAAAATATTAAAGCAAATAGAGACTAACAGTTTACATCTGCTCAGATGACTATAGGGTTGGCATCTGAAACTGCCCACAGATGCAAAAAAAGAAGAAGATTTAAGCACTTCTTAAAGGTGAAACATTTAAATATGGTTTGATACATTGAATTACAATAAATCAATTACAAAAATGAAGATATTTATATTTAATGGGTGTAACACAAAATGTAGGAATACTTTCATTTATTAGATTTATTTAGGTTAGATGGTGTTCATATAAATGCAGAAATATGTTTAATTGGGGACTACCCTTTGCGCATGTCCCAGATCTCGCTCTCTCAGTTGTCTTTCCGTCTTTTCTCCTGACCAGATGCAGCAAAATGAACGCAGACTCATACCAACTAAATTTGTTTGTAAGTAACTGTATTTGTTTTTCAGAGTAGTTTAGAATGAACCTCGCTACTTCATTCGTTTTCTTCCTTCTTTTATTACTTTATTAGTTGTTATTACTTCATTACTTTTTACTTTTAATTACTTTATTACTTTTTATGACTTTTTTACTTTTTATTGCTTTTTATTAATTTTTTTATTTCGACTTACTTTTGTATTACTTTTAATTTTTTATTTTAAAAAATGTGTTGACTTTTTTTACTTTTTATAAATGTTTTATTTTTTATTAATTTGTTATTACTTTTTTACTTTTGTATTACTTTTTTTATTTTTTAATACTTTTTAATTACTAGTTCACTTTTTTATTACTTTTTCACTTTATATAACTTTTTTAGTTTGTATTACTTTTTTATTTTATATAACTTTTTTACTTTTTATTACTTTTTTACTTATTTATTACTTTTTTACTTTAGATTACTTTTTACTTCTTATAACTGTTTTACTTTTAATTACTTTATAACTTTTAATAACGTTTTATTACTTTACTTATTTTGTATTAATTTTGTATTACTTTATTACTTTTTTACTTTTTATAACTTTTTTACCTTTGTATTTCTTTTATACTTTTTTACTTTTGTATTACTTTTAGACTTTTCATAACTTTTTGACTTATTACTTTTTTACATTATATTACTTTTTTAGTTTTTTGATTACTCTTACTTTTTATTACTTTTTTTACTAATTCATTACGTTTTTACTAATTCATTACATTTTTACTTTAGTTTACTTTTTTACTTTTTGATTACTCTTTGACTTTTTATTACTTTATGACTTTTTGATTACTTTTTGACTTTTTGATTACTTTTTGACTGATTACTTTTTGACTTTTCTATTACATTTATACTATATATAACTTTTTGACTTTTTATCACTTCATTACTTTTTATTACTTTTGATTCCTTTATTACTTTGTATTATATTTGTGATACTTATTCTAACTGATATTGATCCAATAACAGTGATATTGATCCAATAACAGTGAT
Organism: Pseudoliparis swirei; assembly: GCF_029220125.1. NCBI lineage: Eukaryota > Metazoa > Chordata > Actinopteri > Perciformes > Liparidae > Pseudoliparis > Pseudoliparis swirei. The sequence continues at coordinate 15,000,086 of NC_079398.1, forward strand.
ATAGATAACACTAACCCTAGGCTAACCCCTAAGAGGTTAGAGTTAGGGTTAGGGTTAGGATTAGGGTTAGGGTTCGGTTGGGAAAGATGCGGGGTCCTCCGAGGAGAACCAAGAGGGGCACTGACACTTGTGGGACTCAAGGTTTTAAAAGGGGGGTAAAAATTGAATAAAACGCAGGGCCGGGCCAGTCCGGCAGCAGAAGAGGAGGAGGAGGAGACCGGGGAATGGCTCATAGGATAAAGGTTTAAAAGTATATGGATGCTTCCCAACACACTAAAAGCAATGGAAATCACCTATGAATGGGGATAAAAACATGTTAGAAGGAAAGAGGACAGTGATGAACAATAAAAGATGGTGGAACAAATAAATAGTTATAATAAAATAATAATAATAATAATAATAATACAACAATAACAATAAAGAAACACCATAACAATGTACAACACATCTAAAATAAATAAGTGCTTGAATAAGAAATAAATTAAATAAATACATTTATAAAACACGTCTAATAAATAAAAAAAGTGCTTGAAGTTAAACAAAACAATTGTAAAGTCATGGGAGTTGATAAAGTAATTTTAAAAAACTCAAAACATATATATTATTAAGAAAAATATATTTAAAAAATAAATATATAAATATAAATATATACAAATATACAAATATAAAATTATAAAAATATATATATAATTATACAAGGAAGGTCCACAAAGGTATACCAATGTATAATGGTTAAAAGGCACGATGGGAAGCATCCAAAAAAGGTAATAAAAGTAAATGCCAACAGGTGAGCAGGTGGAATAGATTGCTGTTTACTTTCCACAATGTAATTCTCTTGTTTCTTCTCCTGCTGTAGCCAGACTAATAGATCTTAATGAGCACAGAGTAGTTCTCGACAAACCACGAACTTCCACACCAGACTTCAATCAGCTGCTTAATCAAAAGGCGTGTGGGGCTAAATTAGCATTGTCACAAATAAAACTGCAGCATAATATCCTGCACAACCTGTGAATGCTGATTTCAGCCAGTTTTAAGTACTGAGAAGATGATTTCTATCCAATGAAGGGTACAAAAGAACTGGTTGGCTCTAGATCAAACCCTCTGGGTGCCTTTGGAGAGAAAAAGAACCATGGAGGTGAAATCAGCCACCAGCCAAGACAGATCATTTAGCCACAGTATCAATCCTGTCTCCATAAATTCACAGCTGACAACCTCATCACCAAGAGCACCAGAGGAGTGAGGAGAGATGGGAATATTGATCAAGATATCAAATCATGTCTTTATACATTTTAATAAAAAACAGTTCCCCCAACCCCCCCCCACCCCCAGCCGAAAAGATGTTAAGATGTACTCAGTATTCTAGCAGCTGTATATTCATGTATTGATTGTGTATAAAAGTAATTGTGAACTAAATTGTTTGTGAACGAAGCTCAAGACTGCCCCCGCGTGGAGGAAATGTTGCACTACACGCAGGTTGTAAGATGAACCGCTCAAGGCCAGTTGTAGTTCAATGTAATGCTCACAAATTAACTGTATTAAAAGACCCAATAACACACACACGCACAGCACAGTTTTTATTAATTTGTTATTACTTTTTTACTTTTGTATTACTTTTTTTATTTTTTTATACTTTTTACTTTTTTATTACTATTTCACTTTTTTATTACTTTTTCACTTTATATAACTGTGACAAGTGTGTCGCTGTCACTAGTAGGTTCCCCCCCTAAAGCACCAATAAGCCACAGCAGCCAGAGGGATATTCGGTAATCGTGTTTATTTCCGACAGCAGACGGTGTCTCTGCTCTGCATGCCCCTCTCCCGTCTTCAGTCCATCCAGCTCCTTTTGAAGACACCGCCTCGCAGATACACAAACACAGATTGTCATCAGCTGGTCTGATTGTCATCAGACCAGCTGATGACAATCAGACACCGTTCCCTGAACCACACCCCCGCTCCACCCACTCTGCAGCGAGCCTTAACACCCCCACTGCCACATACCTCCACCGCCCGACTTAGGCCGGGGCAACATCCGGCCTAACCTACTCCCCTCCCCCATGAGGCGGGAGAGGAAGTCCCACGACCATCTGTGTACCCGGCCTATGGATCACCTTGAAATTAAAGGCTGCAAAGCCAGATACCACCGAGTGATTGGCGTTGGTATCTTTCATGCGGTGGAGCCATTGGGCGGGCGTGGTCCGACCAGAGGGTGAATGGCGTCCCAGGAGGTAGTAGCGCGGGGTCGACCGCCCACGGATGGCGAGGCACTCCTTCTCCACCGTGCTGTACCTGCCCTCCCTCTCCGACAGCTTGCGGCTGATGTACAGCAGGCGGTCAAACCCCCTACCTGCTGGGACAAACGGCCCCAGCCCTCTGTTCGACGCATCGGTCTGCAGAGTAAAGGAGAGAGAAGTTAGGTGTGTGAAGGTGGTTCCCCACAGAGAGCTTGCTTTACCTCCTCAAACACCAACTGGCACCGTCCGTCCACTGGACGGATCTGAGGCACCTTTCCGGGTCAGGTCAGTCATGGGGCTGGTCAGCTCCATAAAGTTCGGGATGAACCGCCTGTAATAGCCCGCCAGCCCAAAACTGCCTCACCTCTTTTTTAGTCTTGGGCGCGGGCAGGCTGCGATGGCGCGGTCTTGTCCACCTGAGGCGCACCTGCCCGGAGCCCAAGTGGTACCCCAGATACCGTACCTCCCTCCGTCCAACTGCACACTTCCCGGGTTGGCGTAAGTCCGCCTGCCTCAGGGACTCCAGCACCGCGCCCACCCTCTGCACATGCTCCGCCCAGGTGGTGCTGTTTATGATCACATCATCCAAGTAGGTGGCAGCATATGCAGCGTGCGGACGCAGCACCGGTCCATGAGGCGTTGAAAGGTGGCCCGAACAGCCCAAAGGGAAGCGTGGTGAATTGGTATAACCCAAAGCGGAGTGGAGAAGGCCGTTTTTCCTTAGACTCTGGCGACAGAGGAATCTGCCAGTAGCCCTTGGTTAAATCCAGTGTCGTAAAGAAACACGCGGTGCCCAGTCGGTCCAGGGCTCGTCGAACCCGGGGCATTGGGTAAGCATCGAACCGTGACACATCGTTCACCCTGTGATAGTCCACGCAGAACCGAATAGACCCATCCTTCTTGACCACAAGAACAATGGGACTACACCAGGCACTGTGGGACTCTTCTATTACCCCCATCTCCAGCATTGCAGCCAATTCCCGCTGAACCACCTTTCTCTTGTGTTCAGGTAACCTGTAGGGTCGTAACCGCACTGTCACGCCCGGAGGAGTCTCAATCTCGTGCTCTATGAGGTTTGTGCGTCCTGGAAGGAGAGAGAACACATCAGCAAACTGCTTTTGCAACCGGGCAATGTCTGTTTTCTGGGTCCCGGAGACGGTCTTCACAAAGGCGAGGCGGATTGGTGGATTTTGGGACCTCAGGCCCCAGCTCCTCTCTCTCAGATACCGAGGACACCAGAGAAACAGACTCCGCCTCCCTCCATGCTTTTAGGAGGTTGAGGTGTCTATTCAACTCCGAGGTTATTTTTGACGCTGTATACTCCGGGTGCTCATCAACTATCCTGAGAAGTGTCTGTCTGTCCCTTTCAGTGAGCTTTGACTTGCGCCCGCTGTTCTTCTTTGCTGATGCCGTTCGTCCGTGTTTGATGTACACAGTCATCACTCTGGACACTGTTCCCCTGGCCACATTGAACAGCTGTGCAGTTTTTGTGACAGATGCACCAGATAGTCTTGCAGCAACTATTTGGCATCTTTCAAACTCCGTTAAGTCACTCATATTGCGTCGAGCACCGCTATTCGGGCATCGATAGCCACTTCTCGGAGGCGACAAACAATCCCAACTGGCAGGCAGGCCCTGTAATTGCCACTCAGGTGTTCCAAAGTCCTCTGCCATATGGTGTTTCCATTATTTTGGACACTGGGGCAAAGCGACCCAGGGGAGGTGAACATCCAACACGGTCTTGTCTTTGGTCTGTAATTCATGTCTCTTGCTCTATTCATCAGAATCTGTTGTTTCGACCTCAGTCAGATCCTGATTTCCCAACTTCTTCACTGGCGGCAGCAGCTGCTTCATGGTCAGCAGCAGCAGCAGCTTCACTGGTAGCAGCCACTTCTTCACTGGTGGCAGCAGCAGCTTCTTCACTGGAGGTAGCAGCCACTTCTTCACTGGAGGCAGCAGCAGCTTCTTCACTGGAGGCAGCGATTTCACGTGCAGCAGCTGGTGTCAGTTTCCCCCTCTTAGTCTTTAGTTCTTTAGCCTCCGGCTTGTGGCCGCCGTTCCTCTTTGCTGAAGTGTGTCCAATAACTTTTTTAGTTTGTATTACTTTTTTATTTTATATAACTTTTTTACTTTTTATTACTTTTTTACTTATTTATTACTTTTTTACTTTAGATTACTTTTTACTTCTATAACTGTTTTACTTTTAATTACTTTATAACTTTTAATAACGTTTTATTACTTTACTTATTTTGTATTAATTTTGTATTACTTTATTACTTTTTTACTTTTTATAACTTTTTTACTTTTGTATTTCTTTTATACTTTTTTACTTTTGTATTACTTTTAGACTTTTCATAACTTTTTGACTTATATTACTTTTTTACATTATATTACTTTTTTAGTTTTTTGATTACTCTTACTTTTTATTACTTTTTACTTTTGTATTACTTTTTTTACTAATTCATTACGTTTTTACTTTAGTTTACTTTTTTACTTTTTGACTTTTTATTACTTTATGACTTTTTGATTACTTTTTGACTTTTTGATTACTTTTTGACTTTTCTATTACATTTATACTATATATAACTTTTTGACTTTTTATCACTTCATTACTTTTTATTACTTTTGATTCCTTTATTACTTTGTATTATATTTGTGATACTTATTATAACAGTGATATTGATCCAATAACAGTGCTATTGATCCAATAACATTGATATAGATAACACTAACCCTAGGCTAACCCCTAAGAGGTTAGAGTTAGGATTAGGGTTAGGGTTCGGTTGGGAAAGATGCGGGGTCCTCCGAGGAGAACCAAGAGGGGCACTGACACTTGTGGGACTCAAGGTTTTAAAAGGGGGGTAAAAATTGAATAAAACGCAGGGCCGGGCCAGTCCGGCAGCAGAAGAGGAGGAGGAGGAGACCGGGGAATGGCTCATAGGATAAAGGTTTAAAAGTATATGGATGCTTCCCAACACACTAAAAGCAATGGAAATCACCTATGAATGGGGATAAAAACATGTTAGAAGGAAAGAGGACAGTGATGAACAATAAAAGATGGTGGAACAAATAAATAGTTATAATAAAATAATAATAATAATAATAATAATACAACAATAACAATAAAGAAACACCATAACAATGTACAACACATCTAAAATAAATAAGTGCTTGAATAAGAAATAAATTAAATAAATAAATTTATAAAACACGTCTAATAAATAAATAAAAAGTGCTTGAAGTTAAACAAAACAATTGTAAAGTCATGGGAGTTGATAAAGTAATTTTAAAAAACTCAAAAAATATATATTATTAAGAAAAATATATTTAAAAAATAAATATATAAATATAAATATATACAAATATACAAATATCAAATTATAAATATATATATAATTATACAAGGAAGGTCCACAAAGGTATACCAATGTGTAATGGTTAAAAGGCACGATGGGAAGCATCCAAAAAAGGTAATAAAAGTAAATGCCAACAGGTGAGCAGGTGGAATAGATTGCTGTTTACTTTCCACAATGTAATTCTCTTGTTTCTTCTCCTGCTGTAGCCAGACTAATAGATCTTAATGAGCACAGAGTAGTTCTCGACAAACCACGAACTTCCACACCAGACTTCAATCAGCTGCTTAATCAAAAGGCGTGTGGGGCTAAATTAGCATTGTCACAAATAAAACTGCAGCATAATATCCTGCACAACCTGTGAATGCTGATTTCAGCCAGTTTTAAGTACTGAGAAGATGATTTCTATCCAATGAAGGGTACAAAAAGAACTGGTTGGCTCTGTGGGATCAAACCCTCTGGGTGCCTTTGGAGAGAAAAAAGAACCATGGAGGTGAAATCAGCCACCAGCCAAGACAGATCATTTAGCCACAGTATCAATCCTGTCTCCATAAATTCACAGCTGACAACCTCATCACCAAGAGCACCAGAGGAGTGAGGAGAGATGGGAATATTGATCAAGATATCAAATCATGTCTTTATACATTTTAATAAAAAACAGTTCCCCCAACCCCCCCCCACCCCCAGCCGAAAAGATGTTAAGATGTACTCAGTATTCTAGCAGCTGTATATTCATGTATTGATTGTGTATAAAAGTAATTGTGAACTAAATTATTTGTGAACGAAGCTCAAGACTGCCCCCGCGTGGAGGAAATGTTGCACTACACGCAGGTTGTAAGATGAACCGCTCAAGGCCAGTTGTAGTTCAATGTAATGCTCACAAATTAACTGTACAGCACAGTCTTCATAGTGTAAGTTCTCACACCCATACATTAATAATATTAACACATGCATACAGTTTGTGTATATACAGTGCATCCGGAAAGTATTCACAGCGCTTAATTTTTTCCACATTTTGTTATGTTACAGCCTTATTCCAAAATGGATTAAATTCATTATTTTCCTCAACATTCTACACACAAAAACCCATAATGACAAAGTGAAAACTGTTTTTTGCACATTTATTAAAAATAAAGAACGAAAACATAACATGTACATAAGTATTCACAGCCTTTGCTCAATACTTTGTTGAAGCACCTTTGGCAGCAATTACAGCCTCAAGTCTTCTTGGGTATGATTCCACAAGCATGGCACACCTATTTCTGGGCAGTTTCTCCCATTCTTCTTTGCAGAACCTCACAAGTTCCATCCGGTTGGATGGGGAGCGTCGGTGCACAGCCATTTTCAGATCTCTCCAGAGATGTTCAATCGGATTCAAGTCAGGGCTCTGGCTGGGCCACTCCAGGACATTCACAGAGTCGTCCCGAAGCCACTCCTTTGTTATCTTGGCTGTGTGCTTCGGGTCGTTGTCCTGTTGGAAGATGAACCGTCGCCCCAGTCTGAGGTCCAGAGCTCTTTGGAGCATGTTTTCATCGAGGATGTCTCTGTACGTTGCTGCATTCATCTTTTCCTCAATCCTGACTAGTCTCCCAGTTCCTCGCGCTGAAAAACATCCCCACAGCATGATGCTGCCACCACCATGCTTCACTGTAGGGATGGTATTGACCAGGTGATGAGCAGTGCCTGGTTTCCTCCAGACATGACGCTTGGCATTCAGGCCAAAGAGTTCAATCTTTGTTTCATCAGACCAGAGAATTTAGTTTCTCATGGTCTGAGAGTCCTTCAGGTGCTTTTTTGCAAACTCTAGGCGGGCTGTCATGTGCTTTTTACTGAGGAGTGGCTTCCGTCTGGCCACTCTACCAAACAGGCCTGATTTGTGGAGTGCTGCAGAGATGGTTGTCCTTCTGGAAGGTTCTCCTCTCTTCATAGAACAACGCTGGAGCTCTGTCAGAGTGACCATCGGGTTCCTGGTCACCTCCCTGACTAAGGCCCTTCTCCCCCGATCGCTCAATCTGGCTGGGCGGCCAACTCTAGGAAGAGTCCTGGTGGTTCCAAACTTCTTCCATTTCTGGATGATGGAGGCCACTGTGCTCATTGGGACTTTCAATGCTGCAGAAATCTTTCTGTACCCTTCGCCAGATCTGTGCCTCGATACAATTCTGTCTCTGAGGTCTATAGATAATTCCTTGAACTTCATGGCTTGGTTTATGCTCTGATATGCACTGTCAACTGTGATACCTTATATAGACAGGTGTGTGCCTTTCTCAATCATGTCCAATCAACTGAATTTAGCACAGGTGGACTCCAATCAAACATCTCAAGGATGATCAGTGGAAACAGGATGCACCTGAGCTAAATTTTGAGTGTCATGGCAAAGGCTGTGAATACTTATGTACATGTTATGTTTTCGTTCTTTATTTTTAATAAATGTGCAAACATTTGCAAAAAACTGTTTTCACTTTGTCATTATGGGTTTGTGTGTGTAGAATGTTGAGGAAAATAATGAATTTAATCCATTTTGGAATAAGGCTGTAACATAACAAAATGTGGAAAAAGTGAAGCGCTGTGAATACTTTCCGGATGCACTGTATGTTTATGTGCACTACAGAATCAATTATATAATGGATACAATATGCAAAAGCCTTCCTCAGTGTAACCTCACAATAATCATCCAGAAAAGACACACAACTTACAATGAAACAAAAATGATCAACAATAAATAAAACGAGCAGTAGAATGAAAATCACCAAAGCAGACGACAAATATGTAAGAACATGAACAGTGCAGTGGCCTCGAGCTCACATCATAGAGACTGCACAGTTTTTATAATATCGCGCAAACGCACAACGTTGCTAAGCGGCGAAGTGGTTGTTGACATTGGAGAGTTTAACTGTGCGTTGTACTCACCTCTCCTCCACAGTCTGCTCAAGGTTCTCCACTCGTTCATAACGAGTCCACCCTGCCTCTCAGTCCCACTATAACCAGTCCACTAGTCTCTCTGTCCCAGTATAACCAGTCAACTAGTCTCTATCTTCCAGTATAACCAGTCCACTAGTCTATCTGTCCCAGTATAACCAGTCCACTAGTCTCCCTGACCCAGTATAACCAGTCCACTAGTCTCTCTGTCCCAGTATAACCAGTCAACTAGTCTCTATCTTCCAGTATAACCAGTCCACTAGTCTCTATCTTCCAGTATAACCAGTCCACTGAGCCTCTCTCTCCCAGTATAACCAGTCCTCTAGCCTCTCTATCCCAGTATAACCAGTCCTCTAGCCTCTCTGTCCCAGTATAACCAGTCCTCTAGCCTCTCTGTCCCAGTATAACCAGTCACCTGCAGCTGATCCTCATGTAGTTTATGATGTTTTGTGACGTTTTATGTTAATTGGTAATGACTGTGACTTCAAATGTAGAGAAGTGGTGATGACTATCAGCCTATTTAGGCAAAAAGTAAATTACAGATGTTTAGTACACAAACACTGTTACCGTAACGATAGCATCGAGCATCGAGTTGTTGTTACTTCCACATGGAGAATATCTACAGTACAATTATGTGACAACTGGGAACATCCATTTGCTGATGAAGTTCAGGAACGGCTATTAGTGGACCTTGTTGTGAAAATTGATTGTTAATAAAGTTTTGTAACACATCAAAGATGCTATATTCAATCCATTTCTAATGGATGAAGCCTTGGCCCATAGAGACACATGGAAGGCACAAGAAGGAGGCATGAACAGCCTTATTATTGTGTATTTCTTTGAGAGGTCGAATCCAACAAAGGCCGTCTGAATCATTCTGAGTGGGTGTAGTTGTGCTGTCTGACCCGCAGGGGGCAGCACAGAGCCGCGTGCAGTGGCACTGCTTCTCGTGTTGGGTCTCAGCTCAGCAGCATCTGGAGCCCAAAGACTTACAGTTTTTTTCAGGCGCTACCAAGCGTTTGCCCAAACAGTGGTCACATTTTCAAAACTCTAAACACAATTAGCACAGCATCGGTGTTTTGTGGCGTACCATTCACACATTTCATGTCGTTTTCAAACAATGTGCAGTCAGTGAACACATTTCCACAATGCTTACATTTTCTTAAAAGACAAGCTATACCTCCCAACAAAATTATGGATTGTTCTTAACACCTGTGACATGGAGCCTCCTGTCACAGGTGATCTGCAGCTACCTGTGGCCCCTTAAAGAGGGTTGACACGTCATGTCATGACACTTCACTTGCCAACAACTGCTGTCGGCAGCCAGCTGAGCTCAGAGGCCACTTTGGTATAGCACAACGCAGGGTTGAGGAGGAGGAGGAGGAGGAGGAGGAGGAGGAGGAGAGGGGGGGGGGTCGATTTCGCCCATCTCCCCTAAACCCGGGAGCAGCGTGCACACATATCGCAGGAGGCGGTGAGCGCCGCTGGGGAAGTGAACAATGACAGGTGCGCATTCACAAGGCAGACAGTCATATTTGCCTTATAACATCTAACAAGTGTTTATATACACGGGTGCTTGTTGCAAGACGTGTGCAGTGTGCGCGTGTCAGTGTAGAAATATGACTACATTGACGCTTTACAATGATGTCAGCAATGGGCTGAAATGCAGCGGAATTAATAAATAGCTTTATTTTTGCTTTGATTAGGCATCATGCTGGGCAATATATTTGACCTAGAGCAGGGGTGGCCAACCAGTCAGAGACTAAGAGCCACATTTTTTACTGTGTCACCGCAAAGAGCCACATCATACACATGTGTGCGCGCGCACACGCACACACACACCTCTGATCAGCCAGATTTGTTGTAAATGTCACACACCAACATGATAATGACAGAAATGGACTCCTACAGTACTAAGACAACAGGTCTGTCATGTTCAACAATGAACATTGTGTACACTGTCTCACGCACACACACACAAACACACATTATCTCAGTTCAACCAAGTCCACAAACAAAAATAGAATAATTTACAATAGCGTTTTTCTTTTACTATGCATGTTGCATAGTGGGACTTATGGGATTCCTTGCCTTGAACAATCCTCTTCAAATCTGGCTTAATTCCGTTGTTGCCACTCGAAGCAATTCCTTCACATGGTGTCAATCAGAACAGGTGTCCGAAAATCGAACGGTGCACTTGTGGGGGGGCTGGAGTAATCAAACGCCCACCAATAAACCACTTTAGCCGAAGAGAGTGTTCGACATTCGGATGCGGTTCTCCCGCAACGCTGCTCTTACACCGTGTCCGCTGAATTGAGGGCGGCTGGCGAAAGCGTCACCGTAAACTACTTTAGCCATAGTGCGGGACATCCAGCTGCCCATAATGCGGCGTTCATGGCGTAAGTGCAGTGTTTGATTTTCGGACACTTTCATTCGCGTAACCCACCGTAGAACGGCCCGCTCGACATTCGGATGTGGTCTTTCCGCGTTTGGCCCACGAGTTTGAGACCCGTGCCCTACTGGGAAACTTTGCGTTTTTTTCATCTCACGCATGCGCGTTTGACGAAAAATACCGTATTGAACTCAAGCATAGCGAACACGCACATACAAAAAAACACAAACTTAGATATGAACGTAAGAGCCGCATGACACCAGGCAAAGAGCCGCATGAGGCTCGCGAGCCGCGTGTTGGCCACCCCTGACCTAGAGCATATCTATAAGGATAATAGAAACGTGTTTAAAAAAAAGAAAACTTCACCAACATATTTGAGTAGTCTGCTTATAGATGAGATGTAAAGAAAAGAAAATCCCAAAGACCAGAATGTATTATTTTAAACGTAGCATTTTTATGTGAATGAAGGCATCAAAAGATAGGCGTAGTGCCTTACACAACACCTTCATGAAGCGTGTAACATTAATATATTTTAAATAAAGCTCAATTCCAAATAGTTAAACTGAACCTTAAAAAAATTTAAAAATGAAGGGAAACACACACAAACTGTCTAACTAGCACAATGAAATAATGCTCCATGCGGTCTACAATGACACACTTTCAATTGAAGCTGATACGAGGTGAAGATCGTCCTGGAAACGGGTTCTCATTTTAACCATGGACACATTGGATTTCACATATTATGCCATGGAGCAATCAAACCAGTCTGATTTGAATACTGCAGACGCAAATATTCAAACACAAACGGCCAAGCAACATTGAACACATTGATACAAATTATATAAAAGAGACTTGTATTATGTGCATAGCTGTAAGAAATGTAGCAAACCAAAAATAACATGCAACATTGGATGAAAACAAAAGTAATCTTCGTTTAATTTATCGTAACATTATTACCAGTGAGTAGTTAATTATACGTTTCGATGAGCCTCAACATTAAAAAAGACGACGGTTGAAAGCATTGCTCGTGGATTCCTGTCGGCCCACATGGTGAGGGCCACTCGTGACTTTAAGAATACAATCCCGTGAATTTTAGCGAATTTGTCATTTCTTAATAAAATAACATTTGCCATAACCAAAAATCATCACTAACCGGTGGCGTCTTTTCTTCCGTTTCTTGCTTTGACTTCCTGACGACGTTGAGAGTTTTCTTTCATTTGAAGACAAATCATCAAAAGAAAAAAAGGAGAAAAAAACACAGTTAATAAAAGAAATTACGTGGATAATCAGAATAAATGTAATAAATAACAGTTGACACAGACACAGCATGGTATTTCATTTAAGTTATTTAATATAATGTCACACAATAATAATAATAATAATAATAATAATAATAATAATAATAATAATAATAACAATAACAGCAATATAATAATAATAATAATAATAATACAATGTGGAGAGAAAAAATGACAATACAGGCACAGAAGCAGGTTGGAAATATGAAGAAAACAATGTTATATAGCGGTGAGGTCAGTATTTAAAATGAACAAATAGACGGAGCCCATGGTGTCCAGTGGCCCGACGGACCTGCTGTGAGGCTGCAGGTGAACGTCTCGTGCGCTCGAGAGCACGGACTCCAAAACCATCGGTTGTCTGTAAAACGACGGTATTCTACAAGGGTCGATTAGTCCCATGCCGGCGGGGCCCAGGAAGGACCGAGCGGCGATGAGGTGCGCCGCGGCCGGCAGCGAGCTCAGCGGGCTCCTCAGGGCCGCGGACGGCTCCTTATTCAGCCCCAGGATCTCCTGGATGCCGAAGCCGGTGCATCTGGGAGGCGGATGGGTCGCGCTGTTCTTCGGCTGGTGGCTGTTACTCCCTCCATTTGCACCAAGAGAGGTTTGCTCCGATACCTGTAAACTTTCCGACAGCACGGCGCCTTCTTTCCCCGTCATGGTGTCTTCGGATGGGACTTTAAAAAGCCTATTTCTTATGATACCGTCTCACAAAAAGGTCCTCAGCGCATGGTCGTCTGAATAACACACAAGTGTCCTTTAGAAAATGGTCCTTTTATCCAACAGGTCCATCCCAACAAGAGGCAGGACGCAGCAGCCAATCACCTGCAAGGATTCAGGATTCCTGTGGATCAAGGATGCAGTATACACCCTCTCCGATACATATCTGCATTTCCTCAGGACTATATGGATAAACGAGAAAGGGTTTAGGCTACAGAGAGAAAGGATGGAACAAAACGACTCTTCAAGGTGGCAGGGAGAGAGGCGAAATGAGAATGACATATAGACAGCCTCCGGAACCGGATGCATATGTTTTACCTTTTATTTTAGTAAATGTGTCAAAGATAGGGAACATCAAAATGATATACGCTATTTATTGTAATAAACACCAACCGCTGTTTCAGGCATACTCCCTGCAGGTACATCATTGCTTATTTCCGTTTTGGGTATCATGAGTAATTAAATCGTCTATTTCACACATATTTGAAATACTTTAAAAATTACGTCAATATCCGAGAGTGAATCAGTATGTATTACGTTTTTCTGAATTGTTTACACACACATACACACAGCTATGATCTATATGTGCAACCACTGGCTCACATGAATGGATAATTGATCTCCCGATGCTCTCGGAAACTCATCAAAGGCCCTCCCAAAAACGACAGCTGGGCGACATGGACGCACTCTGCCGGCGCCGTCCTGCACTGCGCTAATCCCGCAGCAGCAGCGCAGATACAGAGCAGATTTAATCATATAGCAACATTTCCCCAGAGGAGAGGTTGAATTATACAGCATATAGGACACAAATGCAAGACTATTAAATACTTTTCTGACCTGTTATTAATGATTAACTTATGCATCATTAAAATAAACAAAAAAGTTGTAACTCATTTTAAAATTACACTGAATAATCGAATTTTATAGGCCTAAAACATTATGGCAGAATATGGTAAAGTTGATGAAATAGACTGCAGGTTAATTTAATTTAGACAATTTGATTTGTTGTACGTGCATTTTTAGTTGATGCCTGTCTTTGGTTGTGGGTCTTATTGCATTTGGTTAATTTGTGACGTGATTATTTTATATATTATTATTTGAAACATATTTATTCTAATATTATCAAAGATCCAGACCAAGTTCCTCCTTATTCTTGGTGTGTGTCAATCAGATAATGAGAGGGGAGTTAAAAGAGAGAATATTCTCATAAGCATGAAGCTAATTAAAATGTTGTTGTGCCCCAATCTAAACTCATGAATATATGCTGTCTTTATATTTCCTGTTTTGTTATAATTTTCTGTTTTTTTCTGTTTTTTATGCATTAATTATATCAGAAATCATTTAGAATAATAATAAGGAATGGCTAATTTTGTGAAATATAGGGATTTAAAAAGAAGTACTTTGCACATGGTTTGATTGTTTGTTCGTTTGCACTATACGCACTCTGCTGTAATCCTGCAACATTTCCCCGTTGTGGGAATAATCAAGGATGATCTTATTTTATCTCTGACTTTATTACATTCCATTACATTACATGTCATTTAGCAGACGCTTTTATCCAAAGCGACTTACAATAAGTGCATTCAACCAGGAGTACAAACTAAGAACAACAAGAATACAGAAAGTAACATATCTTCAAGATAGTCGAACTATGTACCATAAGTAAGAGCCATTTAAGTGCCACTGAAGTGCTAATCTGTGTTTTAATCCAGATATAGTCGGAAAAGATGTGTTTTTAGTTTCCGGCGGAAGATGTAGAGACTTTCTGCTGTCCTGATGTCAGTGGGGAGCTCATTCAACCACTGAGGTGCAAGGACAGCAAACAGTCTGGATTTCAGAGAGTTAGGGAAACAGCCAGTTGAAAGGGAGCTGTTAATAAGATGGGTGAGAAAGGTAAGAAGGTAAGAAGGTCAGGAGCAATAGCCTGGAGGATGTGAGATGGGACGGGGTCAAGGGCACTGTTAAGAGAGACGACGTACGTGAACCGAATTCTGTCGCGCCGGGAGGGAGAGAAAAGAAAGGCAGTCTTCAGTTCTCTTGGGAAGGGAGGGGAGGAGAGGGAGAGGAGGGGGAAGGGGACGGGAACAGAGAGAGAGGAGATGAGAGAGAGGGGGGGGGGGAAGGTGAGGTGCGAGCTTCGCTCACACCGGTAATTTTTATTGAGGGGAAATAATCGTGCTCTAGACACAGACCTGTAACTGTCAAGAGTGGCGCCGCGGCGCAGCAGCGCGCGTCGTCACCGTCACCGCGCGTCTAACCTGTCACTGACGCGACCGACGCGACCGTCGCCGTCTCTGTCCTCTCTTCGACGAACCGCCGTCACGGTCTCCGCGCTCTCCGCCGCTCGGGGAACGGGGGACTCGACGAGCTGAGGAGCGAGGGAGAAGAGGGGGAGGGGGAGAGGAGGCGAGATCTATAACTCCTATATGATTCCCCGATCGTTGACCTGATGAATGACGCGCGTGCACATAGACAGTGCAGTGCGGCAGCACCCGGATGTGACACCGATGATCATTGAAGATCAATCGTGAGAGAAATGCTGGGTCTCTTCTAATTCAATCTCTACACGCGGCAGAGGTTATGCCTGGGGAGGTTATTAGGCTCTATTAATATTCTTATTCTTAGACAACGACGAGACCCTCTCGGTCCACCCCTCGTCCTCTCGGTCCCGGTCTAGCTCGAGAGCCGGAGGTCTACCAGCTGCAGCGAGCCGCAGCGATATCCAAATAGTAAAGGACCAGTGTGTGTGAGGAATCCAGTGTATGGACGTAGTGACTCAGTGGGTGGTGTGCAGTGGTCGAGCAGATAAGCTCAGACTCACCTCGGGCTTGGGTCTCCTCTCCTCGTGCTGGGCTCGTTGTCGGGTGAAGAAGACGGGTGAAGAAATAAACTCACAAAAACCACCGAAAAGAAACGTGACAAGTTTAAGACCGCAAAAGCGCCAGCCAAAAAGGCAAAGTAAGAGAGAAATAAAAAGAAAAAAGAAATATGCAAATGATTTCTAGCAACCATTTAAAAAAAAACTTTGACTCAGAAAACCAAGAACTTTTTCTTCAGCCTTTCAGAAGAAGAAGAAAAAAATAGACGGAAAAGGCGCCCGTGAGTTCTTCACGGACGCCTGACGCAACCACAACTTCAAAGCCTCCTTTTTTTCTACTAAAACCCTTCTCTTTTCAAAAATCTTCCTTCGTTTTCTTATCCCTGTTTCTTTCCCCTTTCTTTCCCGGGGTTTCATCCCCCACTTTTACTCTCATCCGAGAGTCCCTCTTCCATCCCCTTTCTCCCTCCTTGTCTGTCCTCCCCCATAGAGGGGGTCCCCACATCCAGAGGGGATCTGTTGCCTTCCTCCCCCCAGTGACCCTCTATCCTATCATCCCTTCAATGAGATTCCCATTGATGATCAGGTTAAAACAAGCCAGTCCAGGCATTTGAACATTGATCTGTCATCCAGGTCTGTTCACATTACAGGTGCCTTGAACACATGAAAAAAGGCATTGAATCTCACACAGCACAGGTGGTCGGTCGAGCGGAGACCACCAAGCTAAGAACTTGATTGGGAGACAAGGGGATGAAGAAGAAGTTGGTGGTGGTGGAGTGATAGAAGATGGGTTTGTAAAGGAGGAGCGTATGTTGTCTATCTTGTTTGTAAAGTAGTCGACAAAGTGGCTCGACAAAAGGGTGGAAGGAGGGGGGGGACAGGGGGGGATCAAGGAGGTTGGAAAAGATAGAGAAGAGTTTTTTGGGGTTAGAGAAGGAAGACTGAATAGGTTACATTAGTCATTTATGACTAATGTAACTTAATACCATCTTAATACCAACTTAATACCAACTTAATACCATTTTCAGGAACAGTTACAGATTCCTGGATGGCATTGAGGAGAACCTCTTTGAGGTGAACCCTTATGACCCAGTGCACTGGACGGGGGCCACCGCCTCTCGCATTTTAGAGAGCTGGTTGGCCCAGTTAAACCAAAGTTGGGGGGACCGAGATTTCTCACCCCCACTCATTCCAATGTCCTCAACCTGTCCCTCTCGTACTCTCTCTCTGGACCGGAACTCACACTGCTGGAGAAGGGACGATTTTTTATCCCAACTCCACTGAGAACGGAAAGTGATGAGCTGAGGTGAAACATTTATAACTACCACAAGAGGCTAAAGTTATTGAACTACTTTGGCTTTACTGAGAACTCCACCCCGAGACTGTTCACGGAGTCCTCCAACTGGGAACCCAATTGGGACCGGTTGGCAGATCCGGTGAAGAGGGAAATAGGAATGGATATACGCATCTTGAGGGAGGCTCGGCGAGGAGTGAGATGGGAAGGGACAATTTGATGATCGAAGAACGGAGGGCATTATCGAGACTCAAACGTAACTCAGAGGATAAATCGCAATATTTAACAGAGGCGTTGAGGCAACTCCAGAACACCCGACATTACATCCCTCTGAAAAAAAATCCATTCAGCTAGAGACTCAAGTTCAAATCAGAGAAATAGTTAGAGGTTTGTACAACAACAAATACATTTCTGCTTAACAGGGGCTTACCTGTCGGGTTCGGACTCCCCACGTATCCGTAAGTTTTATCTTCTTCCAAAAATCCATAAGGATCCAGGGACGTGTACCATTCCACATCAGGTTCCCCCCGGCCGTCCAATAGTCTCGGACTGTGGGAGTGAGTCCTACCAGGTAGCGGAGTACCTGGAATACTATTTGAACCCTTTGTCGATTAAACATCCAAGTTACATAAAAAAACACCTGTGACTTCATGAACACAATTAAAACCATTCACTTACCTTCCAAGGCAATGCTCTTCTCTCTGGATGTTGATGCATTATACACCAATATTGACACTTACCTTGGGCTCCAAGCCGTTAGACAGGCATTTGATGCCAGTCCAGATCCCACCAGACCGGATGAGGCCATTTTGGCTCTTCTAGAACTGGGACTTACCTGCAATGATTTTCAATTTGACTATAAGATCTATCTCCAATCGCATGGGACGGCGATGGGCAAGAGGTTTGCTCCTTCATATGCCAACATTTATATGGCGGCCTGGGAGCATACGTGTGGCAGCGGGGGGTGTTTAGGCTCGGCTGCAGAGTGGGTGGAGCGGGGGTGTGGTTCAGGGAACGGTGTCTGATTGTCATCAGCTGGACTGATTGGTAACCAGTCCAGCTGATTGGTAATCAGTTCAGATGACAATCTGTGTTTGTGTATCTGAGAGTCTGTCTCCATAAAGGAGCTGGACAGACGGAAGACGAGAGAGCAGGGAGCAGAGACAGAGTCTGCGGTCTGAAAGAATGAAAGTTTATTCCCAAATATCCCTCTGGCTGCTCATCCTTGGTGCTTAGGGGGGGGGGTCGCTTTTTAGCTTGCGGCAGTCTCAAAACCCCCTCTCTTACCTAACCCTAACCCTATATTCTTATCCCTAACCCTAACCCCTAAACATAAGCATCACGAATCGGCGAAGCTCTCAGACATTCAGAACAAAAGTTTGTAGTATTTGTAGTTCAAGGGCCTTGGCTGAGGTCTAGTGATCCTGTCTTTTTCCTGCGGCTCCCCAAGGGGGGAGCTCCCCTGGGAGCCCTTCAGAGGAATGAGTAATTACCATTTTATTGCCGGGACTGCAGCACGGAGACTACCGGAGAGTCCCAACAGGGACCTCGTCGGCGGAGAACCTTTTATAAGGACGTCCGAAGTCTCCAAGCGGCCCTGAACTCACCATCTGCATACAGGACAGCGATCATGTTTCAATGCAGTACTGTCATCTTTTGAGTGTAATGTACATCATTAGCCACTAGATGGCAGTTTAGGAACATGCATCATCGCCATCATATTTTGTTTTAGGGATGCTGCCGGCCTTGTTGAGGCCTTGTCAGAACAAAAGTTATTTGAGAAAACCTCGGTCCCATGAGCTTTATTATGCGCAATGGCCGGTTCAGGGGGGCAGAGCCTATCCGCGAGGCTCTAAGAATTTCCGATCAAAAGTTAATAGCAAATGGCCCGTCCCGTATTTTGAAACCCTCATTTGGGACCTTTCGGGGGTGGTATGGTTGGAACCGCAATGACCGAATTATGTCAGGCGGATCAAAACAGATTTGCTCTAGGACCTTCAGAAAAAAAGTTAGAGTGGAATAGCCCGTCCCACGTGGTTTTCATTCCCTTATTCTAACCCTACCCTAACCCTCTGCTCTGAAAATTGCATCCCCAAACTAAAACGGCTGTATCTCTGCAACCACTAGGGGGCTATCTTAATCATTTTTTACATTTTTACCTTTAATAAAAAAAATCTTTTGTTCAGATGTGTAGATATCAGTCTATATCAGACATGGGCAAACTACGGCCCGCGGGCCATATCCGGCCCGTTAGGCTTTTTAATCCGGCCCGCCGAACTTGTCCAAATCGCAACTTTGTTTACTTCCGGGTGCGTTGGCGCGGAAAGTACTTGTCACACGAAACCCTTCACCATGATTTGTCAATCCGTTTGTCTGTCAACATTTTGTGAAAAAAACAACCAATGAACACTCAGTAAATCACAAAGGACCTCCAACCACACAGGTGAGGCTCATTTAGAAACAGCCGCAGTGATTTTGGCGAGCAGCGCGGAGCCTCCGGAGGAGGAGCTGCAGAGCCACGAGGAGGAACACGCAGCCACAAGAGGTCCACTTGGACCGGGTAAGAGTCTTTACTAAACGTTACGTGTCCATTACGTGTCCCGTCACGGTGTCCGTTACATGTGTGCGGTGCTGACTAGTCTTGTATTTTACAGAGAGGATTCACCAGCGCCTGCAGCTCAACCTGCAGCTCAACCTGCCCGGCCAGCAAAGAGGTCTCGTGCCCCGGAGGACCACCAGCATGACACGATGACATGATGTTATTATAGTGAAGCCATATTGTAAATAGTCTGTGCCAATAGTTGTGTTCTGTTTTCTATTTCTCAACATGTATATAATGTAGTTTTATTTATTTATGTACAATACATATTTATTTGAAGAAAAAAATGTAATGGTCATTTTTTATTTGCACACAACCCATGAAGCTTTATCTGCAGTATGAAGTCATTTCTCAGTCCCATCTTTATCATTTTGGTGAATGTGTGACGGACCACATAATTTTGACTCAAAAAACGATAATAACAAATTTAGTTTTCCACATTTATTGACATGTATCTAGCATTGTAGCCTATTCAGATATTTCACTGCTTTTGTGAACCTATGACCTTTGGTAAACCAATTTCAAACACCAAAACAGTTCGTCCACATGATTAAAGGTGTGTTTTCAGAAGAGATATGAAGAATTTTTAAAAATCGAACTTCAATTTTCAGCTTTAGGGCCATATTTTCTCTTTCCACTTGTACCTGAGGACAATTGTGCCTCATTATATAGAGAGCTGAGACAATCCGTCCATTATTTTGCGGGGTTTAAAACAATTATAATTATTGAGCTTGATTAATTTGTTGGGTAATAATATGTTTTGAATGTTGAAAGTGATTCCATTGATCTTTTTCCAGTAAATGTCAATTTCTTTAACTTTGCCACCTTCAATTGAAATGTATAAAAATCAGACGCAATCTCCAGGTTTAATAAATTACATTGCGTGTCCAAATGCTCCTGGCCCGGCCCCTCTGTCAAATTTTAGAACCGATTGTGGCCCGCAAGTCAAAAAGTTTGCCCACCCCTGGTCTATATGTTACTGGGTAAAAGTAAATGAAGATGATACAGAAAAAATATTTAAATTTCAGGTCTGAATTGAAATAAAGCCCTTCCAGGATGATTATATGTTTGGAATGAAGCAGTTGAAAGGTTTAAAACTCTTACAAATCATAATAAAATATGTTAACATTCTCCCTGCAAGGTTTGACTTTGAAAAAGTGAAGCAAAACAAAGTTAGAGAGGTTTAAATCCAGAGAACTTAGGCGAGGTCTCCAAAATTGACATTTTGGCACATTTTGGAATTTAATTTTCACATGTACCAAACCATATATTTCATTTGTACGTTACTCATGATGTTCAATATATCCAAATACAGCATTTTACAACTTTAAAAAATAATTTAAATAACTTAGAAAATCATAAAACTATATTTTTACATAAAATACAAGTATGTGCGGCTCTAGCTCAGCGGGGGAGGGGTCAATCGCAGAAAACAACACATGTTGTTGTTTCCCTACCAAACCCCTCACAAAATCAAAGTCTCTGATGAGGGATCTATTAAGGATCAGCACACAGACAGTTTCAAAGTACCTATCACAGCGTTGCCATGACAACAGGAGTCACAGCTCCGCCCTTCACAACCTTTGACTTCCTGTCATTCTTTGTTCACTTCCTCAAGGAAGCAGGAAGCATCTGGGTCACTGTGACAACAATCATCCTCCACTGTGTGTATGTTTCCCAACATTGCCACAGTTTTTTTCAAATACTGTGTGTGTGTGGGGGGGGAGGGGGGGGTAGTTATTGTGTATGTGTGGGGGGCAATAGTTATTGTGTGTGTGGGGGGATAGTTATTGTGTGTGTGGGGGGTAGTAATTGTGTGTGTGGGGGGGGGGGGGTGTAGTTATTGTGCCACAAAGTCTGCTAGCCCAAGGCTACCCCAAACAGAGTATTCCCCTCTAGTGGATTGCAGAGGTATTGCAGGTGGGGTTCAAGCGAAAATGCAGATTTCTTTCATTTCAAGAACTTTACGTTCTAGAAATTCTAATAATTTCAATGGTATAGATTTTAGTTTAGATGTTTTAATGATGAAATGTAAAGTGTCTTTGAGTACCTTGAAAAGCGCTTTATAAACGTAATGCATTATTATTATTATGTATTGAGAACTTAACATATTACAAACGTACAAAGTACACAGACATAAAACTAAGTTACTAATAAATACATGTTGAAGAGCCTGTACCTTCATGTACATGGCAATGCTAAATGCACGATGGCCAACATTATGGCCGACTGGCTGATTCATGGTGTTTTACCAAAAGCCGATCTTCATGAGATTTGCTTTTCTGCTGTTGCCCTTAAAACAAAATACATATCGAACTCAATGTTGAGCAGAAATACGAGTCATTTTACAGACACTCGTCATTGAACATGAACTGAGCAGCTGTAACTCAACATATGGCTCACACACGTCTGCACTGGTTGTGTTTGGCACCAGCTGCATGTGATTGTTCTTATGTTGAAAAGATGTTCATTGCTAAACCGGCTATTTTATGCCACAATAAGGAATTATTTTGCCAAATATTTGTTCTTCTTTGCACAGATAGAATTTTGCTTGGACATTTTATTAGTTTTTGTCTGACATCTGGTTTACTTGGAATTGATTGAAATTGTATCCATTTATTTGAAAGGAATACAGAAAAACAGTTTCACAAAAAAACGTTATTTCAATAATTATTTAGCATGGACCATTTTGTAAATGTTTTGTTGGTGCATGAACTCAATGCAGAAATGTACACATTTGAAACTTAAAATGGGTTATTAATGTTATTTCAGTGCATTGAATTCGATCCATTCCTCTTTGATACTCGGCATGACTTTTCTCCTCACGTAAAACTATCAATTAATTCATTAATAATAATGAATCAAAGTCAGATTCACGTTTGGTTCAGACATCAAACTGGTCACAATGTCGACTGCGGTTTCTTTGAGTGAGCAACATTTCTCTGGAGGAAACTAGCTTTCTGTATCAAGACACCACACACTTCCTGTCCGGGGGGGTGGGGTGGGGGGGGGGGGCGGGGGTCTGCAGTCCTTCTGTTAGTAACGCTACTGTGGAGGAGAAACCAAGAGAAACGGGAAAAACACAGTAAGAGAGACACTGGAACCTGAAGGAGTAAAAACTAGAGGAAAAGAAGAAGACATTCAACAAGAACGGAGGAGATCAGTTGGAGCAATTATAGGGTAAGAAAAGTTTTGAACATTAACACGATTAAAGTGATAAAGATCCGTCAGAGAGGAAGCGTCCCCCTATCTGATATCACATATGGCTCCATATCTCAAATCCTCTTTCTAACTACTCACTACTTACATTCTTTGCTTACTTTTGCCTCAAATTTGTCTTTATGAGCAAACTTTAAAAATGTCTGATGGACAGTTAATTCAATTTATGTACACTCCCTTTGAAAAGTTGGGATTTTGATAGAGCATCATTCAGAAAGCAGATTTAGTATTAACATGTGACATAAATTGATGTAAACTGATTTGTTCAGCTGTATTCCACCTGAGACTAACCAACATTTGTGAATTCAAATAATCAGAACTTCTCATGGTGAGTTATAATGTGAGCTGGTAGCTGCAGACGGCGGTTTGTGCTCCCATTAAAGATGTCAAGAGACAGAGGGACATATATATACATATATATATACACATATATATACATATATATAGAATATAATAGACTTTAGCTGTAAGCAGGTATAAGTGTTTGATAATGTGTTTATCAACTACTATAAAACAATATATTAATACCCCTATAGGAAAATCTTTTTTTATCTTCTTAGAGCAATATTACATGGTAATAAATCATGTATTACATGGTAATAGATAATGTATTACATTGTAATAGATCATGTGGTAATAAATCATGTATTACATGGTAATAGATCATGTATTACATTGTAATAGATCATGTATTACGTGGTAATAGATCATGTATTACGTGGTAATAAATCATGTATTACATGGTAATAGACCATGTATTACATTGTAATAGATCATGTATTACGTGGTAATAAATCATGTATTACATGGTAATAGATAATGTATTACATTGTAATAGATCATGTATTACGTGGTAATAAATCATGTATTACATGGTAATAGATCATGTATTACGTGGTAATAGATCATGTATTACGTGGTAATAAATCATGTATTACATGGTAATAGACCATGTATTACATGCTTGTATATGAGTGAAAATAAGAGATCAAACTGTTAACATTCACACGTTCACAGTTTCAACAAACACAAACTTTGTGTGAATTTGTTCCTATTTTGATAGACTGACATCAGAGAAGATGGAGTCTTGGTTCTGCTGGATTCAGCTTGTGATCCTGTTCAGAACCATCTGGGCCGACCTGCCCTCACCACCACAATACACCATCCACCAAGCCCAGGTGAGCTTCGACCGGGCTGCCGAGGACTGTTCCCCCGGCGTCCTCACCACCATCGCTACCGAGCCGGAGGTGGCAGACATCCTCGGGCTCATCTCCCAGTCGTCGTCCACTAATCAGAAGGAATTCACCTTCTGGGTCGGGCTGAGGAAGGTCAAACACAATTGTGTCGTTCCCACGTTGCCACTGAGAGGATTCAAGTGGACGGAGGACGGCAGCGAGGACTCGCAGGTGAGCCGCTGGACCGAAGAACCCAAGTACACCTGCACGACGGTTCGCTGTGCGGCACTAAAGGGGGAGTGGGACGGATCGAAGGTGACCAGATGGGGTCTGATCCCTGTCACCTGTAAGAACAGGTACCAGTTCATATGTAAGCTGAGGGACAGAGAGACCAGCGTTAAACCAGCTGCACCAGAACCACCAAAACCAGCTGCACCAGAACCACCCAAGTCAGCTGCACCTGAAGCACCAAAACCAGCTGGATCAGAAACACCAAAACCAGCTGCACCTGAACCACCAAAACCAGCTGCACCTGAACCACCAAAACCAGCTGGATCAGAACCACCAAAACCAGCTGCACCAGAACCACCAAAACCAGCTGGATCAGAACCACCAAAACCAGATGCACCAGAACCACCAAAACCAGCTGTACCAGAGCCAATCAAACCAGCTGCACCAGAACCAATCAACCCAGCTACACCAGAACCACCTAAACCAGCTGAACCTGAACTAATACCTGCAACAGAAAAACCAGAACCAGCTAATCCTGCCCCTGGACTTCCTTCCCCAGGATCAGAAGCTGACCTGAAGCATGACACTGGACCTGAACTGCAGGGACCTGATCCTAATCCTGGTTCGGATTCCTGTCAGCACCCTCTGATCCCCAGCGCTCGCTCCATTAGTTTTCACAACAGCAGCAGGATCCAGGTGGAGTGCTGGTCCACAGACCCGGTGGAGCTTCGCTGCTCGGGCCGTCCCGCTGTGTGGCGGCTGCTGGACGACTCCCCCGCCAACTTCAGCAACGTCTGCCTGTCGTGTGGGAACGGCTTCCGAAAAGATGCTTCTGGACACTGTGTGGACGTCGACGAGTGCGGTGGCAGCAGCGCCCCCTGCAGGCACACCTGCCTGAACACGGAGGGCTCCTACAGGTGCTTCTGCTCCGATGACAACGGGAAACAGCACAACGAGGACTCGCCGGCATGCGCAGATACGACGACCAGCGGTCCCCTGGTCCCGGTGCTGGCCGCTGTGGCGGCGCTGGTCGTGCTGCTGTTAGTCGGCGCAGTGACGGTGAAATGTTGCTTGATGAGGAAATCGAAGAAAGCAGCCAGAAAAGAGGCAGAGAAAATGGCGATGAAGGGCAATGCTGCCAGGGATTCTTTTGAAACAGCCAATGAGAAAGCACCATGATAAAAGAGGGCTGTGATTGGTTGTCAGTGACATCATCAGTGTCTCAAAAATGACGCAAACTTTCCAGAAAGTTAGAAAATGATTATTCTTATAATTATTTTTATTTTTATGATATTTTCTGGGTTTAGGTTAGGAGTTTGTGTTCGGGTGAAGCTGAGCACTAAAGAACTAAAGAGAACATTCAATTGTTTTTAGTCAATTAAAGTGATCAATGATTATTTCAAGAGAATATGAATCAGGACATTAAATAAATGTTATAAAAAAAAAAAAATTAGGAAAAAGCCAATGTCAATTGATTACTTTCGCATTGAAAATGCGGAAGGTAATGTTTTGATCGCCGTGTATTTATTTATTTGTATGCGTCTTACTCGCATAACTCAAAAAGTATTAAACCGAATCGCATGAAATTTGGTGGGATGATTGGCTATTATCCGGGGACCATTTGATTAGATTTTGGGATTGATCGGGTCAAAGGTCAAGGTCATGAAAAGGTCAACATCTTCGTTTTACCATAGCACAGTCAATTTTTATCCAATTGGCATGCAACTAATGCCAAAATGTTCATAATTCAATGCCCAATCTTGTGATATGCGAAGGTATGCGCTCTAGCGAGTGCCCATTCTAGTTTATACATGTTTTGGACACAAACCTCTGTGAATAAGTTTAAATTGACGCTAATGATTGAACTATGTTGTATTTCTTTAAATACTTTAACTTTATTAAAATAAGGAACGTTATTTTTGCCTTTTGATAAATAAATATTATTGCTATTTAAAAATCTATATGTGTGTTAAATAAAATTAATTTACATTTTGAACGTTGGGTCCCAGTCTGGTGTGTTAGACCCGGACCCTGACGTGATGCTCCCACCTGCTGGATGAAACGAGGTGATTCGTTAAATGAAAATCAATGTTGTTAAGTGTACAAGTTTGTTCTCTCTCTCTGGTGGAGAGAGAGAGAGAGAGAGAGAGAGAGAGAGAGAGAGAGAGAGAGAGAGAGAGAGAGAGAGAGAGAGAGAGAGAGAGAGAGAGAGAGAGAGAGAGAGAGAGAGAGAGAGAGAGAGAGAGAATTTAATTTAGCAATGTAAACATTGATCTTTTTTAACTGAATCACTTTGTTTCATCCAGCAGGTGGCAGCATCACTTCATTACTGTAATCACTTACAAGGAGAACACAAGAATCACACTGAAACGGAGCAGACCGGGTCCAGGTCCAACAGACCGACCTCTGACCCCCCTTCCTCTCTAAGGTCCTTGAGGAAGTGGTCTCACACCAGTTGTGTGACTGGTGTGAGACACTCATAATAGTTTATTTGAGGAGTTTCAGTCAGGATTTAGAAAACACCACCGAGACATGACAGGGTTAGGACTCATCTCTGTACTGGTCTTGTTAGACCTTAGTGCTGATAGAGGACTCATCTCTGTACTGGTCTTGTTAGACCTTAGTGCTGATAGAGGACTCATCTCTGTAATGGTCATGACATCTAGTGTTCATCTGGTCACATGACATCTATTGATCCTCCTCTGTTCTCTCCTGAATGTTTCTTCCCTTTTTTCCCCTTTGAAAGAGTTTTTTCTATTTATTGGGAGTTTATCTGATGTGAGGTCAAAGGTCAGGGATGTCTATGGGTACAGACTGTAAACCCTTCTGAGGAAAGTTTGTAATTTGTGATATCGGGATATACAAAATAAACTGATATGAAACTGAATTGAATTAAACTTTCATTGTTATGCAGATGATACTCAATTATATCTCTGATCAAACCAGAGGAGACCAACCAGCTCACTGGACTTCAAGATGTCTTAAAGACATAAAACATGATGAGCTGGAACTTCTTGATGTTAAACTGACAAACTGAAGTTATTGACTGTGAACAGCTCAGAGATCAATGATCTGGTGATGTGATTTCTGTAGACCGCATTGCCCTGGCATCAACACCACTGTAGATAACCTCTGTTCTCCTGGATCAGGACTTGTCCTTCAACTCCATGTGAAGAACATCTCAAGGACTGCTTTGTTTCATCTACGTAATATTTAAACTATCAGAGGCAGACACAGTCACCTCATGGAGAGTGAAGACTTTCCTCTTGATAGTCTTATAGTTAGGGCTGAATCAGGTTCACCTGGTCCAGACCCTAGAGATGCTGCTATAGGCTGATAGGCTGCTGGGGGACGTTTAGGATACACTGAGCACCTCTCCTCTTCTCTCTCTCCTAATGGACGTTTAGGATACACTGAGCACCTACAGTGGGTACGTAAAGTGTTGAGACCTTTAAATGTTCACTCTTTGTTCATGTTGTGTCTTTAATGTCTCTCAGCTCCACCTGGACAGAAACACAGGAATGTAGAAATGTTTGTAAAGTTATTAAAAAAGAAAAAGTGAAATCTCCCATGTACCTAAATATTCAGACCCTTTGCTCAGTATTGAGTAGAAGCCTTTGGAGCTAGATTAGGATCAGACTAGGACCAGGTCCGACAGACCAGATCAGGATCAGACTAGGACCAGGTCTGACAGACCAGATCAGGATCAGACTAGGACCAGGTCCGACAGACCAGATCAGGATCAGACTAGGACCAGGTCCGACAGACTAGATTGAAAAGTGATGACAGAACCAAAGAAACATCTATTTAGATGCAGAAACTGGATCAGTGTCAGGTTTCCTGGAGGACCCTGGAGGACTCTGGAGGACCCTGGAGGACCCCTGAAGTAAACAGCTGACTGATCAAACTAATCAATCTCAATAACACTGTACACATTGACCTGCTCTGACATCAGATCAACTCCCTCACCTGTGGTCTTCAGTATGATGGCTAACAGGAGAGGAAGTGTGTGTGTGTGTGTGTGTGTGTGTGTGTGTGTCTGTGGGTCTGTGTGTGTGTGTGTGTGTGTGTGTCTGTGGGTCTGTGTGTGTGTGTGTGTGCGTGTGTGTGTGTGTGTGTGGATAGTTGGACTGATAAAACACAGTTGAAGAGTTCAGTGGAGAAACAAAGACATCAACATGACTTTAATAACAGGCTGCAACAGACACACACACAGACACACAGACACACACAGACACACAGACCCACACACACACACACACAAACACACACACAGACACACACACACACGTTAAAACAATATCCTCTTTCTTGTGCGCTGCCTCGTCAGTGAAGAGAAAACAACACATTTAAGTATACATTAATATATATATGTATATATATATATAAATATATACATATATATTATATATATATATAAATATATATTAGATATATATATATAAATATATATATATATATATATGTAAATATATATATATATATTTAGATATATATTATATATATATATATATATAAATACATATATTAGCTATATATATAAATATAAATATATGTATTAGATATAAATATATGTATTATATATATATATATATAAATATAAATATATATATTATATATATAAATATAAATATATGTATTAGATATATGGTCTTTTATAACAACATATTTAAAAATGTGAGGAAGTTGTTTGTGTTTACATCATGTGAAAGTAAACCTGCTGTAAATAGAGAAGAATGTGACAATCAATATGCACTTGGACTGCAACGCCTTTTCGTCACTGATCAATCTGATCCCTGATCACTAATCACACTGATCACTAATCATACTGATCACGGATCACTAATCAAACTGATCACTATTCACACTGATTACTTTTCACTAATCACACTGATTACTGATCACTGATCACTAATCCCACTGATCACAATGATTACTGCTCAATGATACATATCTCACGCTCTGTAAAAATAGGGCCCCAGAGTGAGTGAAGTACCTCACTCTCAGGCCCCCTAAGAGAAGAGGACACTAAAGGAAGTGTGATTATCACTTTAAGGCCCCTCAAGAAAGAGGATCCAAATGAAATGATGTACCTCAGTCTCATGGCCCCTAAAGGTAGCTCACTTCCTGTCTCCTGGAGTCTGCAGGTCTGAGGGTCATGGACAGGTGACAGGTGACAGGTGATCATTATTACTAAGAAGCTTTTAGGCCGACAGCTGTAAGATTTACAGTCCCGTGAGTCACACCACAACCCTGAACCTCCTCCTCTTCAGGGTCTGAGTCCTGAATCCCAAACAGGAACCATCATCCGACACAGTGTACATGATGTCCTCACAGTACTCTGAGGACTTCCAGACCCCCACGGCTTGTGTCTCATGGACTAGAAAAAATCAATCAGCTACTAGCATCATCTCAGATCTGGTCGGTTCACATCCCCAAATGTCTCAAGGGAAGGACACGAGGAGAGACCACATATCCCTCTGTCCCAAGGGAAGGACACCAGGAGAGACTCTATACTTTTCTGTCCCAAGGGAAGGACACCAGGAGAGTCTATATACTTTTCTGTTTCAAGAGAAAGACACGAGGAGAGACCACATATCCCTCTGTCCCAAGAGAAGGACACCAGGAGAGACCACATATCCCTCTGTCCCAAGGGAAGGACACCAGGAGAGACCACATATCCTTCTGTCCCAAGGGAAGGACACCAGGAGAGACCACATATCCTTCTGTCCCAAGGGAAGGACACCAGGAGAGACCACATATCCCTCTGTCCCAAGGGAAGGACACCAGGAGAGACCACATATCCCTCTGTCCCAAGGGAAGGACACCAGGAGAGACCACATATCCCTCTGTCCCAAGGGAAGGACACCAGGAGAGACCACATATCCTTCTGTCCCAAGAGAAGGACACCAGGAGAGACCACATATCCTTCTGTCCCAAGGGAAGGACACCAGGAGAGACCACATATCCTTCTGTCCCAAGGGAAGGACACCAGGAGAGACCACATATCCCTCTGTCCCAAGAGAAGGACACCAGGAGAGACCACATATCCTTCTGTCCCAAGAGAAGGACACCAGGAGAGACCACATATCCCTCTGTCCCAAGGGAAGGACACCAGGAGAGACCACATATCCTTCTGTCCCAAGAGAAGGACACCAGGAGAGACCACATATCCTTCTGTCCCAAGGGAAGGACACCAGGAGAGACCACATATCCCTCTGTCCCAAGGGAAGGACACCAGGAGAGACCACATATCCTTCTGTCCCAAGGGAAGGACACCAGGAGAGACCACATATCCTTCTGTCCCAAGGGAAGGACACCAGGAGGTCTTACTTGCCACAACGTTGCAGTGAGAACCAGCTGGTCTGCTCTGGCTCTTGTCACAGGTCCAAAAAGTTAAGAACTCCGCAAAACAAGACTCTTGGTCCAGGCCGAGCAGTGAGACCCTGAAACCAGGACACAGTGGTCTAGACCTGCTGTCTGGTTCACCCGGATCTGTCTGATGCAGCAATGTGCACCAGGATTCAGATGAGCTCACGTGGGCTAAGATGCTGGTCTCAGTCCGACCCGGTTCCAAACAGGTCCACCTGTTGCAGAGCTCTGGAGACTCCAACTGGTCCTTATTCTTCAGAAGACAAAAGATAGAGAGCTCTTCATCCTCCTGCTCCTCCTCTTCCTCTTTTATTTAATGATGAAGATCTGATCTGTATATCTAACCCTCAAGAATAACTTTTATACATTTTTATGTTTGATCTCAAGACACAAAACATTTGATTTAATCTGTCTGTGCGTGTGTTGTGTGTGTGTGTGTGCATGTGTGTTTTGTGTGTGTGCATGCGTGTGTGGGCGTGTGTGTGTGTGTGTTGTGTGTGTGTATGTGTGCGTGTGTGCATGTGTGTGCATGTGTGCGCATGTGTGTGAGTGCGTGTGAGTGTATGCGTGTGTGTAAGTGTGTGTGTAAGTGCATCTGTGCTTGTAAGTGTGTGTGTCTGTGTTTTTGTGTGTGTTTGTACGTGTTTTGTGTGTGTGTGCGTGTTTGTGTGTGTGTGTGTGTGTGTGTGTGTGTGTGTGTGTGTGTGTGTGTGTGTGTGTGTGTGTGTGTGTGTGTGTGTGTGTGTGTGTGTGCGTGCGTGTTGAGAAGGAGACCTGGAGGCTGGGACCTGCAGGAGGAGGATCACACCAGTCCGCATGCAGGTCACAAGCATCACCTCCTCCTCCTCCTCCTTCTCCTCATTCTCCTCCTTCTCCTCACAGCACTCTGCGTCTCTCTACTCCTCCCGGCTCGGCTCGGCTTGGAACGCTTTCAGCTGGACCAGGACCCACACAGACACGCAGACCGGGGACCGGACCAGGAGAGCAGGAGCGGGACCTGCAGGACCCGTGTTCCGGCCCGGGCTCCCGCCATGCTCGGCACGGTGAAGATGGAAGGAGGCCACGAGGCTCCGGACTGGAGCGGCTACTACAGCGAGGAGGTCGGTCACACTCAGCCGGCGTTAGCGCCGCGTTCACGGCCACTACGAGGCTCTCAGGCCGGCTCGGACCTCCAGACCCGGTCCCGACCGGTCCACTTTGAAACGGTTCAACTTCAGATTTCAACTTTATTTCCTTTTCGAAAGAGAGGAAATTAACTTAGAGTTGAAACTGAGCTGAAATGTTCGGGAATGCGGTTTATAAAGAGTATTATTGTTAATACAACACTAATAATTATAATGAGTATCATTATTATATAATTATAATGAGTATCATTATTATTGAAGCGCGTGCGTTAGAATCAAATAGTTGAGTTGTTGTAAAAACCTTCAACTCGTCCAGACTTCAGTAATATTCACAATAAATAAATAAATCAGCTCAACGCTCCGTCACAACATCGTATTGTATGTGTACATGTATTAATTATTGTTTTTAAAGCGTTATTAATTTAAATGGAGGAAATAATAAGAGTTAAGACTTTATTATTATTGAACCGAGCGGCCGAAGTCAAGTTAATGTTTAGTGTGGAGGATGATTTCATATTAGTCATTATATTTAACATTTATTTTATATAAATCATAAATAATGTTTTACTGTTCCAAGTTCAACGGAATTTATCGAAATGTCGGCTGAATGATGAATCCGCCGCATGTTCAAATAAACCAGTTCCTTAAATAATAATCATAATAATCATAATAATCAAAATGAAATAGTAGTCGATAGTCCACAGTTCATTTTCTAGTTTCAAGGTTATATTTGATCTTTTTTCTTGATCTTTTATAAAAGTCCGTCAGAGAAACGGCGGTCAAATCTAAATAATTTAAAATATGAGTTTCTATTGTAAATTGTAGATATTTATATACATCTTATAATATTACATGTCATCTGGTATTTCTAAAATGTAATATTATAATATGTATATATAAGATATTATGAAATGTCTTCAGCTGATCTCAGATCCACGGAAGTGAAAACGGAAAAATAAACTGTTTGACAGATTTCAATACTTAGAATAATGAATTAGAATAACGAATAATAATAATGACACTCAATCAAAAATAATGATGCATTTATTTGCTCTAGGTTCCTATTTAAAATGTAAACAGGTTGATCAACTAGTAAATGAAGCGGTCTGATAAATCCTCATTATTAGTTTTTTATTCTATAATAATAAATTAATAATATTATTATAAGGTATTGGATTATCAATATAATTAATTGAAAAACAATTGTTATGGTTCAAACTGCATTATAATGAATTTAAATCGTCTTCAGTAGGTTTGTGAACAGCTTTTCAAATTAAAAGCTCTGGTTCTGAACCTTTATTTTAGGGATAATTACGGCTCAATTAAAGGTGTTTTATTGGATGATGATTCGTCTGCATGTAATCAAGAGCTGTAATATTTTAGTCTGGTTTAATATTGATCCAAAATCACAAAGCACATATTGATCTGAATGGTCTGAATTTGTTAAAGTATCAGACAACTGATCAATCAATCAGAAATATTGAATACTTTAATAAATGTGAATTGGTTCTGTTGGTTCGGACCGGATCAGGACCAGATCAGAACCAGATCAGTGAGGTCAGAGGTTCAAACTCAAACACGGATGATACAATACAAAATAAACATAAACATATTTGAATAAAGTCCCTGAACTGGTTTCATCTCCTCTGACTGGGTCCAACTGGTCCCAACTGGTTCCAACTGGTCCCAAACCTGGTCCAACTGGTTCCAACTGGTCCCAAACCTGGTCCAACTGGTCCAGCTGGTTCCACCTGGTCCAACTGGTTCCAGCTCTGTCACTCTGTAGGTGAATTCCGGTGGTGGGATGGGTTCTGGTCGACCTGGTTCTCGTTTTAGTCCACCTGGTTCTGGTCTAAAAAGTTCTGGTAAGAGTAGTTCTGCTAACTGGTCTGTCTCTGGTCTCTGTGCAGGTTTACTCTCCGATGGCGGGCGGTGGGATGGGTTCTGGTCTAGGGATGGGCTCCATGTCGGGCTACATGTCCGGCGGTGGGACTACGTCAGGCTCCTTCAACATGTCGTACAGCGGGAACGGTCTGAGCCCCGCCCCGGTGGGAGGAATGGGTGGCCCGGCTCCGGCGGCGATGTCGGGTCTGAGTGGGGGCGTGGCCTCGATGGGCGGGACTCTGAGCCCGTCCAGTATGAGCTCGGTGTCGGCCCAGCAGGCCTCGATGGGTCTGAACCCGTACGGGGGTATGAGTCCTACCATGAGCCCCGGCATGGCGTACGGCGGCGGCGGCCTAAACCGAGGCCGCGACAACAAGGCCTTCAGACGCAGCTACCCGCACGCCAAGCCGCCCTACTCCTACATCTCGCTCATCACCATGGCGATCCAGCAGGCGCCCAGCAAGATGCTGACGCTGAGCGAGATCTACCAGTGGATCATGGACCTGTTCCCGTACTACCGGCAGAACCAGCAGCGCTGGCAGAACTCCATCCGGCACTCGCTGTCCTTCAACGACTGCTTCGTCAAGGTGTCGCGCTCGCCGGACAAACCGGGGAAGGGCTCGTACTGGACCCTGCACCCGGACTCCGGCAACATGTTCGAGAATGGCTGCTACCTGCGGCGGCAGAAGAGGTTCAAGTGCGAGAAGAAGATGCCGATGAAAAGTGACGGCAGAAAGGAGCAGGGGGGAGGGGCGTCGCCCTGTGGGGACTCCATCAAACCTCCAGGACTCCTGGACTCCTCCCTGCCCTCCTCCAGCCAGGCGGCATCGCCTCCTGCTCTGGACCTGCGGGGAGGCCTCGGAGGGCTGTCGGACCTGAAGGTGTCTGGCTCCCA
Source organism: Pseudoliparis swirei (assembly GCF_029220125.1). NCBI lineage: Eukaryota > Metazoa > Chordata > Actinopteri > Perciformes > Liparidae > Pseudoliparis > Pseudoliparis swirei. The sequence goes on from NC_079398.1 coordinate 15,034,604, forward strand.
GCTGCTGTCATCACTGTCGTTGCCCCCCCACTCCATGGCGCATGAGTCCCACCTGCATCTCAAAGGAGACCCCCATTACTCCTTCAACCACCCCTTCTCCATCAATAACTTAATGTCGTCCTCAGAGCAGCAGCACAAACTGGACCTGAAGGCCTATGAGGCGCTGCAGTACTCCTCATACAGCGCCGGGGGGGCATCCGGTCTTGGGGGGAGGACCATGGAGACTCTGGAGGCCTCCTACTACCAGGGGGTGTATCCCAGACCGCTCCTCAACACCTCTTAGTACCCGCTGCCCTTGCACTATGACTTCCTGCATGCAGCCGTCCTGGACTTCCTGTCTGACTGTGATGACACTGAACCGGGTTGACTGAAGTCCTGCACTGTGACCAGACCAGGACTTAAACCAGGACTCAAAGAGACGTGTTAACGCTTAGCCGTTCAAACTGATCCCAGCTCTGTATTCTCCTTTTACGCACCGAGACACAACTAAAAGGTCTTAAGACCCCCGCCGGTAGTCGGGCCCTCAGGAGGTCCCGAGAGGTCCTTCACCAGAAGATAAAGGTGGTCCGACCTCGACGAGCGCCAGTAATCTGACCAGGAAACTTCACGGGTTCTAAACTGGTTTCCTGGAAATCGTTCTGCATCCCAGAGTAAAGAAGCGTTCAGGGCCCCTGAGGGTCCATAAGTTCAGTGGACCCTCAGGGGCCCTGAACGCTATCAATAGCTCTTTGGTCCTTTAGTTCTGAATCCCAGCGGTGGATCTGGACCCCCCAGGTCTTAACGACGTGATGAGGAGCCGCTTCTGTTTCCTGCAGGCCATGAAAATAACTCTAACTCCCATCATGCATTGCACAGGGATGTCTTCTAATCTGGAAGAGAGAATCATTATAACACTGCATGGTTTTACTTTGGCGGGGCTCTGCAGACGCTTCCTGTTCAACTTGTGATCGGTCTTCAAACATTTTAAACAAATTAAAATGAATGAATAGAAAACCCGTCACAGATTGTTTAACTCATGTTTGAAATCATGAATGTGGCCCCTCCGAGGGCCTCGGAGCACAGGTTGAACCTCTGGTTTAGAGAATGTTCAGGTTCCTGATGAGTTCAAGGTCAAATGAACTATTTTGATGATAAACATGACATTTCTCCCACGACCTCATCCGCCTCTGTGCTGACCTCCCGAGGGGTCGCGACCCTCAGGGTGAGAAACCCCCATTCAGATCAAAGACTTCTGGTTTAAAGGGCCGGCTCATCAGATCTATTGATCCACTTTAATTAAATAGTCTCAATGAAATGTTTAATACTTCATCAAATATGAAGGATTATCAATCCATTTAAAGTCTTCTTCAAGATAAACAAGTAAAGGATACAAATAATCATCATAGTAATATTATAATTATTGTCTATTTACAACAAATAATAATAATATTATTCCTAATAACATTAAGACACAAATGGACAACACAGCCAAGGGATTGAGACTATTATAAATATTATGAATAACAATATCACATCTTTGTTTGGAGACTCACTCCGTGTGTAAAAGGAGAACCCAGAAACTTCTGATTATTATTATTATTATTGTTGTTGTTGTTGTTGTTCCCATGCGCATGAAGCGGGAAGTGTTCTGCCTCCTATTCTTCTTCTTTCTCTTCTTCTTCTTCTTTTTCTTCTTCTTCTTCCGCCTTTGCTTCTTTTTCTTCCTTCTCCTCTTCTTCACAAATGTCTGAAACAGGAAGGTTTTGATGAAGACCCTCGTCCTGGTTGTGTTTGTTGATTTTTAACTTTGCAGCATGTTCATGTTCTTCTTCTTCTCCTCCTCTTCTTCTTCTTCTTCTTCTTCTTCTCCTCTTCTTCTTCTTCTTCTTCTTCTTCTCTTCTTCTTCATGTCATTTTCCAATAAAACAATAAAACGTTCATTGGTTCCTTCGTTACTTATTGATTGTGATCATTTGACGGCTTCATGCTTCCTATTAATAAATAATTGATCATCTGATCAGTTGTCTTTAATAAAGGGACGAAAACTTAAAATCAATTAAATTATAGATCAACGTTTTACTTTGTGATTTGTTGTTTGTATCAAGTTGTTTTCTTTTCGTTTGTTCATTTTGTATTAATTTCTTTGAAGTTTCGCTTTGATTCTTCTTTTTTAATATTTCTGGTTTCTCTCCCTTCCTTCCTTCCTCCCCCCCCCCCCCCCCCCCGCTCCCCCGCTGGTGAACGAGCCCGACCAGAAGAAGCTCAAAGCGTTGCGGCTGTATTGGGATGTTGTTCCTCTGGAGGCCGTAACCTCCCACGCCGCCGCGGGAGCCTGAACGCATCCCGACAGATTTCCCTTTGATCTGCAGCGGAGCCGCGAAACTTCTAATGAATCCATAAAGACGAATCCGTAAAGACTCAATTATATTTATAAAAGCCTTTTAATATTATATAAAAGCCTTTTTAGAATATTTTCTTCGAACTATTTGTTGTTTAATGGATCAAAACATCAAAATGAACATCGACTATTTTAGTTTTTTTCTTTCATCAAAAATAACAAAAACTAAACTACTTTGAATTAATTTTCGTTATTTGTCCATAAACATTCAGTTTGTATACTTTGGTTTAACAAATGTAACAAACTAATTGTTCAATTACATTTTTGAGAGTCAAATAATTAATAGATAAATAATCCACAATCCAAAAAGATTGTATTCAGTCCATTAATCAACAAA